>NC_071575.1:9994755-10305538 GCF_024509145.1 Vidua macroura | reverse complement strand
TCATGGTCTGCACCAAGCCTCAGCTCATGGTAGCTGCATGTGTGACCAAAGCTTGTTGCTCTGCAGATCCCACTGGTTTTAGGAACAGCCTCTGCAGCTGAGCAGGGACCTGCTGTTACACAACATGAGCACCAAGTGCTCAAATGCTAATTCTTCAGTTGTACCTGAAGGCACGGCTTGCCAAATTTCAGCCTCTTTCTGATCCATGATGGAGCAATGAAAGCAGTGGTGCTTTCTAGAGGTGAGGCCAAGCTGTAATCCAAACCAGGAGAAGAAATCATGTCCTTGTCTAGCCTGTTTTTAATTGCAAATTCTATGCTAAAGTTTGAATAGATTTTTCTTTTCACCAGACAATGCAACTATGACCTTTTTTCATCAAAAGGAAAGAAGCAGCAGCAACAATGATTTACATCAGCGCATTGTCAATTCTTTGTACCACTGGTGAATTTGATACAACTTTAAAAATGAATAAAAAACCCAAACAAATCCAACCAAAAACTATTTGACTATAGGAATAGTAATTTCCAGATAATTTCTTAACTTCTGTGAGCAAAGTTCCTCCAGTTTAGAAAATTCAGAATAGTTTCCATTTTGATAAGAGTGGAACATCCATTCAACAGACAATAGAAGCTGTTTAAACCTGTTAAATATGTTGAAATAGATGTGTACAGCTAATTAAGGTATGTGTTGAATAGTAATTATGTCATCCTGAGGGATTTACAAATAGACTCTAGTTAAAATTTGATTCAATCTTTTATCATTCACAGAAGGTGCAAATTATTATTCATTTTACGTGCTCTGATTTCAGTTCTAAAGGTAATCCAGAAAAAAGAGAGAGGGATTTCTGTTTTATCAGCATTGTTTAAGAACTAAGATCCCTTAATTATCACACTGTACCAATAGTCTGCTACCCAACTCACTGAAGCAGTCATTCAGCTTTGAAACTAACAATTTACCCTCCAAGCAAAGGGAGATACAAGGAAAAGTGTTTAGTCAGCAGGCAACTACACCAAACTGTATGTTTTGGCTTTTGTTGATGTTCGTGTTTCAGAGCTGTGCAAATGTGAGTCATTTACACAATGCCTTTCAATCAAAGGCATCAAAGCAAAGGAGACAGATTTCACAAGAAAATTAGAAAAAAAAAAAAAGGCAAAGGTGAAATTATTTATGGGATCCAGCTCTTTTAAGCTTCTGGAACCTCTTTCCAGGCTTCTACAACATGAATAGACTCTTAGTCTCCTTTATGTAATATCTCATCATAGTAATGAAGAATTAGATAAGATTCCTGATAACTTTGTTAAAGTATATTATAAATTCTTCTACAAGGAAGTTACTGCAGTGTTTCTAGATTTATAACAATAATTGGCAATCCCCATAATTACCATTAAAGCTGGCCAAAAATGAAAAGGAAAAAAAAAAAAAGTGTTTCATGAAATATTTTTGTGTCTTGGATTGAAAGCTGTATCTTTCAAGGAAATTATGTCTTGCCCTGCTTAATGCCAAGTACTGAGGAGCAGCCACCTCTAAAAGGGAGAGCAGCAGCTACCCAGCAACACTTAGAAATGGTGTGCAGTCCTTTAAGTTGAGCTTAAACAAAGGTGCTGGACTTCTTTGGAAAAATTATCCAGGTGTAAAACCTAATTTGCTGTGCCGTGATTTTATCTTTCTAGTGGAAGTGGCATTTTGGTAAGGTGAATAGAAGAACCCACATTTTGTTTGGTTGGTTGGCTTGGTTTTCTTTGGGAGAGACAAATGGGCTTGACATAACTGGTTTTCTCTGCACATCCTATCGTATTTAATCTTTTGACACAGCTGCTTGCTTGCAGTACAGTTTGGAGTACTAGCCACTGAAAAACTGGTTGCTTGGAATCTATCAGAGAACTACCATATTTATGCATAATTTTTTTTCATGCAGACTCTTAGAGTGTTTAATAGGGGTGGCAAGCACTGTAATAGAAGTGGAAAGTGTTCCCAGTTCTTAGCAAGATAAGAAAATGTTGTTTCTTATCTGTGATTTGAAAAGAGATGAAGGGTCAGTGAGGTAAAGATATGTGAAAGCTCTTTCACACTTGGTAAGAGCTACAGAGGAGGAATGTTTCTCACTGGTGGCTTGTTTGAGTGGAAAGGAAGAGAAAGAGGCAGCTCCTACGTAAAGGGAAAGGATAAGAAAAATGTCAAGTAAAATCAGGGAAATTTGTTGGTGTATTTCCTTAAAGATACAGGTACACAGCTCTGAGATTATTGCCACAAAGAAAAGAGCAAGTCAAGCTGAGGGCAGCTCTCAGTGCTTGCCTGTTGTTGATGCTTTGGGATTTATAAAAATCCGTAAGGCTTTAGAGATAGCTGAGAGGAGCAAGGAGAGTGGGATGGGCTCCAAAGCACGCTCAGTTTTGGGGGATTGCATGGGAATTTAGGGCAGCCTGCTGCTCCCCAGGTGCAGCTTACCCAGGGCTTGCCTTGTCGTCCCACCTGACCCCGTGTTGCTGTGTCAGAGAGGGAGGTAGTTGTGCTCAGTGTGGCATGAGGAATGTTTTAGGCTATGTCTGTCCCATCCAGTGGAGCTCCTTGGAAGTTGTTTTTGGCCACAGTGTTTCCAGGAGCTGTGAAGACGGGCAAAGTTTGATTTCAAGACTCAGCACGCGTGTGCCAAACTTAGTAGTGGGGTTGGTTGGATCTGCAGCCACTTAAATACATTCTTTTCCTCCTCATCCTCAGCAGATTTGTAGGTTATCAATGTGATGCAGGCTGTAGGAACCTTTGCATACCCGGCCTGTGCTGGCATTTGGGCTGGGAGAGAGCAGATGCCCCTGACTGTCGTCTTCTGTAGAAAGCAGAAGAGAACTGTCCTAAGTGCCTTTATTTTTTTTTTTTTTTTTGATAGCATTACAATAGCAGTGGATGTATTTCATCTCTGTGGTGAGCTATTTTTTAGCACATCAGCTTTTGTCTTTTGTTTATTTGCACACAATTGGCCAGTAAGTGAGAGGTGCATGTCTATGTTGAGAGGAGTAATGTCATCTCATGGACCTGGGGACTAGCACTGTGGAGTGACAGCTTAAAGAATTCCTGAGTGTGTGCTATCTAGGGAGTAAGTCCTGTGAGGAGCTGCTGAAGGAGCTGGGGTTGTTTATCCTGGAGAAAAGGAGGCTCAGAGGGACTTTATCACTCTTTAAGCTCCCTGACAGGAAAGTACAGCCAGATGGGGGTCAGCCTCTTCTCCCAGGCAACAGTGACAGGACAAGAGGACGTGGCCTTAAGCTACACCAAGGGAGGTCCAGGTTGGACATCAGGAGGAATTTCTTGACAGAAAGGGTTGTTAAACATTGGAATGGACTGCCCAAGTGCCCAAGGAGGTGGTAGAGTCAACGTCCCTGGAGGCGTTCAAGAAATGACTGCATGTGGTACTTAATGCCATCGTCAAGTTGCCGAAGTGGTGATCAAAGGTTGGACTTGATGATCTCAGAGGTTTTTTCCAACCTAAATGGTTCTGTGATTCTTTCACTCTTGGAGAAGAAACTGATTTGCTCCTTAGTAATTAGAAATGTGTGAGAAATGTGTGACCAGTCTTTCTCCCGTTAGACTGAAGGCTGCAAGCTAAACTGGCTTTCAACATGAATGGGAAGGGAAATCTTGTCATCCTGCTGTTCTTACTAGGATATGTGCACAGGTTTCCTTCTTTGACAGATGAATACATGGGCTAAACTTTTGGAGCTGCATACTTAAAACTTTCATTTTACTTTCATGCTGAAGAGTGGAAGTAGCTAAAATAGCTGGTAGTGCATGTAAGTTAATTTGTTGCTGAGCTTCTAATAGTAACAGATTTCAAAAATTATTTTTGAATACATTTTGGAGCTGGTGGAATGCTTGAAAGATTCATTTCTAACAGAGTTTGCATTCCATGTAATTTGGATTTAATAACGTTCTGAGTATATGACTCTCTTTTTCCATGGCACAGTAGGTATTTCATCTTAATTTTTGGTTGCATGCTAAGAAATCAATATGTAAAGCAAGAGAGTACAGATACTTAAAAGGAAAGCATCGGAGAAGTTGAATAGTCATGCATTGGGTTAATATTTAAAACTGGAATATTTCTGAGAAGGAAAGGGCTTCAGAATTGGGCAATTCACAAACTGCTTCTTCCCTTCCAACAGCTAATTCAGAGGCAGCAATTGTGTGAGAAGCCCCTTGGCAAGAGGACCAAGTGTAGCTTGCAACAGAATTGAATGGAGATGATCCCAAGCTGAAAGCCAGAACAGGATCTTCTTTTGAGTTCACCGAGTGACCTGCAATTTTATTCCAGCACCTAGCACAGGTAAGAGATTTCCACAAAATCTGCATTCCCCAAGGTGTTTTAATATCCCAGTCATATCTCCTGTTCTTCAGTGCCTGAAGGTTTGGAAACTACTGATGCAGTGCCAGGTTTTGTGTGGTTTTGTTGGGCTTTAAGGTATCTCTTGGTAAAGTCAGGTCAGAGAGTCCTGGTGCATTTGTCAGCAATCCTACACCAAGGACTTCATACACAGATTATTATTTGAACCAGAATTTAAGATTAGAAGAGAACTGTTGGTTGAGTCTTTATCTCATTTCCATGTAAATCAGGAGAGATTTGTTGGGAGTTAAGCAAGAGGTCTACATCAAGGTGGGGAGTGCTGTTTGCTCTTGGCCTCTTGCTGGAGCCCATTCCTGGAGACAGTAAATTTGGTCCCAAACTGTGTTCTCGTTACAGAACATACAACAAAACTCTCAATGAATAAAACCCTGAGATATTCCAGCTTGCCTTTTGAAATGTGTACAAACAATAGGGGATCTAGCTGAGAGAGTACCTGCCCATCCAGGCTGGGCCAGCTGCTGGCAGCTGTTTGGCAAGCTGGTGTTACTGAGCTGATGGGCAGAGCCCTTCCAGAAGGCACTGAGGGTGGGAATGAACCCCCTGAAGCTTCTTTCTTGCTCTTTTTTAATTTCTATAGGCTTGCTCTTGGCATGAGGTGCCAGATTCCTAAGTAGATCCTTTTTTCTTTACACAGAATAACTGTGCAGTCCATATAAAATGCTCTGCCATGTGAGTTACTTGAGAAGTCATGTTCCGTGGGAGCAGGGGGACATGCCCTGTTCCTGCTCGCTGGAAGGACACTATATCCAGGATCATGCAAACTGAGGGCTGTTCTCCTCCATCAGCATTTCACTGGGGGTGTCAGCAGCAAGAAAATATGGGATTTTATTCTTTGTGGCTTAGTTTTGGTTGGAGATGGGGTTTCAGACTTGTGATAACCTTCTTCCTCAGCTAACATCCCCAAAAGGCCTCTGCATTAAGATGTAGGCAGCACACTGAGTGTGTCCCAAACATCATGTTTCACACCCCCAAGTCCGGGGGTAAGTGACTGTGTGGTGTGGAATGAAACACAGTGGCTTGTGGCTTCTGCTGCTGCCAGAGAAGACCCCCCCAAAATGAGAAGCTACCTCTGCAGCTGCATGGGGAGTAAGAGCCAGGATGCTGCCATGAGGCAGCAGCAGCCACAAAAGCCACTTTCCCACAGATACTATCCTGTCCTGGCTTCAGATTATTCCTTAATCATTAGCCATAATGAAGGGCTTTTGTCATAATGGGGGGGTGGTGGGGGGGGAAAGGAAAAGAAAAAAGGAAAAGAAAAGGAACAGACAAGAAGGAGAAAAGATGGGGAATAGCTGGGATTATCTCTGTGCTGTCTCTCAGGTCCAGTGACAACACGACTACAATGGGTAGCTTTCAGGGCTGCATATGGTCTTCCTTCCGAGGGAGTTGATTAAGCGACTCCGGATGAAATTGAAATCCTGTGATTTGACCTTTGTCTGGCCTGGGAGGACTGCAATTCGCATAACAATTTCCTTTTGTTCTTTGTTTGGAGTTATTAATCCAACATGAGCCTCGAATTAATCAGGGGTAGTGCGTTGTTACATTTCTAATTCACAGCTCCACTGCTTGTGTCTTTTTTAATTAAGGCCGAATGATAGCAGGCCTTAGCCCCTGATTGCAACACTTACTAACCACACATTGAGGGATGAAGAGGCTAAATAGGCAGAATGAGATTACTTCAAGGTTTCACTTAATTGTTTTTTCCTTTAAGTAAAGAGCACTGAATGAACATTGCTAATGCCAGGCTGTGAGCGTTTCTTTTCCATATGTGTTACGTGTGTGTGTGTGTGTGTGTGCGTGTGTGTGCGTGTGTGTGCAGGGGTGGGGGAGGCTGGGGCTGGTGCACCAAGGACTCAGAGCTGTAATGGCTCAAGGGTTTGTAAAACTGAAGCCTTTGGTTATTGATTTAAACCATGCCTCCCACCTCCCCTGGGGGGGCAGGGGCAAAAGAAGGAGGAATAGAGTTGGAGAGCATTAAACTTCAGTTAGATGCATGGATTTCCTTGTGTCCTGAGTGAACCCATTGTTTATGTAGTTTTTCTTGCCGTTTGCAACTGGTTCAAAGGTATAAAAGGCAGGAAGATTGAAGGCTATCAGAGATGCTAAAGAAATGTGCTGACACACACAAAGCTCCCCAAAGCCTGGGAGTGGTAATAATCATAATAAAATAAAGGCAAGGCAGTTGTGTCGCAGCAGATTTTGCTCATGTTTGAGTAATTTTCAAAAGCCATTTGTAAATTTGTATTGTGAGAGCCATTCAAGGCCACAAGGGCGCAGGTGCTATTCCAGGGGAGTGGTGTAGATGATCTCAGACAGATCCTGGGTAACACAGTCTGTGCTAGACACTTGGGATGCTAGAAAAGAAAACACACTGAGTGTCCAGCTTTGCAACGTTTATTTACACAAACAGTTCTGTTAACTTAAAAAAAAAAAAAAAAAAAGAAAGAAAGAAAAAGAAGGAAAAGAATAACAGGATTCATATTGTGGTTTATGCCCAGTGTTTTGACTTCCTATGGTGCAGTGCTTTGGATAGGATTGTTGTGGAGAAAAGGTTAATATTTAGGCTCCCAAACCTTCAGATGCTGAATGTACGGAAAACCAATTGAATTCCATTCAGATAGAGCTCTGTAATTGTGGGGAACTGACTCTCACTGAGTTGTTTCATCCATCCAAGGAGCTGGAAGAGCTAATGTTTTCTGTGTAAAATGGTGAGCTGGTGTTAGTCATACCAGGCTGCAGATACAGAGCTGCTGTTCTGACTCTGGCATGGGGTATACAGGGCAACAACACTGTTCCCACTTCTCTGAATTCTTGGTGTGTGCAGGCTGTTCCACACAGGATTATCTAAGCATGCAATGATAAAATCTGTAGATAGATTAAGCAAAACAATGGTGTAAGCTCCAAAGGAGAAGAATGTGCCAGGTAAAAAGCTTATTTCTGTGTTTAGAAATCTAAATTTTAAACTGGTTCTGCTTTTTCAGATGAGCCTGAAAGGATCAGGCTATATTTAGCCTTCCATAGAAACATATATAGTAGGTGGAAACAAAAAAAAACAAGCTAACACACAAATCTTTAGATCTAGCTTTCAGTTGGTGCAAAGAAGCACTAGTGACTTCTGTGATCAGTAATGTCAACATGGGATTTACACTGAACTGGGTTCACAGGTTCAAAGCCATTTTCTGCACTTTCCTGCTCTTTTCTTAGGTGCTGCCTGATCCTGTGTGTCAGCATACTTCTGGTAGATTGCCAGCTCCCGTGCTGGGAGAAGTCAATGGGATGAGAAGATGCTCAGCATTAGTTGGAGTAGGGCTGCCTGACAAGCAGTTCAAGTACCTTACACATTATTTTGTTTTTCAGAAGCAGTTTTGATGCTGTTACATTAAATGACACCTTATTCTGCAGCTGAATCACACTTTGCATGGAGAAAATAGGATTAACACACAAGGATCTGGCCATCTATTACTTACTGTTTATTTCTATTTAAAGACTGAATGCTTCACATTTGTCCACCTTGTTCTCTTTTTCCTAGAAATCCTTGCAGACCAGTTTGTGTTTGTTTACAGCAGACCCAATTCCAAAATTGAAATCTATTTTCAGTGCTGTTCTGTGTCTTAAACCTGCATCCTTATTTTTTTTCTTTATATTATTGTATATATTTTTCTTTATATTATTTTCTTTATATTATTGAATGTTCACTGCTGTTGATTTAAAGGTGTCACATTGCACTTCTAAAGGCTCTCAGGATCAATATGTTTCTTATGTGAGTGTTTTGAATAATATCTCAAACCCCAAAGCCTGGTCTGCCCTGTGTCCTGTTTAAACCTCATGGCAGTGGTCATTCAAAGTGGTATATTTGGGGTACTTCTAAAATCTTCTTTTCCTCATTCTTGCACAGCATAATATTCAGCATTGATGTATTCAGTGGCTCTCCTCAACAAACTTACAATACATTTAGCGCTTTGAGATCCTGAAAGATGAAAGAACTTGTATAAACAGATGGCAGTGGAATTAAAGTGGTTCTTGAAATGGTTAACCCTTGCTGCAAACTGTCTTGCAGGACCTTGCTAGAGCCACTGTATCCTGTCAGTAGTTTTCAGCTCTTGGCTTGCTCTGTGTAATATGACATTACTCAATCCTTTCAATTACTCTGTGAAGGAAATTAGGCTTCTTGCCATTCTCAGGAACCAAAAGACCAAGTCAGGGTACATGATAACGCTTTTCCATCTTTGTCCAAAGTGGCCATAGTTGCACTTCTTTGAGGGACAGTCCTCGAAGACCTGCAGGTCATCGGCATTTGCAGCCGCACCGATCAACACTGATGAGCCCACAGATCAAATAAGGAGTGACTTTTGATGCTGCTGCTCTTCCTGATAGTTTTAGGCAATCCGTTGCTATTTATGAAATCTTTCTGTTGAGATCAAAGCTGCCCTGAGTTTGGTGTACTCCCCACGTCTGCAGCGACCAGCCAGCCTTGTGCAGCCCCACGCCCTGTCCACGGGCCGTGCCCGTCCCGCGCCGCACGCGGAGGTGCTGACACTCCTCCCCTTGGAACTGGGGAATCAGGTCGGCCCCAGCCCGCTCTGCTTCCCCGCTCCCCTCTTTGGGACATAAGGTAGAGATTAGGATTTAATGGTCCTTTGAGCTGCCCAGCGCTCCTCCCTCGGCGCTGTCTCCCCGCGATCCCCCTGCCCGCGCCCTCCCTCTCTGCCATCAATGGGAGCCTTTGATGTCGCACAAGGGAAGACTGTTGGCTAACAGTCTGGAGCTGCCTCATTTGAGCCAACCACCACATGAAAACAAATGCGAGCCATCATATTTCATTAACTGGCTGCCCCCCGCTCAAGTGCCCTTTTTTGATGTCGGAGCGCATCCTGACAGAAATCAGGGAGATACGTGTGATTAAGGCCAGCAATAATAGTTAGTGCATTGTATTGTAAATTACCTTTCTGGGCCCTGCTACTTTACCAGCCCCACTGGCCTTGGCTTGGGTACATTTTTGACTACTCTGTATATACAGTGTATTAGCGCAATGGAGATCATTATGTGGCCTGTATTTGAGTCATTTTTATTTAAGATGCCAAACAATAAGCTGTTGATTGGGGGAACAAGAGGCGAACAATAATGTTCTGTGTCACATAATACACCACCATTTTCCAGCTTTGCTTTAGAAGGGCCCTCTTTATTGTTTTTGTATAAAAATGGTTCTTAGGAGGAGGAATATTTTGCTGAGGTATGTCATTATTTTGCAAATTTCTATTATCTCATCATGTTGTCTTCATTGTAAATTGCAGCTAATTAGGAACCTAGTTAGAGCCCCAGCTTTGAGGCTGGCTTTTTTGTGAAAAGAGCCCACCGATTACCGCACTACAAGAGAGGAAGGGAGAGAAAAAGGAGATTAATCTGGTTACCTAGGCGACACTCGCTTCCATCTGCGAGGAACAATACATTTTTGTTTCCTTGGCTCAGTTCAGATCTGTTTTGTTTAGGGGGGAAAAAAAGAGAGAGAGAGGGAGAGGCAGAGAGAAAGAGAAGGGGAAAGAGGGAGAGGGAGAGGAGGCAGCCCCACAACAATGCCGGACTCTGTCTGGCCCCGGCTTACCCGTTTCCATCCCTCCACAAGTTCGGGGTCTCGGGGGAGTGGGAAGATGAAAGAGATAAGCTCTAAAGTTGTCAAAGGTCATAACCTTGCCACACAAAGCCAGCAGTTTTACTTCTAAATCCCCTTCTCCGAAAAAGCACTTAATGAAATAATATACTGTGCTTCTCAACACCCTGTAGTCTTTATTAAGCAGCCAGGCCCCAGAGATGCTGAATTTAAAGAGTCGGTTTAAACTTCGGACTAAACAGTCGCTGCCTCGGAGCGTCTACTGTAGATGTGATGGGGATTTTCTTAGAGACACAGACAACTTTTCTTCCACTTTCTTTCATTATTGTGGCTTCCCTGACACATGTTTTAGAGCTGCCTTCACACAAAAGGCACAGGTCTGTGAAGGCAAAGCTTTTTTTTTTTTTTTTTTTTTTTTAAATCGTTATTTTAAATTTCTTTTTGGTTACCTTCGCAAGGTCGTGCCATAACATACAACAGTGACCTGTATCTTCCTCGCTGTGCATCAAACTATTAAACCCTTGTGTGGCTTTTGCATAGTGCAGAGAATGCAGCCACATTATTTGCTTCTTGTTTTGGAGCAGCTTGCCAGAAAAAGGACGGAGGTAATAACCAGAGCTGATAGAGCCTGGCTAAGAGCTCAGAAATGCTCACGAGGTCTTGAACTGAATTGGCTAAACCCACAGCCTTTTTGATAAGCACAATGCTTTCTCCAGGTGTTGTGTCATCATATATAATGTTTTACTATACAGTAGTGTTATGGATGATGACATAAAGTCACAAAAATATCAAAGTTACCAATTTTAGCTTGTCTGAGCTTTCCAAACCTGGACTGTGCTGATCAAATCAGAGCAAGTATCAGGTTAACAACCCTAAACCTCTTACTCTGCATTGCTCTGAAGTACTGTACTTATATTTTCTTCCTCTAAAGAAGATTCTACAAGCTGCTTCAGCAATGTGTTGCTTACTCTAACTGGAAATGATGGTCATCAAGTTACAAAATTACAAGTGTTCAGGAGGAGGGAATGAATGAAGGTACCAACTGATTTTTTGGGTGGGGAATGTGAGACAAATTGGAAGTGAGTCATAGTTGAATTTCCAGTTCTGCCACGTGCTTTCTGTTGGATCTTGGCCAATTAACTTGGCTTATTTCTGCCTTGGACCTTGACCTACATCAAGTAGGCAAAGCTATATTTCTCCACCATGGAGAATAACTTGAGTCTTAATTAATTAATTAGTGTTTTAGGAAGAGCTTGAGGTGCAGGGCTCTGGGTATATGCAGGACATTTAATCCTTACCTATTCTGTTTTAGTGCATGCCTTGTTGGGTACACCTGAACGAGTTCTTCTGAGAAGAACTCTCAAATGAGAATTAAATCAAACATACTAGACTTTGTTAATTGGAGCGACTTGCTGAGATGTTTTGCAGATGTGTGGATGGAGCAGTTGTCACCTCACAGACAATTAGCCCAGTTTTCCAAGCTCTGAGGAGAATGTCCACAGTAATTCTGCAACGCCACAGAATGAGGTGAGGGAGGAAAAATGTTATCTGTGTGCAAAAATGAGAAGGACACTACCCCCAGTACAAAACTGGCACTGTGTGAGGGAAAGATTTGTAGAGTGAGGTATCAATCAGAGACTCTTAGCAGTATAAAGAAAGGAAGAGGAATATTTTGCAAGTTTTTTAAATGGCAATTTTCTATTTTAGTAGCAGTGTTAATTCTGAAGAAACCAGAAATTTAGAATGCTCCAAAATTGTAAGGGACAGAGGGGTAGAAATCTTCACCCATTATTAGAAAGAACCAGAATTACTCCACATAACACATTAAAAATGTTACTTTGAACTACCTTATAATTTGAGGAGATTCTAGAGTTGGCCTTCCTGTTCTTAAAGATGGGTGGAGAGTGGGAATTTAGTAACTTTTATTGCTCTACGTTGTTCTTGCATTTTGTGGAAAAGTGATGGGGTGTGGACAAATAATAGGGCCCATCACTTGTTAAACACACATCATAACATAAATAAGTCATATTACTCCTCCTGGGGTGTGCTACGTATGCATTTGGTCACCAAAGAGCATTATCTCCAGCTAAGAATTATCAAGGAAAGAAAAAAAAGGAAAACATTTCCAGGGTGACCAAGAGCTTTACTGAATGCTGAAGCTACAGATGTGGAAGAATATTCACAGAGAATTGTTAAAGCTTCAGGAAAGGTCAATGTCTGCTTCAACCCCAGCATAAAGGGTGGAGCATTTATGGTCAATTCTGTCATTTATTGTTATTACAACAATGTCTTGGTATGCACTTCGAAGGACACATTTAGATCTGTTTTGTACTTTTGAGGAGGAAGAGATCTGCTATCCCAGGGAAGACTCCTCTGATGTCCTGGCACTGCTGCCATGACCTGCAATACTGTATAAATGCCTAGATCAACCTGATTTACAGCTAAGATTTCTTAATGCCTCAGCCAGCTGCTTTTTTTGAGATGGTGAAGGTGAGATGCTGTGCAGTGCAGCCTTGCAGCCTCACAAGCTGTGGCTCCAGTGGATGCTGCCCCCCTAACAGCAGCCTGGAGCACGGGATGGGGACAGGTTTCCAGAGAGGAAGCTCCAGGTCCTTTCTCCTGGAGACTCTAGTGCTTCCCTGGAAGGCCTTTCCATCTTCATTGCTAAGCGGGGGAAAGTCTGCTTGGCTCCATCAAATCTGACAAAATAAAAGCCAGAGGGGAATATTTCTTTAGCCTCACATCCCAACTTTTGTGTTGCATTTTGGAGCAATGCAGAATGTCATCTTGTTAGTCTGAAAGCTCCTCAAAGGGTTTCTGTTCAGCCAGTCCCTTATCAGAGCCAGTTAAAGAAATTTAGCTCTTAAATTCCGTTTCTTTTGAAACTCTTTTTTCTCCATTCTGTAATGGTTTCCCTGTGTTTCCAGACCATTACTGTCAGTTCTTTTTGGAATGTCAGATTGCATAAAAGTTGTTATAAACATTCAAGCAGAGCTTGAAGCAACCCCTGAATGAATTTTGTCTTTGCAAACCTGCTCCTGTACCAAAATAATTTCTGAATAATCATTGGAAGTATGAAGATCTGTGTTTATTCTAAGAATTGGTAATTATTTGTCATATAGGACTTTGAGGAGGTGTGAGGGAGGGACTTGGAGGGACAAGTTACAGTAGTTCATGTTTTATGGTTTGGCACTTTAAACAATTTTACCTTCTCTTTCACCTTAATGAGAAATTTCCCTGGGAGAATGGGATGCATGGCAAATGTTTGCCACATAAGGAACCCTCAACTAGCCACTAGCAGTGGGCAGTTTGGCCATTTAAACCACACTTAAGAGTCAGGATTTATGTTGGAATGAACCCTTTGAAAACTATCTGGTTCAACCATTCACTCAAAGGAGCTCCAGCTGGAAGTTAATTCAGGTTGTTCAGGATCTTGTTCCATTTCTAAGCACCCAGTCCAGTGCTGTATCACCCTCACTCCCACTATTTTTTTCTACATATTTATCATTCTTTCCTTTATTGTAATTGCACTGCTGAACAGCCTAGGCTGGATTTCAGTCACATCTCAGGATTGTGTCAAATGTATCTGTTTGATGGAGGGAATTTACCTGGTACAGGATTGAACATCAGTGCATTTTTTGGCAAACATGGGAGATGCACATTGTGGCTGGATCCCCTGAGATGACAAAATTATTGGTGCATGTTGGCTATCAGAGCACGTGGTGCTCGTGAGTGACCTCCTCTCACCAGTACAGCTCTCTGGCTTCTGGCCACGGAGGAGAAAGGAGGGAGGAAAAGAGAGAGAAAATCCTCCTGTTCCTTAGGCAGCACGTCCAGTCTAAGGCAGCACTGTTCAACATACGAATATACAAATGAGCTGTAGATCTCTCCTTTTTCTTTATCCCTTTCTGGGCCACACCACATCAATGGCTTGACTGGGGGCACTTGAAAGGACTTGAAAGCAAACAGTTTCTGACCACTTTTACTTCTTCCTTGCTTTATTTTATCCATGGTTACCCAGTCCCAAAATGAGAGGGCTTTTGTGTGTTGTTTATATTTTCTCTGTGAGCAGGGACCTATGTTTAGATCCTCATGACTGAATAAAGTTTTTACAGATAAGAGCTTTCCTTAAGAAAAGCCCTATCATGTGGGCATTCCATGAGACTGTTTCTCCATTCTACTTCATCCCCTTTCTGCTCCTTCAAAAGTCAAAAAGACCAGTAGAAACAGATTTTGAGGAAATATCCATGGTTTAAAGGCTTTCCCAGGTTAATATGGAACCAGTAGAAAAACTGTGCTTTCCTCTGCAAATGGAACTGTTCCCTATTAGCTCTTGAGAGAAGCTGACAGATACACCCTCTATTTCTTAAAAAAAACATATGCTGGAGATCTTTGAAGAGGACTTCAGTCCAGTGCACAGGGATTTTGCTGGTTGCTTTGTTAAATGCTTTGGTTCAACAGTCCAGAGAGTAAAATAGTAGTGTTGCCAGCAAGTAAAATTTGAAAATAATAAATTAAACCCCAAAATGCGAGCTTGGCATAATAGTCTTGGTGTTATAAAATAATGATTCCCGCATCTTTTTTTTTCTTTGACTTTTTGTTTCTGGACTCCTTCAGTGCATTCAGCTGGGCATTAACAGTAAATTTCAAATTTTAAAGGTGAATCCCAACATGATCTAATGTGATCACTTGATTGAAAGAGTTGGAGCTTTGAGAGAAGCACAGACTGGAAGATTTGTGAGTAATGAAGGCTAATAGAAGATTCAGAAAGTCAGTTCAGTTTGGATCAACCCCTGCAATCTTGGCTATGCGTAGGTCAATAGTTCAGGGGTCTGGAGTACAAGTTAATGTCATTATTGCTGAAAACACCCCTTCAGACAACAAAAGGGAAGTGCAAAATTAACAAGAAAATGATGTTAAACACAGGTGTTTAAAGTGTGTACAACATTTATCAGGAACTCAATTTGAAACAATTTATATATGCATTTATTTGTAATTGAGCCATTTAAAAATGCAAAGTTGATTGGCTGCGTTTCAGAAAGAAAGGTATTTTCTTTTCTAGTGCCCCTATGGACTTGCCTAGGGGGCACTAGTAAAGAAAATTTACACTTTCAACTAGTAAAGAGCACGTTGATTGCTCTTTCTTCCGGCTTTTGCTCTGAAACTTCTCATCACATTGATGAGTAGTAATTAAAAAAAATAAATAAATTGAGGGAAATTGAAGGACTGGTGGCTTTTCATGCTTTGAAAAATGTGGCATTTTAAGTCAGATTGCAACAGAAGAAGACAAGGAAATTAAGATTTCTCAAGAGGTTTTCCTTCTCAGCTGTGCTTGTACATGGTGTTACGGTGAAATTCCCTAAACTAGGCTGATTGCAGACATTGGATTGACTGAAGGCTTTTATAATTTAGTGTAAAAGTCAAGTACACTGTGCACTATTCTCCACACTTTGTCAACTCTTCCTGCCATCTCATGTATATTCTGGCCTTTAAGGCCATCCTTTCTATAGATAGTGCTTTGTCGTATGTAAATGTTTCAGCAGCTAGATGAAGTCTTTGGCCAGCAAGTCAATAAAACTTGCTGTGAATCTGCACATTTTCTATTGCATTCAACTTTTATGCTTCCAGAGTGAAGATTATTAACTTTTAAAAAGTTTGGAGAACTTGATTTTAAACATTGTTGACAGTTTCAGGAATCATTGGGCAGCCTGACATAATGTTATTCATGATGAGAGTGCTGTCAGCACAGATCAGGAGTGATACCAGAGAGAAACGTAAGGTAATATTTTCCTTATAGGTTGTGGGGATTTAACTGTGTGACTTCTATTAATAATGGGAGTTTTGCAGTTAATTCCTCAAGCATCATCCCCCCCACCCCACCCAAAAAAAAAAAAAAAAATGCTGAAAACATGCCCTGTAGTGTAGCTTGAATTAAATTTTATGTTGGTTGCTGTTTGGACATTGAAGATCATCACATCTGAGCAGTTACTCTGCTTCCAGTTTCCTCCAGGTGCTGCCGAGGAGCAAGTAAGGAATTAGTTGTGGTTTAACCCTAGCTGGCAGCTAATCACTGCACAGGCTCCCTTTCCCCTTCCAGTGGGGTTGGGAAGGGTAAAAGTGAGAAAACTCACGAGTTGAGATAAGGACAGTTTAATAATTGAATTAAAGTGAAAGAATCAATTGCCGTAATGAAAAGGAAAGTAACAGAAAGAGATAAAAATAAACCCCAAGAAAAACAAGAGATGCAAATGAAATTCAATTGCTCACTCCAGCCCAGTGATGCCTGTAATGTTCCTGAGCTATTGACCACCTTTCCTCCAGAGGTCCTGGCTGTGTCCTCTCCCAGCTCTTGTGCACCTCCAGCCCCCTTCCAGGCAGGGCAGTGCGAGGAACTGGCAAGTCCTTGACTTAAGGTAAACACTGCTTAGCAAGAACTAAAACTTCAGTGTGTTATCAATGCTGTTCTCACCCTAAATCCAAAACACAGCACTGTACTAACCACTGGGAAGAGAATTAACTCTATCCCAGCCAAAACCAGGAGAGAACTGCTGTGGTGGATGGAGGGAGGACTCTGTGATTTGTGATCTCTGTCACTTTCTGTGCATTTAAGGATCAGCAGATGCACCTGTCTTCCAACAAAAGTACCAACTTTGGGCAGATCTGACCTCTTGGTGTTCATACAGCAGGAGTGGTCCAGCAGATTCTGTCCCCCACGCTGCAGTTGCACAGCAGTGCCTCTAGTTCCATTTGACAGAATTTCTGAGCGAGTTTCTGTTTGGACCTTTCTTTTCCTGGGGTATGTTCTTGCTGAGTTTCCAGCATATTGAATTGTAGCTTGCTTCAGATGATGCAGATGATATTGATAACTGGCCTGGAAAAGTCAACATGAGGGAAATGATGAGATGATCTACTCTGCAATCATTTTCTTTCTCTTTTACTCTCCAGCTAACTGCTCTCCAAGATTCTGCAATGCTTGGGACATTAGGCAAAGGAGAGGACATTTTGTATGAGGAGTACCTCTGTGCTGTCATTCCTGGTTTTGTGTATGGGTCAGGGAGGGAGTGGAAGGCTGCTGGGAAGGATCAGCCTCAGTAATGAGGGCAATCCACAGTAAAATGTCTGAATTTTCTTTTAAATTATTTACTTCTACTCCTCTTTAGAGCCTATGGAAATGTAGGGACTTTGGAAACTTCTTTCTCCAGCGGCAGTATGGCAGAAACAAGTTTAAAAAATGAAACCAGTTTAAAAATATTTTATAACTGCCATGGCATACCGGAGTTAATGTATTTCCATGGCAGAAACAGCCATGCCATAAAACCATGGTTGTACCACTAGAGAGTTCACTTGTTTGGCTGCACATCTCAGTGGTGAGTAAAGCCACAGGTGTTGGCTACAAACCCAGCCCAGGAGGTCCAGGTCCTCATGCTAATTGTCTTTGAATGTAAATTTTTTTTTTTTTTTAGGACGAGATGGTATCTCTGTGTTTGTAAAGTGTGCATTATTTTTTGATTACTAATGTAATATAAATAGTAATAATGGCATCTTTGGATTTTTTATGGCCACTAAGTGTTTTCTGTCTTACTGCATCCATAATTATTTTTCCTTTCCCATACATTTTTTTTTCATTAAATTTTGATGTAATTTGGAGAGAAGAATAGAGGAAACAAATGTAGGAAACCATCAAAATCTGTGCTGAAAATGTTGTCATGCTTCTACTGAAAGGTCTTGCATCATATTTTTAACCTACAGCTTCAATCCACTCTTGTTTCTGTTTGCCTTTAAAATATTTCCAGTCATTGTATACTTATAAAATAATTAGCATACTTCAGAAACTACTATTTTTGTAAAGCCAAGGTTTCTATGGTATGAATTTTTCCCAGCTGTGCTAAAACACTCTTGAAATTAACATTAGCTTGATGAGATTTATACAGGACTTGGTAAATAGGAACAGCCTTTGTGCTGCTGTAGCTGAAGTTACCTCAGCACTTCCCAGTGCAACCTGAGTTTTCATGTGCTTGCTTTGGCTGTCCCCACATCTGTTGCAGTGATGTTTATTGTACATAATTTCAGGGGTTTGCTACCCTATCAGATTCAAATTTAAGATATTTGAATTATTTTCTCCTTGAAGGTTTGGTTCGGCAGGTTTGTTTTTTTTTTTCCTTAATACCATTATGCAGACTTCCTTTCTTTTAAAGCAATTTGTTAGACTCCCTGGCTATTCCTGATGTCAGTTACCTTTGTTTTTGTATGCACATCTCTTAAATATTTCATTGAGGCTTGATCTTGCAGTGCCCAGAGTACTTCCACGATTAAATATGAGTGAGTGCTTTGTTGGATCTTCCGTGGGAGTGCTGGGGCAGGAGCAGAGCCAGGGTGAGCCCTTGGCTGAGAACTGCCACTCAGTACTCCTGACAGTCAGAGACTCACCTCCTGCTGGGGCTTAACTTCACTTCACTGCAGAGTGGACATGGGAACATTTGTGTCCCTTCCTGCCATTTTCTTTGGTTAATCAACCAGTGCCTAAAAAATTTTGTGAATTCTTATAGAGAAGTGCATATTTGACCTTGTTTATGGGCGCTTATAAGCATGCAAAATATTTATTTATTCCAATTTGATGGAGTGATAGTCCCAGCTTGACTGCAGATGTACCACAAAATGACTGAAAAACCCCTTTTTAATGCATCAGACACTGAAATGTGCAATCCATGTCCCATCCTTTAAACTCTTACGATGCTAAAACTTGGAATCACTGCAGAATACCAGGTAAAACTCATCTTTTTATGTAAGAGTTTAAGACAGTTACACATCTTTATGTTGATTATGAACAGTTCTAGTATCTCTGTGGCAAATTTTTCAATTTATAAAACTTCTGAGACAAACTTGAAGTGTTTTAAAAAATGCAAATACAAAGGAACTTGGTGTTCTTCAAATGCTTCTCCCCAGAGAAAAAAAGAAGCGTGGCTTCCAAGCCTGAACTGTGTCACGGGATCAGCCACAGGACACACTATCACAAGGTCTGAAAGCAGCCTAAATCTGGCATTGCCAGGTGTCTTTGGGGTTCTAACACATGCTCAGCCCTATTCTGACACGGCACACAGCACTGGGGTTCCTGTGGAGCTTTGCCATCTCCTGTCTGTGAGCTCCTCCTCTCTGTGGCTCTCCATCTCTGATAAAAGTGATGAAAGTGCTGAGGATCCTGGCCAGAGGAGGATTTTTTTCACACAGCTCTTGAGGGCGAGGTCCCAGCCATCCCAGCAACAATGAGTGTCACAAGCAGAGGAACTGACTTTGAATTTCCCTTTAATGTTTCTGTGTTCAAGGAGAGCTGGGATTCTGACTCCTCGAAGCAGCACATGCCTTTCTTCTGAGTACTTTGTTGTGGCCTGGTCAGCTGATCTCTGTTTTCCTGGGTGTATGAGAAAATGGCATGATGTAGTCTGATTGCATGAAGGCCCAGGGCTATGATGTTTAGCTTGTTATATTGCTTCACATAATATGGTTTCACTCCTGTCTTGATGAACAAACTGCCAAAAGAGCCTTAAGTGTCAGGAGACATTCTCAAATTTCATGTACCTGGTTTTAATCCTATTAGTTAGCAGCAGACTAAAATTCCTGACTTTATTTTGGTTAGTGTCCAGGGGATAAAGAGAATGATTCTTCCACCTGCACCACACATGGCAAGGTTTGTGTTCTGTAGGGTTTTCTTCCCTCTAGCAGAACACTGGCGCTGTACATGAATTAATTCTTTAGCTTTGGATGGGTTTTTTTTGGGTCTGGGTGATGATGTGATCTTTGCAGGCAATTCTGGGTGATTAATCCACTTGCAATTACTGCACTCAAACTGGATGCAACTTCCCCAGAGACTGAAAGACAATCTGAAAAAAAATCTGCTTGTATGAATTCCAGGTGAACGTGAGGGTCTTTGCAATAAATACAAGCTACAATGCATTAGGCACTAAGGGTTTCCTGTTGCTGCCTATACCCTGTTCAGCACTTGTTTCCTTTCTGCTGCCATCCTAATTACCAAATATATGCAGATATTTACTGACATTTATCCAGGTATATGGAGCACTGAGGTGTGAAAGTTTGTATTACGGAGTGACTTGCTTAGTGGCTCTTGCTGAGGATTTGGTGACATAGATTCCTTATTCCATATATATTCATTTCATTTATGCTTTTAGCACAACTTGTATTGAGCTACTAATTCAATGGACATTAATGGTTTTAATCTGGCTATGAAAAGCACACACATGAGGCAAGTTTTATTCTTCAGTTCATTTTGGTGTACATGAAAGATAACCCCCACAGGGGTTCTGTCTACAAGCACTAGGGACTTCTCAGAGGAAAATGTACTGACAGATCTCAGGTCAATACCATAATCATCCCTCACAGAGACTGATTCCAGACATACCGTAGGTAATGGATATATTTTTGTTCTGTTTGGATTTATGTCACTTTGTGGTCCAATTGTGCTAGACATTTTGTCCATCAAAGTAGGAGCATCTACACAAAGCAATAAAATAACAGCTTGTCTCCTTGGATCTAACAAATAAAAAACCAAAAATACTTTCTGATCATTCAGGCTTTTCCAGATCTGAAGCACTGCAAAAAAAATTATTGTAGTGTTTATTGGCAAAAGTTGGCTGCTTGTGGCTTCCTAGATTCTCTAAATAAGCATTTGGCAAAAGGTGATGGTTTTACCTGGCTCCTTTCTGGTGTCTTCCCCTCCTTCCTCTGTACCACCTGTGGATGGCACATTGCTACAGAGCAGCTGCAGAAATCTAATAGTGTGACACAAAAAAAGAAAAAAAAGGCAAACTGCTGGCATGAAAAGAAACTGCTCAGAGTGTTAGGCCTGAAGCAAGAGATCTTGGGTGGCCTCTGTGCCTCTGGATGTAGTGTAGGGGATCTCTTTGGTGCAAGTCAGTCTTCTGTCTGGCAGGAGAATGGCAGAGCAATCTGTGTGTATTTATGAGGCTGGGTAAAACAAGAGACTGAAAATTTGATGGATTTGGGTATAAACTCAGTCACTCACAGCTCAAATTCCTGTCTTGTCCTTCCTTGCTACCAACACATCCCATGGTTTCCTTTATCCTCTTTCCTTCTGCATTTCTGTTTTGACTTCTTCCAGCATCCCCCTCTGCATGTCAAGTGTTTTTCCTCTTTCCCTGGTCCTTTCTGTCTCCCTTATTTTCTCTAAGGAATGTCCATTTTATTGCTATTCTTATCCAGCCAGCAGGAAGACCTGCTTCCAGCACTGGAAGTTCCTCTGGCTGGGGGGTCCCTGGCTCTGGCCCACGGAGGTATCCAGGAGAAGCCCTTGGCATGTTGACATACTAGGATGAAGTTGTCATGATGTCATGATGGCTGTTCAGCACTGGCTGATTTGACAGTGTTTGCTTTCCCTGCAGTTTTGGTTGAAAAGAAAACCAGTGTGTCTGGGGAGTAAAGCTGAAACTTGCTCCTAAAAAAACCATAATTTTATAAAAACATTGTGAAGTAGTTAGCTGCCACAGAAGATAACATGTTAAGTGATCTGTGATAATTTTCTGAGGCTCTTAAACTTCCAGGTGATTTGTAAAAAGTCTTCACTTGTTAAATCAGAACTTTTTGGTCAAGAACAATTTATTTTTGATTGTAAATATTCCCTGTTAGTAGCCAGATATCCAACTAAAATACACAAATGCAGTATATTGTAAATGGGGCAAGTACTACTTGTGAAATGGTCTTCCTCTGCTTCAAAGAAATAACATTAATGCTTGTACAGGCTATTGAATTGAGCTCCAGACACTGAAATTCTCTGTCCATATAATTTGCTGAATGTTTCACCCAAGCAACTGTCCTTATGAAGTCACTTCTCAGAATAGTGATGTATTGCTTTGGTACATTTCCCTGTCTAGGAGTATTCTTAGCCAAGCTTTCTCCCAGTCCTGTCACTTGTGCAAGATAGGTTCAAGAAAAGAGCAAGAGCTGCAGCTGAATGCTCTGTCACATCTTAATTTCTAGTATGAGCCATGTTCCTTTTTCTCAGTCCTGAAGAAAAATGTTTGAATCATTTGAGCAGGGGGAATATCTAATTAATGTAATATCAATGGATAATACAAATGCTTAAATGGTGCCAACTGCAAATTCCTACCTCTTTTGATGTGTTACTTAGGCATAATTTCATTTCTGTTGGGAAAAAAAGGAAGGGGTCAAATTTTGCCCTTACAGGCAAATCCAAAGGCAACATTTACATCTAAATATACAATTAGGTCATAACAAATCACTTGATCAGTCAGTGAGCTGCCTGATCTTTTCTGCCTGGCAATCAAAGGGCAGATTCTGATACCATTTTGGTAAGTAGCCAAATCAGTTCCATCTACATGAACAGATTCACAGGAACTTTAATGTGAAGGAACTTCTTAACTCACATTTCATACATGCATGAAAGCCTGTGGCTCCCTTCTAACTTGAATTCTCAGATCTGAGTATTGAAAAAGTGCTCGAGTCCTGGCAGCCCACAGAGCTTCACGTGGATATAAAAACTAGCTGAGACTGTAGCCCTCAGCAGTAACACCTTACATCATAACAAAAAAAAAAAGTAAAAGATTTATCCTCCAAATTCCCACAGTTATCTTGAACAGCTCCCAATTCCAGCTGCACTTCCAGAGGTTTTCCAGAATTCTGTTGATTCTTCTGTCAGTTGCTAACTCTCCAGCTGTTGGCAGTGACTTTCTCCTCTAGTACCCATTCAAACCAGAACCTAACAGTACATTTTAAATACTTTTTAATTGCTCTTTCATGCTACTCTGACACAGAATTCCAGTGAGGGCAATCAGAAAACCGGGGGCTTCTTATCCTCATAAACCTCCCGGAGTGCCAGCTACTACTCTGCTATGTATTGCTTTAAACTTTACAATGTTTTATAATCTGTTCAGCTGCGTGGTCTCCTGTGATCTACAAACATTAAATATTTACATTATAAATCTAATGCACATCACAGGAATAAGAGAGGCATGTTAAATCCTCGCGGAGCGAATTGCGTGAAGTGGTTGGGAAACCTCGGAGAGTGTAACAAGCACCAAGAGTCTCCTCCTGCCTTTTCTCTGGGACCAGGTGGATTGTCCAGGCTAGGGTGCTGTGCATGCAGAGCAAGTGCAAAATAATAGCTCTGCTGTGTGAATGAACTTGGCCTGGGCTGATAGGATGCACAGGAATTTAGCTGGAGATCAGGATGGGTTGCCTGCCCCACTGAGGTTACAGAGACTGCTTCTCCTGAGTAACGCTGCCACTTTTTTTTAATTGAAAGGGTCAACTTCTGAAGCATAACATTTATTAAAACAAGCAAATACTGCTACAAATTGAGCCCTCTAAAGAGGAGCAAAAATATATGCCATCCTCAATTTCCTACCTTTTCTTTCCCGATGCAATCCATTGCATGACATTGCACATTGGCTGGTATTTCCACCTTGTATCTCTCTGTCTGAGATCAACTTCATGTAATGCTTTTCAAACGTGGTGCTCTTGATCTGCTACATTTTATATCTATTGTGCATTGGCCACTGACCTGCCATCAATCAGCTCAAATGCTTCAGTGCCCTTTATATCCATTTTTGTTTTCTCTGTGTGTACTGAGAATGAGATTTAAAGCAATGTGCCAGTGATTAAACAATTACTCTGTCCTGTCTCTTTCATATCAACAATTTGAAAGAGAAAAAAGCCAGCTATTCTTTTGTGTGTTTGACTGTGGCCTCGAGCTTTGAATCTAGTCTATGACAAAGTGGTATCTGCTTAAATAATAATAATAATAATAATAATAATAATAATAATATTGTAACACATGTGGCCTTTTCAATTCTATTTGGGGACCTTTAACAATCCTAAAACAAAGAGAGCAATTTAATGCAGACTTTGATAATGTCATTTTTGGTCACCTGTTAATTAAAAACATGAAAATCCTGAGAAATTGGATAGATCTTCTGAGCTAATAATGGCAACAAACTCATTTTCAAAGACAATTTTAAGGGTATTTGAAGGTGAGCATTACTGTTTAGGAAAAGGGATTCGATGACCAGCTACCAGTCAACAGTCAGTTTTGGGCTAAGTCTGCAGGACGCTGCTATTGTACTGCTCTTCATGTTAGCAGCTGTTTTATGCTCTGTAAGGACTAAATGGCAGGAGAAGTTTGTAACTGAGCTGAAGGGAAGCACAGGGTAGCTGACTTCCCTACCAAGTGGGAAGGAGGATTGGCTGGCAGCCTGAGAAATGTCTGGTGCATGTCTTCTCTTTGTCTCCACAGACCTCACTGAAGGGTACTGCTTCTCCATCTGCTCAATGTGGAGGCAAAGGCATAGTCCCTGCTACTGGAGCTCATATCAGGATCTGCTCTGCCCTCTTGGATGCTGTTAAAGTAATCATTCCAAGTGGATGAGAGTCCACGGAGACTGCATGTTGTTTATAAGGCTCCAGGGCTTTTGTTTTGTTTCCGGTGTTTCTGGACTCCATAGCAGCTCTGCTTCTTGACAAGACCTTGACAAGTTCCCAGACTGCCCCTTTGCAGGAGCTCATAAAATAAGGGAGGGAGGACACAAGGAAGAGCAGGATGGCTGTGATACTGGAAATGACTTCCCATTGCTTTTCCATTTCTCTCTTAGGCAAACATGCAATTACACATGCAAAGTGTAACCTGCAGCCAGGGCTTAGGTCCTGGTATTTTGACAAATGTAAGTTTAGTCCAGGTTCCTGCTTTGAGCTAAAATACACAAAGGAGGAACTAAGAAAACTAGGAAAAAGTAGAAGTGCTGTTTCAGTTTACAAACTTCTGAATAAAGGGTGTTGAATAGCATTAATTGAAATATCAAGTGCTGATTATGATTATCAGGGTAGCTTGTCTTTTAACAAGGACAGTACTGGAATTGTGAGGCTTATTCTTTTCCTGTTACTGGTAATCAGTGTTTTGCCGTGTGGTAAAAAAGATGGCACTTTAAGTTGTGAATATCTTTCAAAACTTGGCAAAAAAAGTATTTTCAGCCAATTTTTAAATGCTTTGAAATTCTCTTCATTCCTATCACTGAATTCTTCAAATTATACAACAGAAAATCCATCAAAGTCCATCTAAGTGGACAAGTAGTAACCTAAAGTGTGATCTTTGTGTCACAATGCTCTCCTTTTGAACTGGAATGGGAAGAGCCAGTGCCTTTTGCTATCATGACCTGAAGAGGATCATTCCATCCACCATTAGGGAAGCAGATGAAGAGCTCCTGAACACACAACCAGCAAAATACCTGTTGCCAGTCTTTCATCTTTCCAAAATAGATAAGTTGAATTTGAATCCATCTGTTGATAGGTTGAATTTGAATCCATCTGTTGACCAAAGCTGTGAGGTTTGCACATGGGGAAGGTGCCTGCTTTGTGTCAAAGCTGATCACCTTCAGTGGGCTATCAGTGACTCACCAACTCTTCGTAAAATGTGGGATATGTGAGGCTTTGTTTGTAAAATAAGCAGGAATATTCTCTGGTGACTGTATTTGCTGGTTGGTTTCAAAGTAAAATACCTTTATAATTCATTATATTAGACTAATCATTAAGGAGATTTTAGATTACATCCATCTTTGGGGCCCCCAAAATAAGAAGGATGTAGCAAGTTCAGAGAAGAGCAGCTAAGCTGATCACAGGACTGAGAGCACCTCTCCCAGGGGACAGGCTGACAGAGTTGGGGGCTCTCAACCTGGCAAGGGAAGGCTCCAGGAAGACGTAAAGGGGCTACAAGAAACCTAGAGAGGGACTTTTGCAAGGGCCTGTAGTGAAAAGGGCAAAGGAGAATGGCTTCACACTGACAGAGAGTGGGTTTAGATTGGATATTGGGAAGAAATTATTTACCATGAGGGTGGTGAGGTCCTGGCAGAGGTTGCCCAGAAAAGCTGTGGCTGCCCCATTCCTGGAAGTGTTCAAGACCAGGCTGGATGGGGCTCTGAGCAACCCAGGGTAGTGCAAGGTGTCCCTGCCCAGGGCAAGGTGTTTGGAATTACATGATCTTCAAGGCCACCTCCAACCCAAACTGTTCTATGATTCCATTATTTAAATTCCTGAGTTCCACTAATTTTGGTGGAAGTTAGCACCTAACAGAGTATTAGCATGGGTTTCTAAGTGACTATGGTGTTGGTGCTTATAGTACAGGTTTCATTTGAAATGGGAGGTTGTCCTCTGCCTGGGAAGAATGAAAAATAACAGCTGAGGAACCTCAAAGGATGTGCTCCTACAAGTGCATCATCAGTTCCCACCAAAAAGAAGACGTCTTGTGTCCCACAGCCTTGAGTTGAAAGTGCTTCCCAGATACTCAGGAGTGCAATTTGGCTGAGCCACTGATGGAATATAGAAGTGAAGATACCATGGAACTGAATGGACAGGCACAATGAACTGAAGGGAAATGCCATGTCAACTGGAAGTGGCAGGAACAATTTAAACCCTAGATTTTTCCCAGCAGTTTATCTACCTGCATTCCCACTGGTGAATTGGCAAGAACACATCCCAGAGTAATCCATTTGCAAGCATCTTTTCTGAAGTGGAAAAAAAAGAGCAGTTAATGCATATGCAGAAAGGAAAATATTCTTATCTCATTAACAGACTTTCTTTAAGCTTGCTAAGATTAGAATACTTAGTTATTTCAAATTGGTAAAACATGCATTCATTATAAACATGATTATAATGATAACTTTGTAGATAATAATCAATTATTTAAATATGAATTATTTCCCTACATTAGAGTCATGTTTTCAGCTATAATCACCTCGGGTGCTCAATTCCTCCCTCCTTTACAGCACCTCTGGCTGCATGTGGAACATTAACTATTTGCTTCCAGACACAGGCTAGGAGACCACCAGATACAGAACCGAAATTTACTGTGTTGTCCTGACCAACAAGTTAAACACTTGCCTCCTTTAGACTTTCTTAGGTGGGGAAAAAACTCCATGCAGATGGCCACCTTAGCTCACCGTTTTTCCCCCCTTTTATTTTTATGAAAAAACTTGCAGAAATGCACCAGGAGCAATGCTCATAGGACTAATAAATAAAATACCTGATGTCCCAGCTGTTTGGAAGCACATGCAGTCATCCATTTTTAATAAGAATTCTGGGAAGATTAGCACCCTGCAACAAGAGCTTCAATTACAGTATTGCCAGGCTTAGTGGCACAATCAACTCTCCTGGCTGGAATATGCTCCTTAACTCCAGATGTGGACTTCACCAAGCTCTTCACTTCTCCTCGTGGTGTGGAGAAAATCCACCTTGAAATATTAGCTCTCTCGAGCATGTGTGACATGCTAAACATTTGTAAGGTAGACTATTCACAACATTTATGTGCAGCCAGTGGAATTTAATCTCTTTTATTTCTTGCTCCAAGTCTTGTCAGTTGTTTCCCCCCATTCTTTAGTAGTCTCTTTAATATGGTTTGCACATACTTAATATATTCCCTCTGAGGTTCTCAGCACACTTTCAAGAGCTACTTTTGCCCCGCTATGACTCTGCAGCCTATCTAGAATGTAATAGCACTATAATATACCTTTTTTATAGATATATAAACTGAAACATTGAGAACTTAAATGATTTGCTGGTGGTTATGTTCAGTCAATGATAGGAAGGAAAGAATTCATAGAACTGGACTATCAATATCCTGCTTTAACCTCCAGACACAGTGGTGCAATCCATCTCACCTGACTTCAGCTGCCTTTAAAGCAAATACTGTGGCAAAATAAGTTGCCTCTTCCTTCTTTTCTTTTGAGTTGCAGAGATCCAACTCACTAAATCCTTTAGTAGTTATTTAGGAAGTGTCAAATTAATTCTGTCCTGTGAGATTCCACTTCTCTCTGCTAACTATGAATGGAGTGTAGATCTGATATTAACAGCTATGCTGAAGATGTGTAATATTAGGTGAGACAGATCCCATCCGAGCTTCCCTTCCCATAAATTTTAATTCTGAGTGCTAAGTGGCTCTTTATCAAGGTTTCAAGAAGAATACTTTGGCAATAAGATTAATTAAATACTTGAAGGGAAAACTTGGCTGCTACCAGACTTAGCCCAGGAAGAAAGGGTTTATTGTCACAGAGCACTGAGATGTGTATGGGGAGAGGAGGAATTTTGGAGCAAAGTTTTTAGCACAATGGGTCAGGGCCTAAGTTACTCAGGCACAGGAAGCTTCATCTGGAAATTTAAAATGTGCTTAAGCACTACTTCTCTAAGCAGTTTTGAGTGCTACAGAGTGATTGTCTAGTTACATTTTTTAGAATCTGTCCCCAGGTACTTCAGAAAAAAAAATCTACAGATATCATAAGGCAGGTTGAAGAGAAATTCATATTTCAGAGGGGGAATAAAATATACTAGAGAAACTGTACTGTATTTGGGCACAGTGATTTATATGCTTGTAGGGATTAATAACTTCTTTACCTCATAACTGCTTCATAGCACAGCTGTGTCTCTCAGCCTGCACTCTCAGCTTTCAGAGCAGCAGTGACAGCCCTGGACAGAAGTCCATTGCTGCAGGAGGTGAAATGGTACAGTGCAGCCATTCCCAAGCAATAAACCAGAAAACAATGGTTGGCTGCAAAGCCTGACAAAGGGGTGTTTGAAGTTGTTGAAACTCTGTCTGGACTGATAGTTTGTCTTAATATCTAAAATAACTTGTTAGGTCTCTGTGAGACCACTGCATAATAATCTTGAGCAAATGTATTTCATTACTTCCATACTGCTGCAGTCTAGCTGCTGCCTCTTGTTTCATAACTTGCCAAATGCCTGGGGCAGGACCTATGATTTTTCATAGTAGCAGCTACCATCCACTGGTGGCTGAGGTTCCTAGGCACTACCATTATTACAACAGTTCTGTTCTGATAATTGCATAGGTAAAGAGGCAGATGCTCAAAATTTCATATATTCCTAGATGGCTCACTGAATTGCAGGAATACAGAGACAAAGAAAAGGGGGGGGGGTGGGAAGGAAGGAAGGAAGTGAAGGGTGTTATTGTATGATTTGTCATTTGTTTAACAATGTCAAACCCTAAAAATAGGCACTCATCTTTAGAAAGTACAGGATTCGAGCAGAGTAGGGAAGGATCCTATGCTGATGTCTGAAAATGTTTCTAATGGAATTTGGCTTGCTTCAACAGAATACAATGATAGGTGTGTTTTATGCTGGGCTGGGAAAAGAAGGTAAGAATTTAATTATGAATATCTTTGTAAATAGACCATTTATCATCATGATGGATATAAAGTCAAAAACATGGCATAGCTGGCAAGCGCATTCCTTAAGTGAATCTAACCTGAACTTAATAAAGAAATGCCAAACTAACTGCAAAACACTGTTCTGCCAAGATCCAGGCTCCAGTCAATCATCCTGCCAGGTGACACTGTGTTTAATGCTGGGACAATATATCACCAACAATCTCAGCTGCTACCAGCTCAGCAGAATTAGAGTATTTACTGAACAAAAGCCAGGGAAGTACTGCCAGTGGCACAGAAGCTGGAGCCGCCGCTATTCTTAGATGAGTGTGAGCTACAGCCTGCATGGAAAAGGAAGCAGGAAGAGGGGAGTAGACAGCCCTGCTCTCAAATAGCCTGAAGAGGACCGGGTGGCAGCTCCACCAGTTGCATTGCTGCTCGGTTTGGCTGGGAAGTGTAAAAGTGAGGGGAGCAAAGTTCCGTGCCTGTATCGCCTGGCTGGCTGGCAGCAGTGCTGCTGGTTGTGCACAGTTTGTGAGCCTTCAAAACATGACAGCTACTTACTGAAGATCTCAAAGAGGTGGGATGGCTCTTCTCCCCTTTTACAGTTTTTTGAATGAGAGAGTAGGGATGGTAGTTTTTATGTCTCAGTTAAGCTCAGAAAACTGCCTTGCCAAAAACCTCAGAAAATTACTGTTTGTTTTCTCGAGCATCTTTAACTTTAAAATGTGCAGTTGCTTTCCATTATCTGTTCTACCCTAACCATTGTGTTAAATTTATGTGTATTTACTCTCTGACTAATTGAAAATGTTTGTCTGCTCCTGAAAGAGGTATGTGAATTTGTGCAAGGGCATATGTGAGGGGCCCATAATACAAGCCAATAGCAAGGGCTATAGCAAGCCCGTGCCCATAGCAAGGGCTATGTATTTTAGGGCTATGTATTTAGGTTTAGATAACACCTAAAACACACTCTTTTCTCTAAATTGTGTGTTGAGCATTGGAGTTGCCCACATGCTTCTAGACAGAAATTCAAGAGTTAAAAATAAACTGGCACAACTGAGGAAGTTTGTATTTCCTATCACTTTGCAAGTTTCAGGGAATGTTAAATGCTATTTTCCTTTGGTCCTTTGCCTCCATGCTAGAATCAGTGCCCAAGATGGGACCTGGCTTTGAATTCTGGACAGATTTTTAGGGGTAGAAGCTACGAGCTGCCCGCTTACGGCATCAGTAGGTCAGATTATGGAATGGCACACAGGCAGGTCAGTGCAGGAGGCATCTCAGAGAAGCCTGGGCTCCTGCTGAGATCCTGATTCCCCAGGAGCCCCTGCCTCACACAGAGGCAAGGCAGTGCCAATCAGCTGATTGGCAGCATGTCGCCTCTCTGAGAGGCAGCGTCTGTTGGCTCCCGCAAAGTTCCTGCCAGCATTCTTAAACTCTAATTTGGGAAAGAAAATTACAATCTGGCATATCCCTGTTGGAAGGTTGCCGACCCCTGCTCCAGACTCAGAGAACAGTGGGATGAGGCTCCCTTTGTTCAGGGCATCAGGAGTGGGCATCTGAACGTGGCTCCTCTGAAGGCAGCCGGGGCAATGGAGCTGTCCACGTGTTGACAGTGAACAAATTGTCTCTGCCTATTGTTGCTGGATGAGCCACTAGGTAACCAGATTGATTTTATGATCCCTCACTGAGTGTTCAGGACTGCTGCTTGAAAAAGACATCTTTTATCTGTCAGCCAGTAAATCTCACATTGAGTTGCAAACATACTGGAGAGCTAGAATTCAGCAATACCATTTTTATGAATAGAAACATTTTCAGAATAGACACTCTCCTGAACACACAGTTGTTTTACAGGAATTAAAGAAGTCCTTATGGTGGATGGATAAGCCAACTCTGGATAAAATAAGAACCAGTCTATACTTTGATCTGCTGTTTGAACAGAACCATTTTGAAGAACTTAAAAAGTTCTGAGCTTTGTTAGTCTTTTTGCCTTCTTCCTTGCTTTTCTCTTTCCAGGTTTAACTGGAAGCAAATAGCAATACAACACAAGATAAGAGGATTGTTTGGCCTATTATTGACTTGAAATCTATCAGATTTGCAACAAATGATTTTTCTGGTTTATCAGCATCACTCAAGACCTTGGATATTTCACATGCATATAAAGCAAATGCCCTGTTGACCAAAATCCAAAAAACATGTCAGCTATAATGGCCACCACTGTGAGCCTCATCTTTTCAAAACAGCCATAAATCCCCAAGAAGGCAAACCAAGTATGAGCAAACCTTGATTTTTTTTTTTCCTCGAATGTTCATGACATTTCCAGATCATCCAATAAGTAGTATTCCATCCCTTGCACCATCTCTGCCATTTTAGTAACAGATGATTGATGAGAGGACATCAGAGGAAGGTGCAGAATGCAGCCCCACTGAAATCCACTCCAGTCTGAACTTTTGTCTTGTTTACTACATTCCTTGCTGAGTATTGGAGAAGTCAATAACATACTAACAGTGACTCAAATAAAATAGCCTCTCAATGAGAGAAATTGTGGCTGTTGAAACAACAGTTTCACCAAAGATCCATTGGTGAGTTTTTGTAGCAATTCTGTGCACTTTTGCACTAAAGTGCTGTAAAAAATTAACTAGTCTTGGAAGCCCCCTAAAATAACTACTGGCTTTTTTTGTTTTTTTTAGGATTGGGATGCTTAGTGCTGGGGTTGACACAACCTTAAAGATCAGAAAGGAGCTGAACCAAGAGTGGCCTTGTAAATTGGGGAATTCCTGCCCTAGAGTCACCTGATTGTATTTTTAGGCAGCTCATCTTTACCTCAGTGATGTTTCTGTGCCAAGAGATGACATGATGTATAGTTTTTGGTGATGTTGAAATCAAAGAGTGTTCGTTATGTAGTCACAATTGTTCAGAAATGACCAAGTGTCTTTGGAGTGTCTGAGAGAGAGCCCTGATAATCCCATAGTACTTAGCTCATGCACAGAGTGCTGCTGTCTGATGTTGTCTTGGCTGAATGTGGTGTTTAACTGTACTGCAAGGGCCCTGTGATGAGTCCTGCACATATCCTGGTGTGGTTTGACAGTAAAACTTAATAAAAATTAACTTTTGCCTCTCCTTGAACATTTGAGTGGCTTTGAGCAGATATTAAAGGTATAGCACACTTCTATATTTTTCAGAATCAAAGATACTAATTCTAAGAGATTGATTCAAACTCTGGAGTTTACATGTATTTCCAGCCTGTTTCTTGTCAGGGAGTTTTATTCCAACCACATCCATTTTCTTTACACAGGGAATATCTTGTTCCCTTGAACTGGAGCTGCACTTAGGCTCAGATCGCAAGTGTTTAACGTGAACAGTGACAGAGCCTAAGTGCCTAAATGAAATCTTGTGATCCCAAGAACCTCCTCTTAGCTTCTGCCTGCCCTGATTGTGCTGAAACTTCCCAGTTGTGAGAGATCCTTAACTTAAAATAAAGTGCACTCAGAAGTGCTGCTTTCCTGGTTGAAATGAGCAGCATAGCACTTATCTTCCTCAAAGATCTCCCTGGATCCACAGATGAAGTGCTGCTCTTTGGGGGGTTGGTCTCTCCTCTTGCCACAGGGGGGATAAGACTGTGTTTCCCACTTTTGAGGAGAGTGTCCTAACCACCAGAATGTAGGGGAGGCTGGGGCTGGCTGGGATCTGTAATGTTTTTAATGAAATTGTTGAAATTGGCCAGAAAGAATGAAAGAGTAATTTGGCTGCAGAAAGATATTTCTCTTCTAGCTTAATGAATTAGATAATGAAACTATTTTAATGGTTCATCTGTGGTCATTTCCATGTAAAATGAAGGAACAGGCCATGGAAGAGAGTGTGGAAACGGGAGGGCCATCTACTCAGTTGTGTGTTTTACTTACTGTGCTAGTACATTGTCATTGTGCTACTTAAATTTCCCACCAAAGCATTTTTTTGCATGGTTTCTAGACAGACTTTGGGTCAGTCGTAGGAATAAACCTTTGGGAACAGCAAGGCATGAGCCTCTAGCCTTCAAGCAGAGCAGGGCTGGCCCTGGCTTCTCCCTTCCCTGGGTGTCCTCCCTGCAGGTCACAGCCCTGGAGCTCTTTGGTGTGGGGGCACAGAGAGCCTTGGGCACTGCCCTCCCTCCTTCCTCCCCTGGCAGCATCCAGAGCAACAAGGTGATCCTTTTCCTTATCCTAAAAGCAGCAGCCTAATAAGGTCCAAAGGGACAGGACAGGCTTGAGTTGTGTGGTCCAAGGACAAGGAGCAGTCTCTTGGCAGCAGTGAATTCAAACACCAGTGGGGGCAGGATTTAAATTCTGTCCCCACGCTCTTTAATAAGCTTCCTTCCACAGAGCAGACTGCATAATGCCTCAGACACCTCACACAGTGTATAGACAGCTTATAGACAGGGTGGAAGTGGGAGTGTGTTCATGTATGAGGGCCGTGTTCCCACTCTCACCTCCCTAAGGAGGATGCTCGTTATGTTGATTTTTATTTGCTGTGGGTATTGGAGGCTGTTGGGTAGGTTTGTTATGGGTAGATGATGAAGTAGGGCTTATTGCCAGGGTGCCAGCAGGGCGTGGAGCTGTGGAGCTCCCCCCAGGCTGGCTGGGCAGGAGCAGGGCAGCTCCAGGGCCAGGATGTGGGGCCATGACTGGGCAGGTTTGGCAGGGCTGTGGGAGCTGGAGACTGGCCAAGCTGCAGCATCCCTGGGACAAGGGCTGATGGTCCCAGGGCTGAAATGGGGTTCTGAGTCATGGGTAGGATGGAAGGAGTCCTGGGGCTGGGCTCCAGGCCCTGGCACCTGTCTCCAGTCATGGAGTTAGACCTGCTGGGCAGCAGCTTCACCAGAGGAAAATGGTTCATTTCTTCCTGCTCTGCATTCTCTGAGCAGTCTAACCATGGGTTTGCTTTCACAATCCTTTGAGATTAGTCTTTATTTCAGACAATGCTTTCAACACTAAAAGGGTCATAAAAATAGGCATTTCCTGAGAGCTTAGAAAGAAAAACTGTTAGTCTCCCATCCTTCTCCCTCCCCCAAATTATTTGATAATGGAATGGGAAGCTTTCCCATAATCTTTTGCTTGATTTTTGCTAATATGAACCTGTCAAAGATCGTGGCATTTCCTTACTGTGTGATGTGGAGCCAGCTGGAACCAAATAATCCACCCACGTTTTTCATCATCTTTGTATTATGATAGGAGCTTCTGCTTAGCAGAAATGAGAAAATACCTGTTATTCCTTCCTTGCTGTCATGGTGGCCACGTTGAGGCTGTTTCCTCTTGGCTGATGTCTGACTAAACCTGAATAAATGTGACCAGACCAAAAATAAAGGGTTTTCTGCCTGGAACCAACACCTTACTCTTATGGCAGTTCAAGAGGAAAGTAAATTAAGAAATGACGCTTTCCTTTCTACTCACTGTCCCAGATAAATATTTTCTAGGATAAGTAAGGAACATTCCTCCTTTGGCTTGAAGGTTCAGAGGTTTGGGTCTGAAAAAACGCCTTCCTTTATCCTTAACCTTTTTTTCTTACAGAAAGGAGAACTTTCATATGAGCTCCTGGACCTGCTTACCAGAGAACATGAGTAATTTCTGCTGTTACATGAATTGCTCTCTTCTTAACAAAAGCCATCTAAAGGATGGGCTGCCAGTGCAAAATACAGCTCCTCAGCCCCTTGGTTTCCAGGCCTGATGCCTCTGCAGCTGCAGGAAAGAATCTCTCCCATTTCATTTTCCCATTTGCTCCTTCTCTCTTAGTCTATATTGCATCTGTTTTAATAATCACTGTTCTGTGTGTAACATCTCTCAAAGTCTAATCCACTCCTATGGACCCACCTAGTGACGGCTTTACAGATCCTTTATATTCATAAAAGCACTTTTAAAAATCTTCTCATTATTTTTGTTAGGCTTGGGTTGTTTGTTTTTTGGGTTTTTGGGGCATTTTTTGTGTTTGAAATGTATCTCAGTACCCAAAATGAACACTTTCTTTGAATACTTCCTTCACTGAGAAAGCAATGATACTTAGGTGGTTACACGTGAATAAAAGCCTAAGTGCAAGGAGTATGGTCTCACTTCTCAGAAAATGACCACAAATGCTATGTAAAATACATCACAACAAGTAAGATTTGTCTGTGGTCTAAGTGTGAGGAAGCTTCTATTCACTGGTATGGGAATGGAAGAGATCTGTCCAGTTTAGAGTGATGCTGAGAGGCCTGCCCAGGGCTCCTGCTCTGTGTTGGGATGTTCTCAGCCTGAAACTTCTCTAGACACACAGACTGTAAAGAATTAGCAACATGCTGTGGCTTTCAGAGGTAATCTACTGCCTTGTTGCTTTGCTCAGTGATATCTATGACATTTTTGGACAGATAGAAACAGTTCAGCAACACCTGGCTTCAGCAACTGATGCTGAATATCTGGAAATCCTGGACAGGTGCTCCTGGCTTGTGCAGAGTGGTTATGTGTGGTCAGGCTGATGAGGCAAAGGTGCACAGGACTGGCTGTTCATGTGATGTGGGTCCAGTTAAGTGTATGTCATGTGTCTGTTGTCTCACAGAGGTGGGGATGAGCCTCCCTCCTGCTACTCCTGCTGTTCAGGAACCTGAAAATCTGAGTAGTGCAACAAACTGCTGCTCAGAGGTTTGCTCACTGTAGTCCTCCCCATTTAGTAAACTCCCTGTGCTATATTAATAACAGAATAGTCACATATGAGCATTCATTGTGGTGCACAGATCTTGTGTGTAACAACCTTTAAAAGCACAGTTCTAGGAATTTTTCATTGACTATCCTGTGTTTTAGGGATAGGCTGCAGGTCCTATACGGACATTGGAGAGAGCGGCAGAGATTGTGAATATTTACCAATAATGAAACTGTGTTTGCAGGTAAAGTTTTATTGAAATGAGATATTTTTGTAAGGTTTTTAAGAAATATGTCTTTATTTCAATTTTAAGAAACCCCAACCTGTAAGGTTTTGATTAATAGTGAAATTCTTCCATCTTGCTTTTATATACTTTCTCTCATGCTTATAAAAACACTCAAGCCATGCACAGTAGCCACACAAAACTCTCAGATTTGTAAATACAAGTCATTGGATCATTTCTAAAAAAAAACCAAACCAGTATTTTTTCTTCTATGGACTAGTCCATGGTTGGATTAGTCCAACCATGTACCATGTAAGAGTTTTGATAGTCTCAATACTCTTACATGGTACAAAATGTACTTATTGTACAACCTCTGGTCCAATTCCCAGTTGCAGGAACCTGTAGTTCCCTCAGGTCTGGAGAGCTGATGCCATTTCATATCACTTTTCACATCAAGACAGGCTCTGATTTTCTAGATATCCTTGGTATCGAGGCATGGCTAAAGATCATTAACCCCTGGAGGCTGCCCAAGTCTGGAGTATGGACTTGGCTCCAGGATGCTGGAAAACTTGATTTGCACAGCTCAGTATTAGAAGCGTAGCATTCAAATAGGTGTGGCTTAAAACTGGAGGACAACAGGATTATTGCTAGCTAGAAATGTGGGAAAACCCCATCCAAAACAAGCATAATGTCTTGGAGGTATTTAAGTTACACAGAAGAAATTCAGGTGTTTTCTAAAAGGCTATCCATGTCACATTTGTAAATATTTTTTCCCTCTGTATTGTAATACAGAATAATAGTTAAGGTTTTCTTCCTTGCTGTTGTAACACAGATTAATAGGTAAAAAGGGTAACAGGTTTGCTGAAAAACCAAATTATTTCCTAGTCATATTCAATTGTATAAGGCTTAAGAGGGAAATCTAACCTGTTCTTTTGCAATGTTAAGGATTGGCTACTGTCAAAGAAAAAAGTGAAGGAAAAGCAGATGCTAAACTCATCAAATGAAGAGCAACAGAGCTGTGGGTAAAGTTGGACATATCAAAATGTGCAACTGGAAATTGATGATGAGCTGAAATAGGGCTGCTAAATTAATATGTATTCTTTCCTTTTAATATTGGCTTCTAACCTGTAAGGTTGGAGAAAGCCATTTTTCTGCTTCTCTTTAATTGAACAGTAGAATTGATGCTGAGAATTAGTCTAATGACTTTTCTTTCCTTACTTGATAAATTGGTTGAAATGGTAATAAAAAATAAAATTAGGAGACATATAGATGAGTGTTGTGATACAATAGCTATCCATCAGCATAGCTTTTGTAGAGAAAAAAATAGGTATAAAGATAATTGCTTGAGCTTGTCAACAAATAATAAAATCAATCATTAGATTTTTTCCCTTTAATGGCAGTTTTTGAAAAAGACCTTCACAAGGTGCTTGAATAGACTGACTTTTATATGAGGAAAAAGCTATGAGACTTTTTAGAGAAAAGATAAATAATAAAAATAGAAGTTTATTAAATAAAAGAAAGGGAGATCAGTTATTTTTTTATTTTTTCAGTTATAAGAACGAGTCAGTCAAATGCAAACACATAAAATAGGAAACAGTTTTTTATGTTACTTGTAATTTACTTTTGGCTCAGAAGTAACATGTATTTGGATTTATATACTTTTATGAAGTAATAAAACAGTTAAAGCATTCAGCAGGAGGTGAGGGACAGGAATAAGTTTCCCCCCTCATTACAGAACACTTGTCCAGTCTGGGCCCACCTTGTTTGAAATATTGAGGAGATAATATAAAGGAGACTTGACTCTTACTTTGATGCAGGCTGTACTTTGTGTCTGAGACAGAAACCTCACTTAAATTCAGGGGTGATTTTTCAAACTAACATAAGAAAAAATTACTTTTATTAAGTGATGTACAGTTTTTTCATGCAATGAAACACAAATCCTGGCAATGTCATTTTTTTGTGGCCCTGTGTGTCATGGCCCACAAATCACCCTAAAAGCTGTGATCTTTTTAGAGATTATAGGCACAAGGCTTGCTTTTGTGTCAACTGCCTGCCCTGGCTGCATACAGCAGGTTTTGACTTTAACTACAATATTGGGACCCTTCTGAAAAATTTATGGCAACTTGCAAAATAAATGAAAAAGTCAAAACCAGTTAAAAAAAACAAACCAATAAACAAAAAAATGAAGAGGAAGAAAAAAAGTAGATGTCTCCTTCTCTTTTTATTTTCCACCCAATTTGCACTTCTGGAAACACCTGCTGCCATTCTATTGCTAGCTCAGACTGCCTTAAGAGAACAAGTTTCACCTGTGACATTCTCACTTGTGAAATCCCTGCCCAGAGTTTGAACCACATTGCTCTCAAGAAAGGGCAGTAGCCACAAGTGCCAGGAGAAATGGTTGATGGGACTGATTGTGTGGGGGCAAATGTTAAAAAGGTAAGTACAAATGTGATTTCATTTCTTGAAAAAGTGTTAAAAGGCTGTCTTATATCTGATGTGGTGACATTACACTGTTTCTGCATTTTGATGTTTTTCTCTGTATGGCTCAGACTGTTAACATTCAGAAGTTGTCTAATTTATTTTATTTTATTTATTGGATGGGGTCAGGCACTTTGTAAATTATGGACTGCATTCTCTGTGAATCAAAATATTTAGGTTGCTTGTGTGGTTCAGTCTTTGGCATCGTGTCACTAATTACTTTAACACAACTCTGAAATAATGGCAAAAAGAAAACGCATCGAAAAGAAAGAGAAATTAAACTTTGTACAACAAAACAAAAGCCACATCGGAAATAGAAAATGTTATTGAAAGCAAAAAGTGGGTGACCAAATGTGCAGTCTGGAATCAGTACAATCTTACATGGCAAGAGAAGAGACACTCAGCTCTGGATCTTCTCCAGGCAGAGGAAAATTTATGACATAAGTTTTCTTTGATAAACATTCCTGAGAAACATCTTTGTATTTTTATCTTAATGAATGTTTCTCTCAGTCCAGGGGTCTTTTTTTTTTTTTTTTCCCTGTGTTTTTATATTATTTTATATCTCCTTTCTGGGTCTTTTATATTCTGAATATACCTCAATGGCAACTGTTGAAGATCTGTCTTACAAGCTAATTGGTACTAGAAAGTAGTCAGCCCTGTACCTGGCTTGCATTAGGGCTTTTGAAGAGGGTCCCCAGATATTCTGATTTGCCCATATTTATGCTTCAGAACCCTGTGGCAGTATTTTTTCCATTTTTCCCTGTACAAGGTACAGAAGCATTCCCAGGGGCCTTTAGCATTCTACCCTGGCAATGTTTCTGTCCCATGTAATGAGAGATGAGAAGCAAGAGTTAAGCCTCCATAGAAATAGCAATAACAAGCCATTGGTCTGCTTTATACCATACTTAGGTATTTATTTCTCTGTAATAGTGGCTGAATTGAAGTCTGTGTGCTGAAAGTAGGAGTTTAGATTTTTGCTCTTACTCAGAAGTGGAAAATCACTTAAGAAACTTCATCAGGGCACCGTTAAAATAAATTAAGGGTTACGTATGCTTTTGTAACTTTAAAAATGAGCTGCAGCTCTACATACTCACTGATTGCTGCTCACTGTTCAAGGTGTAGGATGTTTTATATTTCCTTCCCTTGCATTTAATGTCATTAGAATCACTGCTTAATTTAGAGTTTGATCTTCACAGTGACTCGTACAACAAGTTAAATATCAATAGACTACATTTAATAAACACTGATTTGTATTTATCTTATCATAGGCTGTACACATAATGTAGGGATCTCATGCATAGCATACTAGAAGGGAATATAGTTCCAAATTTGTTCTGAATTTGACATTTCAGTATTTCTATTTATGAAACACTTTTTAGATAGCAGTTACACGAGTCCTTATGATTATACAGACTAAAAGAGAATATAATAGATAAAGAGTTTACAGAATATAGGAATGTTACCTCTTTTTGTGTTCTCTAATTGCAATTGCAGTCAAAACTGTAAACTGGTTCAGATAGAGGATATTTCTTACAAAAAGCCTAATTCTTCCCTGTTCCTCCAGTAAAAAGTGAATACCTAATGGTAATATTATTTGAAAGAACTTTATATTGCTACTTTTTGTAATCCACTGAAGCATATAAAATGGAGGGCAACTATGAATTAAACACTGCTTGAGTCATGCACACCTGCAAAGAGTTCAATCTGGTTAGCTCAGGGTGGCTGCAGCTCTGTGCTAAAAGTGTCACAAATGACTGCAGTGGCACAACAACGAAACCACTTCTAGTGAGGGAAGCAGACAGTCGGTGTACGTGTGGGTGTGGAGAATTTGGGTGGCAAACACCAGAGCAAACCTCATGACCACAAGAGGAAGGCTGGAATGCCTTCACAAAACACACATTTCTGGGTGATGTGGACTCTTCCAAAAACGCCCTTGCACTTCTGGTTGCATGTTGCTTGATGATCAATGGAAGCAAAGCTGTTTGTTTTAAACCCAGTGTCCTTGTTGTACAAGTTAGAGCAGACTAGAGTGGAAAAAAGCAGTGGGATTAGAAAGACAGAGACAAAATGTGATGACTAACCTTGTTCAGTGGATCAGTCAAAAAGGAGACAGAATTGTTATTGTGGGAGTGATGAGGATGTGGTGGGATAAGAATTGTGAGAGCCATGAAGAAAGGCCCAATGGGTCGAGCAGGGAGATCTCAATTTCAGTGCACTTGGAGTCATCTTGACAATTATTACCTACCATTGCAAATGGACCAAAGCTGTGGTTTTAGGATACTCACGCTCAGAAGCTCCTGTTGCCTGTTAAGTCCTGATTTCTACCAACCCCTCCTCTGCACAAGCACTGGGGAAAAGGGGAGTAATTTCCCTTGGCTGGGAGTCAGTTCTCTGTTTTGGGGTGTGGTGGCAGGCATTTACACCTCCACAGCAGGCTTTGGGAATGGCACTGAGGGAGAATGTTCGTGCTGGCACCGTCATTGGAGAGGCTGAAGGTTGGACAGGGAACAGACCTGTCACTCCCAGGAGCCATCCCTGTGACCAGGAAGGAGGTGGAGCAGGGACACTAGCCCAAGGTGAGGCTGTGGGCTTCGGTTGGGATGGGATGTTCCATGCCAGATAGCTGCACTGAAAAAAGCACATTAAAAAAAAAAAAAAAAAAAGACTCAGAGCAATAGGTTCCTATTTTAGTAACATTTCATGTTCAGAACCTTAATGAGGAACTGTAAATTTGAAATCCAGTTATCTTAAATAATTTCAATCACAGTTCCTATCCATGGGTATGCTCTCTATTTTTATGACTATTTTTTTTGTAAATGGTCCTGGTTTTGTTTAATTTTTTTTTCCAAACTGCTTCTGTGCAGACCAAGCATACTAAGACAAACAAAGAGACCTTGTATACAGAAATAATAAAACTCCCTCCAAAACAGAGGGAGTTGGGAGAGTGAGAGACCAACTCACAACACAAAATCAGGATTGTGCCATCTCAATAATATTTCTCGGTTTTACAATTAAAAGTTACTTATTGCTAAAATAGATAAGTAATTTAATTTTAGATGTGTTTACATGTACTATTTTAATTTCTGAAAATCCCTACTTATATTATACTTTGAAAATATATTAGTGTTGAGATTCCTTTACCCTGGCTGATTCAGAGTGGAGAGGATAAAAGAGTGAGTTTCAACCTCCTTTAAAAAAATAAATAGGGACTTTATTGTAATATTCAGGGAAGTTTGAATTTAGATGAAGGTTCAGATTTCTTTTTAAGGGTAGCATCAGTCCTTTTTTACAGGGAGGGTTGCAGATGGTAGGGCCTTGCTAAAAGTGCAAGTGAATAACTGATAAATGAGGACTTCCCACTTACAAATGAGATGGTTTTACTTTTCCTTGAAGAAATGCAGTAAATTGAAAAACTCTAAATAGCACAGAAATTTCAGTCCTCCAGACCGCCTTCTCCTTCTCAGATTTTGCTATACTATATTCAGCATTCAGTTTTGCCAACATTGAACATGCCTGATGTGGCATTTACATTCTTTAAAAAAGGCATAGATTAGTTTTATTTCTAAGAGTTAACTTCTCCTCTTGACACATGTACTTAATTCCCATTAATGGAAATGGCAGCTAGGCATGCACACTGGAAGGAAAAATCTGTTCCTAAGCATAAGATCCAAACTGCATTGTAGCTAAACATTTCCATGCTCTGAAGTAAGCACTCATTATTTGCGAGATATTTTTCATAATAAATGCATCAACCATGCTCTATTCTCCATCCACTCTCCCATAGTGTGTTGCAAAACACCCTTTCTTAGAAGTCTTACAGATTCATTCTTAACGCTGCAGTTGTTTTGTGCGTGTGCCTAAAAAAGAAAATCTGTTTAGGATCTTCAGAGTTTTGCATATTTTCTGTGAGAATTTTCCAGTAAATCGTTCTGTGGAACATCTTACATTGCCTTGGACTTCATAGGTCTCTATTATTAAAACCTACAGTGGAAATAACAAAACCCAAAGAGCTCTTTTTTTCCCCCCCAGATCTTCCTTTGCTTAAGTATTGCAGTATCTGCCAAAGGCACTAGACTGAAGTGATATCATTTAAGGATTTAAAAAAAAAATAATGTTTCATTTAAGGTTTTTCTTCTTCCTATATGCTTGTCTAAAGACTTGAGGATTCTGCCTGTGCAATATTCCAGAGTTACAGTATTTTTAACTTGAGCTGGGTGCATAATTGATTTTTTTTGGTTCACTTCTTGAACTGGAGAACCACAATAGCAAAAAAAAAACCCAAAAAAACCCCAAAACCCACCAAAAAAAAAAAAAAAAACCAACAAAAAAACAAACCTCAGCTAACACAAAAATTCTTATAGGAGTTTATGATTTCAGTTATGTCCCCTCATCCAAATGGAAATCAGAGCTTTTTTGTTTAGTTCAACCCAAATTGTCCTCTTTTACTGGGAGTTTTTTTTTTTTTTGGGTACCCCTTAAAGGAAGCAAAGCAAGAGAAATGCAGATTCACTGCATTACTAGGGGAGTAGTAAGAGGGTTTCTATTTTTCTCCTCAGTTAAAGACATTTGAACTTGTGTCTGAATTCTCAGTTTGAGAAGAAAGAATTGTAAGCATTAAATGTGGATGCTGGAGGTTGCAAGTGGGTTTTGTAACCACGACCCACTCAGTAAAAAGGGGCACCAGAGCTTCCTATTACTAGTCAAAAGTTTCAGAACAAGATAAAATTTCTTATGTTAAAAACCGGACAGTTGCATGTTACGTACATTTTCTTCTTTCTCAGTGGTTATTTATCCAAATTTCTCAGTTTTTCCACTTTCTGATGTGCTAGCAGACTTTGTGACATGTCCTGCAATTTCTAAAAAGCAAGCTAAAAGTCAATATGAAATCATTTTTAGAAGGGTTTCAAGATTCCCTCAAATCACTTAACTTGCCTTTTCTACATCTTGCAATTGCAGTTGAACTTCTTATGAGAAAGTAATTTCATCAGACAGTCTATACTTAACTGTCTATACTCCAGTAATATATATATATTACCCATATAATCCAGTATGGGATAAGGATACCATAACACAAAATTACTACAACGGTAAGTTGTTTTTTTCTCCTCTTTGGACATCACTCTGTTTCCCCCCAGTTATCTGGGAGCAAGAGCTCAGAATTTGCAGGAAACATAAAATGAAGGTAATGGGGAAGGTACCTGAACGCAAAATGTACTGGGGTAAGAGTAACTGTAAACTAGGTTAAGTAAAAGAAGAGTTCATGTCACAACCATTCAGGGGAGAGATCTCAATTTCCTTTCTTACTTCCATTTCCTCTCCCCTTCTGAGCTCTCCCTTTTGCTCAGTTATCTTAGTTTTCTCTCCCACACTTTTATTTTTCTTTTTTTCCTCCTTTTAATACGGTTCTTTCTGCTTCTTCCTCATCTAGCCCATGTCTTCCTCTATAATTCCTGATGTTGATGGTGGTTGCTCTGGTTTATAATCATATTAGCTGAGAGCCAGCAAACCAGGAGCCCCAGTGTGCTAGGAATAATACCAGCTTGGGGGGGGTATGTGATCATTGTCCTGAAAAAGCTCAAATGGGAAGTGATATGTGAAAGGGGTAAATACACGTGAAGAGACAAAGGAAGGACGTGGTGGAAGAAGGGCAGTTGTGGAGTGGAGCTGAGCTGGTAAAAGGATATGAGGTTAGAGCTGAATGGAGCTAACATGCAGTCAAAGTATGGTATTCCTGTTCTACACAAATGTTCGAGATTTATACTTCTTTTAATAAAAGATGGTCTTAATTTTCTTCCAGATGTGGCTTCTGTGTAGCTTCACTCTGTAAACTTCTCCCAGGGCCAGGGTGTGAGGGGAAGCAATAGAAACAGGGGAAGCATAGCAAGAGCTGGGACAGAAGGAACAGCATTTATGGATGGGCAGTGGTGCATCAAGGGGAAAATGAAACACCAAGAAGAGGGGCCCTACAGAATGTGAATACAGAAATGAAGCATGTTTTAAACAAAACAGTAAAAGTAAAAAAAAATCGGTGGGGAAAAAAAGCTCAAATATGCACATATATATATATATATGTGTATGTTTCAGCAGCATAAGGGCTGTTGTTGACTGTGAGGCATGTGGGGTCTTTGTTTTTCATTCTTTTGCTGGAGTTGACTAACTGTGTCAACTTGGGCAAGCTCCTAAGCCTGCCTGCATCTCAGTTTCCTTATTTGAGGCCAAATTCTCTTACTAAGTAGCCTCCTACTCCACACAGAGATTTGCTGATTTGAATGGAGCCCCTGCAGAGTGAGATACTTTTCAATACAAATAAAGTTTTGGAATCGGCCCTAATTATATTTATTACCTGCAGAGGAGTAATGTGATACTTAACATGGTTTGAGACCCTCAGATGAAAGACAAAGTATTTGGAATTGTTCTTTTTAATCATCTGCTGCCTTTTCAAAGTCTACTTCATGGCTGTCCTAAAAGGGATCGCCACTAAAAAACAAATGAAAAATCCGTGTAGATATTAACAGGTTTGTGGAAAATATGATTTGCTGGGGGCTACCGAAGGGAGGCGGCTTGCCCTGCCCCGCGGTGAGGAGCCATTAGATCTCGCTCATGCCAGAAGTGGACAGACTGTGCTCGGCTGGGCGCGCCGTGGCGGTGGAGGAAGGCAGGCTCTGCACATCCTCCTTTGTGCCTTGGCAAAGTTGGCTGCGGCGTTCTGTGCCGCGGTCGGGCCGGGCGCTCCCGGCGCTGATGAGCACAAGTTGGGAGTGGGTTTGCTCCTGGTGATTAAAGCCAGCAGCCCCGACTCCCAGCTGATAATGCCTTTATACCAGCGCTGGATTGACTGGCCTCTGCACGAGCCTGCTGCTTTCTAACATATGCACCGGGAGCGAAAAGCAGCAAATTAAACAGCGTAGCTGTTGGATATTAAAAATAATAAGTTTTTCTATTTGGCATTTTTCTTAAGCCAGCGGGCATGAAAATGTTGAAAGTTTTATGGATGCTCCGTGCAAATATGTGTATATATTTCTAAAAGTAAACTTGCTATGTCCGTGCCACTGGGAGGCAGGGATGAGAGGGGTGGCAATGGACCTAATCAAACTGTTCTGGGGTCAAAACCACGTGGGTTTTAAAGGCCCTTAATGTTGTCCAGCTGCAGATTAAAGCGGGGGGAAGAGAGAAAAGAATTAGGGCAGGGGAGCTGGAAAGAATGGGGTATAGATATGTGGTCCTGTGTGGGTGTGTTTGCACGTGTGTGCGAAAGAACAGGGAGCCCGATTTTTTTCTCCTTTTTTTTTTCCTTTCCCCTCCCGCCCCTTACTGCGAGTTCAGTGCCAGGCCGGACCCGGGCCGCGCAGACTATTGAGGCTTTGTGCGCTCCGCTGGCAGAGTAGCCCCCGGCTAATCCCCGCGGCTCGGACGGGAATTTCCCCGCGGCGCTCTCCCGGCCGCTGCCCCCTATCCCCGCCGGGGCGGATCCGGGAGCGCCCAGCCCGCCGCACGGAGAGGGATGCGGCTGTGCCCGGGCAGGGATGCGGGGGCTGTCCCCGCGTGTCCGAGGCCCGTTACCTGCCTGCTTTCCTCGCCTGGCAGATTGTTATCTGGATAATTGGAAGTGCGGCGGAGGCTGCGCTCCGCCAGCCAGCCGAGGGGCTCTGCAGCCGCGCCTCGTCCACCTTGTTATCAGGGATTGTCTGGGCAGGGGAAATGAGAGGGAGCCACGACCGAGGGACTTCTACTGCTCGCTCGGGGGGGGGGAAGGGGGTGTGATTAAACAGAAAACGAGAAAAGCCCTAACAGATGAACGGAAAGTTTATTTTTGTTGTTGTTTGAACATCCGTGTGTGTGCGTTCGTGTGCGCGCCCGCTGTTTTGGCATGTGGCTACCTTTTCCGTTGCACACAACAGGGCTGTTTGATGGAGTTTGGAGCTGAGGAAACTTTGGGTTTGTTGCCAGGACGGTTCGCAGCACTTTGTGGAAAGCAAGAGCTAACAGTGAGACCGACAGAGTGAGTGACAAGTTGTTTACAGGTTTCCTTGAAGGGGCCTCTGCTATATTTCAATCTGTCAAAGTTGCTTTTCTTCCCTCAGAACAATGCCTGATTGTTGTGCGGGTGATTTTTTTTTTTTTTTCCCTACCCAAAGAGAGAGAGAAAGAGGGAGAGAGAAAGCGAGAGACCGGGAAGGGTGGGGGGGAAAGGAATGAAAATTCTTCGGAGCACAAATGCCTTTGGTAACATTTTTATGTGTTTAATCTCTTCTCCCCTATTTCAACTCCGAGAGTTGATAACTGTTTCAATTTAATCAGTCTGCTCTTGTTTTATCTTCTTTCTCCACTGATCTTCCTCAGCGTAGGGGATTTGCTCCTGGTTTGCCGGTTTAGGTGGATTGTCGGACTGCTTTTTGTTTTTTTTCCCCCCTCCTCCCCCCCGCCCCCCCCCCCCCCCTTATCCCCTCCACCCCTCCACGTTTTTTTAGGACATTGAAGGAGTTGACTTTTCCCGTTTGGCGGCGGCGGGCGAGCAGAATTAAAAGGAAAGGACAGGCCCCCGGAGGTCGCGCAGCGCGGCGGGGGGAGCTGCGCGCTCATCGTGCTGCGAGCGCGCTGCCCCTTTAAGAGACTGGTCAAGGAGTCCTCGCTCAGAGCGAGCGAGCCGGGAGGGAGGGAGGGAGAGGGAGGGAGGGAGAGAGCGAGCGAGAGAGAAAATCAATCGGTTTAGAAGGTTTGGACTCACTTGACAGGTTCAGTTGGAGGCGACCATAGGTGGCTGCTGTGACAAAGGGAAATTGTGCTTTTCCAGCATGCTAACTGACCCTGATTTACCTCAGGAGTTTGAAAGGTGAGTCGAGTTGTCGGGGCGGGGGTGTGTGTATATGTATGGGGGTGTCTCTTCCCTTTTTGTTTTTTTTTTTTTTTTTTTCCGTTCTGTTTCGTGCTTTGTTTGTTACTGCATTATTATTTCTATTTTTTTTTTTTTTTTAATTTATCCGAGCACGCCCGTTGGCGCGCGTGTGCGCGGATGGGCAGCGGGCACACGGACACGCGGGGACGGGCGCGCAACTCCGGCGCTCGGCGGCAGGAGGCCGGGCAGGGAGGCGCTCCCCCCGCGCCCGTCCGCGTCCCCCCCGCGCTCCCTCGGTCCCCCGGCGCCGTGTCACTGACCGGGGTGGCGGGCGCCGCCGAGCCCCCGGCCCCCGGGCGGAGCGCCCGCGGCGCGCAGCTTTGTTCCGGGGCCGCGGAGGCTGCCGTGCCCTCCTGCTGCACACGCTCCGCTACCCCAGCCGGGCCGCCGAGCCACCTTCCTGGGCGCAGCCTCCCCGCTCCTGCCCGGGGACTCCCCGCAGAGCGGTCGGAGGATGCCCGGTGGCGGCCAGGCTCCCGGGCATCTTCCAACTTCCAGCCTCAGGCTCCCGTCAAACTTGGGAAGGCGCTCTGCCGAGCACATGACCTTTTGTTGATCTAGCAGGAGCTATTATTTTTAGGCAAGTTAACATCCCAGCCCTCCGTCAGGAGAACATCTTTCTGCATGAGGGGCGGGGGGGGGGGGGGAACCCCAAAGAGAAAAGGAAAGGGAAAAAGTGAAACTCTTGCCTCCAAGTTTTGGCCGTCGCCTCTCTCGCGGAGTGTCAAGAGCCGGGTCTGGGTATGACGAGCGGGCTTCGGGTATGACGTAGATGTGCCTGTCTCCCCCTGCCCGAAACAGGAGCCTTCCCTGCTTGGAATCAAGTTTTTGCTGTCAGTGCTGGTGGCTTTGCTGGACCTCCGAGAGTTCAGTCCTTATTTCATATGATCTGCTTCTCCTGAGATGCTTGGAAGCGTTTTCTCAGGCTCTTGTACGTCCGTGCGTTGATGGTCCCGCATCCCTCCCCTCCGGCTTCTTCTTTAAAGGTTATTAATAGCCCCTTTTGCGGCTGCAGTAAACAATCCAAACTTTCATTTCTAAACAGTAAATGAAAGAATGCCAGGATGCGCGTTACTGAGGTTTTTCTCATCTTCGTGAAAGCTACCTCCTGTATAAACATTTGGTTGTATCTGACTATGCAATACAAGCTAGGTGCTAGACCAGCTGGTTAAAAATATGCTAAGTCAAGCTGTTCATCGTTCAAACCTACTGAATTTGATAGTAAAGGCATAGAAAAGAAGGCAAGATAAAAACATTTTAAGTGGGCTGAGGAACATGCATGCAAAGGAAGGACAGGAAAGAACACTTGAATTAAAAGATCGGAGAAAATTAAAATTTGGAAATGCAGAAAAGAACTATTTTAACACTTTCAATCCTTGTTCTGAAACTAGAACACTTCCTTACTAGAAAGTGAAATTGGCGAGGTTGCTCTACTCCAAGGTCGTCTTTAATGCAATTAATTTTCCAGACTTGGAATACTTGGCATTTTCCTTCGGTTTCTTAGCATTACAATAATATAACAAAATTGGTTTTGTTCACGTGCACTGTATTAACTTAGTTCAACTACCTGAGGAAACTGTTACTGTTTCTGATGTCAAATTTGATCTGGCATCATGCTCATGTATTTGTCGTTTCCATGCAATCGATAGATTCAAGTATTTCATGTGCCTCACTAAGTTTACACATAGAAATTTATAAGCGAACAATTTTGATTATTCTTTGAACTTTGTGATGAGCACAATGCTTGTAAACTCTCTGAAGCAGAAAGAAGTCCTTTCATTTTCCTGCTGGGGGGATTTTTTTTTTTTTAGCTGAAGTTTCTCTGCATTATAAATATAGTTACTTATATACATTTTATATATAAACAAGTCATTTGGGGCAACCATCATCCTTAGAATGAGCTTCTCTACTCCCTTCTTTTTTTTTTTTTTTTTTTTTTTTTTTGCCCCTAGGCATACGTTTCATTTTCAGAGATCCAGCTTTGCTCTTGTAAACATTCTAGTTAAATAATCAATACGCCGCTCTCCTTTTGCCATGCAGATAATAGCAAGCAGTAGAAATGGGAAGCAATAAAAATGAACCTCAGGATGTGCAATTTTTTTTGAAAATTTTTTTTTTTAACAATTTTCCCTCTGCAGTTGAAACTGGGGATAGAGACCAGTATCTTTGTTAATCATTACCATTTGTTTACATTGTGTGTGTTTGACTACAGTCACACACACATCCAGAGACCCAGGCAGTGTCCATGTAATGTGTGTGTGTTTGTCAGGGAACAGCCACGAGGACACACTTCCTCCTGCACAGGGATCCTCAGACCCACAAACGCCTGCAGAGTTGATGTGTGTGTGTGTGTGCGTGCACGATGCACAGATCATTGTTTTCTAGGTGTTGATGGTAGGTTCTTTTCTTGGATTCTCAGTCAGCACAGTTCTTGGAGCACATTTCTGCAGTCGCTTGGGGTCCAGCTTGTCGTATCAGCGTGTCCCACTTCAGTCCTGTTACTATTACCCGTCTCCCACTGTTCATTTTTAAACTTGAACAGCAAATGATAAGGAGGTAAAGATTGTCAGGCAAACTTGTTTGCAGCTCAGATCTCAGAGCATCCGAGTGTCTCTCAGGATGTTCCTCTTTGCCCGTTGTCCTTCCTGTGAGGTTTCGGTGTATCTCAGTAAACTGCAAACACTTCAGAAACTTTCAGTCACCCCAGGTGAAGAGAGCTGAATTCAGGGGGCTTCTCTTCTGTGTCTATGGCCATTAGCAGGGGGAATTTACGGTACACACTTAGAATGAAAATGATCCTCAGTATCTGGCAAATAAACATTCATTAATTCATTCAGCATAGCTGGTAAATTGCAGTAGGTTTTGTGAATTAACATGTATAATTAATTACCGTGTCAAAATTGTGAAGATTTTCATCCTTCTCTGAAAAGTTCCTTGCACGCCTTTATTTCTGTTTGTGGTTGTTCAGCTGCTTGATTGAGAGGAGCATCAGAATGCGTACAGTGAGGGGGATGATGTTTGCAGCAACATTGTGGGGAGATATTATAACTGGAATGCACTCCCCTGTGTGTTACACAGGGAAAGGGTAACTTCTGGGGTGTGCTGTGTGAACGCCTGTGGCACCCTGCATTGGCTCTAAAGGTCTTGAAAAGAATAAGTCTTTTGTTGTTTGATTTTTCTCTCTTTTTTTTTTCTTTTTTTCCTTTGTTTTTTTTAAGTTGGGTCATTATACTTAAATATAACAAGTCTGGCCACAATAAAAAGAAAGTTTGCTTCACTGAGGATAAGGTAGAGACAATGCAGCCAGAACCATCGCGGACAGCTGGGAAATTTACAGAATGATAAAAACTCAGAAATGCCCAACATAAAGTTTTAATGTCTTAATAAAATCTGATTAATGAAAAATAGATAAAGTGACTGCTTAACAGTATCCCTAGTGTACGGAATGTTCTTAAACCCAAATTAATTACTGCATATTTACATTTCTCTGTAGACTGAGAGAGAGGCTATGCTAGGCATCCAGGCAGAGTGACATCCTTTCTCTTCTTCATTATTTCCTTTACTTTTTTTCGTCTTTATTTTCAGCATGCCAGTGGAAGGTAAAGTGGTATGCAGTGCTTGTAGAAGAAGGACGGGTGGGTTAGTGCCTCTGTAGGAGAAAAAGGCAGAGCTGGAAAAGACAAAAGGCGTGGATGGGAGCAGTGGGGATGGGGACAGTGGAACAAGTTCAACGTTGGCAGTCACCGGTGGCGTGCTCTCGGAACGTTCCCCGTTCTAGTGAATAGCTTGTAGAAGGGAAAGGCTCAAGCATGTAAAGCAAGCCTCTGCTGGGAGGAAAAAAATATACTTAGCTGCTTTACTGCTGCACTGCACGAGTCATTTCAGACTCCCACTGAATTTATTTTGGGGTTGTACCAACACTGTCAAATGGAGAAGTCATTTTCTTAAAAGGAAACTTTGCGTATTCCTAAGTGCTTTTCTTAGCTAAAGTTACCCGAAAAGCTTTATTCTGCTGCATTTGCTGAGAATTTTGGAAAAAGAATAGCACCTTTCCGTTACTCAGCTTGCTCAGAATGCTGTCCCACTCTCCTAAAATCTACCTGTAGAAGTAGATTCTTGCATTTAAAAGATTACTATCGAGCTGAATATCCTTTAACTTCATTGAGACGTTTTGGGAAAAGGACTTGATTGCTTAAGTTTATGGTTCTAGGGATCTGGGATTTGAAGAATAAATAGAGTGCCAGTGTAAAGTTGCAGGTACTCGTTTTTTGCAGTGACAAAAATGAACAATTTTATTTCTCTGAGATAAGTCTGAAGGAATTAATGTGTTTGCAGACTATTCATTAATGCCCTGCATGCACTAATTTAATTTGTTGTGCTTATGCTTGGCTAGGAAGAAGTTGACTGTTACAGATTACAGATTTTAATGAACATCTCAATAATTTACCAGTTGCTGAAATTGTGAACTAGTCTTGGAAAGCAAAAACCCAAATGAGAGAGCTGATGAGTGACACACCAGCCTGCACAATTCGACTGTTGTATTCATTGCATTTGAATCAAATTGGGAGTTTGGCATTACTAATTCTGGGTGGCTGGCTCATCATATGCATTCAAGGAGTTAATTAAAACACACACACAAACACATACACAGTCTCCCACCAAGCATCTCGCAGTGTTTATGTGCATAGTGTGTTTGATTGGTACCTTTACATGGGCGAGGAATTGTTTTTCCTTCTCTTTCTGTCCAGAGATCTTAAATATATAACTAGTTTACAAAATATTTACTGCCTCTCGGGGAGCTGTAACGAGCATTTATGGCTTTATCATTTAGGAGGCACAGAGTATCTGGTTGAGTTACTTAAATGTGAAGCTGCCTGATAGGATAGGAATATGAGTCTGTGCAATGTGATGTATCTGTAGGTGTATAAAAATACACTTTTAAGCAATATTTATATGGGGGAAAAAAGAATGTCTCCTCCCAAGGTACAGTTACAGTTTCTTCACAAGCTTTTCATACTAGACTTGAAATATAGGGTAACTTTCTTTGTGTGAGATACCTGTGCCTTCACAACTGTTGCAGAAGTCAGTGTGACATCCTCTTGACTTCCCCTTTTATTTTATTTTGTTAATTTCTTGCTCAGGCCGGATTATAGCATAATTAACTCAGAAGTGGAAGGGGAAAAATGTTGTCGTGCTTTACCTGACTGGAAATACAGGCTGGAAATATTCAATGCCTGTGATTTCTGCTACTGTAGTCAAGAGAAAAGAAGTGCTCACAGCAATTAATCAATAACTGTAGTCTCTCTGATGATGGCAAGGAGTTTGTTGTTTAACAAGTAGCATCCTTAAAAGCAAAGAGTATTTCCCTCTTAAAGTTTCTATGGATTTTTATCAAATGTGGAAAACTTGTGAAGTCTCCTTCCTACAAAAGGTAAAATTATGTTGTATATGAGTATGTTAAAACCCACAAGGCTGCAAAGTAAGCAAATCCTCGTCGCATTATTGAATTACCCACACCAGAACTTCTGGAACTTTTGGAATGGGCTGTTTTTCTCTGGAGCCTTGGGTGACTCTGGCCAGCGGGTGAGGGCCAGCAGTCGCGGGGATTTACTGACGGCGTTTGTCCCGTTCCCATCTCCTCCCACAGCCGCGTTGTCAAAACACCACCACCATAGAGTCCTCACCCACGCCCTGTGCCGAGGGTGATGGTGTTGTCTCAGCTCTCCCACACCCTCCAGAGGGGCTGCCTTGCTGCAGGTGGCCTTGGCCGGGCTGGGCCCCGGGGGTGCCGCAGTGAGCCCAACGCGCCGTAGCCTCCGCTTGAGAGACGCCGCTCGTCACCCCCACACCGAGCCCTCATCACCCCTTCCATGCCAGCTGGGAAGGCAGGAGTCCCCAAAAGTTGTTCCTGAGCCTACGTGTCCTTGGGACAGCATGGAGTTCCATGCGCAGTAGTTCTTGGGAAACGGCAAATTTAGACGAGGTTCTGGAGGAATTTTACTGAGCCAGCGCTGCTTGCAGGGGCCATGGGACTTGAAAAGAATGTGAGAAGTGGATGGAAATTGTGAGGTGTACAGTAGTAATTTAGAGAAGCTCCTGTAATTTTTTAGGATAGGTGTGAAATTTATTTATCCAATTGTTTTAAACAGACTAAGAAGGAAATGTTGAATTCCGTTTGCCAGAATTATCAGATGTTAGTATGAATTTCAGGTGCTTCCCATGGTATTGGGGGAGCTGTTTGTTTTGAAAGAAATTGGCAAACATTTTCCAATGTCCTGGTTTTGATCTGGCTTTGCACTTCTTTTGAACTTGTCCTTTTGTCACCTCATTTAAAGAAAAAAAGTAATTCCAACATGATGATATTATTTTTGACTCGTGGGACTCAGAGGTAAAGTGAAAATGAGGAAAAGCTTGTGGCTCGCTTTGGCAGTTTGAAATGGTGTTCACCTTGTTTCCCTTAAAAGTACAGTGGGATTAATAAGGTAATATTTCTCAATTCTCAAATTGCATTTATATTTTGTTATTTTTTAAATTTATGTTTAGTATTTTAAATTTATGTTTAAAATTCCAGATTTCTTTTTCATACTTCTGTTTTTTAAAGACCAAGTATTGAAATTCATTTTGGCATATGCTTTTTGAGATAATTTTATTTTGTTTTGCCATGCAGTTATGGTTTTGTGTTTTCTCAAGTTCATATAGACTGTCTTAAGTTTTTTGGGTTGTGTTTTTTTTCCTAGGATGTGGGTGTCTGACTGCTGTTAGACCTAAACATACCATAAAATGTTGCCTTAGTGCTAATTTTCTTTGTGATTTTATTACAGTTTTATTACTGCTCATTTGTTTCTGTCATAACATAATTCTGTTACATTTGGAGGAAAAAATATAAGCAGAGTGAATTGATATTTAATTTTCTTGTGTGAATACTCAGAATTCTTTTTAGTGGTGAGGAACTTGTGGGAGAGGTATGTGCTATTTTTGTAGTTAAGAGCATTGTCTACATCTAGTGTTCTTCATGGACCTTTGTAGCTCTAGAGAAGAAAGCCCCAGGAATGTAGTTCATGTAAAGAGAAACCCATACAGTTTGTCATCCTCCTGGTTTCTTTGGTGCTGGAGTAAATTGTTTTAACAATGTGGGAATGAAAAAAACTGACCCAGGTTTCATTGATTCATCTCAGAAGTTGGACATGGCCAAAGTTGATGTATGTGACAGTGAGCTGGACTTACTCGCCATTGCCAGCTCAGTGGATTACAGAAGACCAAAACTAAAGAAAATATTAACAGTTCTAAACAATTTTTAATGTTTTTATTCCTGTTTTTCACCATAGTTACATGGAAATATTTCACCCAAATTTTTTTGCCATTTAAACCAGCGAGCCTCCCAGAGTGTCGGGAGCGTGCACGCCTGTCCGCACAGACCTGTTTGTGTTTGCCCTCTGTGGTTTGGAGTCTGTCTGCTGGGGGGCATGAAGAGACTACACCCCAGCAGAGTGTGATGAAGCTAAAACTCATCACTGTCTGAAAGGCCAAAGTGCATCTCTGCACGCCATTTTTATAAATTTGGAAGTATTCCTTGATTTAAGAGAGAGAATGCTTGATGAAGGGCAGGAAGCATGTGGTGTCCCCTGACCATTAGGGGTGGCCTGCCTGGGTTAGGACTAAAGCACTTGAGCAGAGCTTTGTGCTGGGAGGGAGCTGTAGTTCTGAATGCTGTATCAGACTGCAGAGAAGTCTTCTGCTTCCAGATAAATTCCCTTAGGGTCCTCATTACATTCACTTTGTAAAACAAGACTGAAAACATCTTCTCCCAAGAATTAGTCAGGTTTCTGTTCATAGGGTTTTATCCCTACATTTCGATACCATGGCCTCACTGGGGCAGAGGCTTTTTTGGATAGACATGAGATGTGTGGGAAGGTGATGGTTGGTAAGGGCGGAGGGAAGGATGTTGTTACCCGTTCTGCATGTCTATTAACAAACTGGGTCATTTTGCTGTGTTGTATTTACATGACTTGTTCCTGGGATGGTGTGAAATGTGAATCACCAAAACATGATGATTATTTAAAAAAAAAAATAGGCTAAATGAAACATAACTGAAATAGAACTGAAAGGCTAAATGAAATCAACTGAAAACAGAACATGCAACATTATTCTTTTGGTACAGTTTCCTTCTGCAGTTGCTGAGTAAAGCCAAATAGTTCTTTTTTTCCATGTCTGTTAAAAATATCTAGGCTTTTGAATTTGAATATAACAGGGACACGGAAAATACATTTCTCTCTTCAGGTTCAGGCATTGATTTGTTTTTTGCTCCTGGGTTTTGGACACTGAAGTAGAAATTTATGGTGTGTTTTAAAGAAGGCTACTGGTTCTCATCTTTGTCAAAACCCTATGAACATTGGACTGATTCTGGTTTTACAACTGAGATTAGAATTTGGCAGAATTTCTCAGTGGAAAGCTCTCCTCCTTTGCTTATGTTTTGTAAGTTCTGCTCACTTTTTCTGTTCTTGACTAAAGTCTGAAGTGAATTGTGTGACTTGGGAATGCACATTAGGCGTTTGCATGAAATGCCAGGCAAATTATAGGGAAAATGCTGTGCCACTCTCAAGTATGCCATGCATCTCCTTTATAATCTTCATGTGTATTAGTGTCATTGATTTAGTGTGTTTTTGTAGAGGGTAAGCATCCTGAATCAGGACCCCATTATGCTTGTCACTGTACAAACACAAAAAAAGAAGGTTTCTTTCCATTCCACAGAGCAGCCTTTGTGCTTAGAGCTTAGGGTAATATAAATGTGTCTTTGTATGGGGAAAATTCAGAAACAGGGACTAGGTAAGAGATCCGTAGCATGGTTCATGAATGAGATTTCAGTCCTGAAGCCATGCTTAACAATTTATAAATTGAGCAATATATGTGTATTCTCTTTCTGGGTTTTTTTTTTTTTTTTTTTTTTTTTTTTTCTCCAGATGCATGTATGGAGAAGTTGCTTTACTGTTAGAAGTACTGATATTATTAATAATAGATTCATACTTCCTGTAAAGTCTTTTGATTAGGAATTCAGAGCATTTGGTAAGCATTGATATACAAATCATGACGATTTCTGTGCTTTTTAGATTGAGTAGCGAGATTAGCCTCAATTTATAGATGAGTAAACTGAGGAACGCTGTCACACAATCTTTTGCATGTGTGAGTTTAAAAAGTAGCGATGCTGACTGGTAGCCCTGTTTTTTAACCTCGAGACACCCTCCTTTTCCCTTCTTGAGATCCTAAGAACTGCAAATTACAGACTTCTCTCTGTCCAATTATAATTTCTAAAGGTCTCATTCTAGCAAGATGAACTATAGTATTCAAATCGCTTAAGTATGTAAAATAGGGACTGTGGAGTATAATTAATAAAATAAATTAAAGAAATATTTGCAGCCACAGTTGTATCATTGAGGGCTGGGAGGGAATATTGTTTGTAGACCCTCCAGTTATCCGAGTTGCTTCTAAGCCAGCTCCTTACCTGGGGGCAAGTTTGGATAGCTGGAGTTGGGCAGCAGTACCCGCTTTGTTTAAGCAGTAGTTTGGGAAACTGTGTGTGCTATGAACAGGTAAACTTTGGTCCTGGGGAACAACTAACATCTTCAGCCATATGTACCAGAGCTGTCATATGTTTTATAACCTAAGGACCAGGCATGAGGTGAGTCCAGGAAAAAAATTGTTAATGTGGAGAGTATTGATGTGAGGAACAGACTCCTCTGGAAGTGGCAATGTAGGCAGCCACAGTGAGCAAACCAACCAACCAAGCTAAAAGCAAAAGAGCCTGCTGCAGAGCACAAAACACACTGTGATTCTTACCCAGACGTTTGACATCTGCTTTTTAAATGAGACCTGAAATAATACAGGGTTATTAAAAGGGAGGAATTATTTTCTTATTCACGTTAAAAGTTCTAATCTGTTTTAGTGGGTTTTTTTCCTTGTTTCCAACTGCACGCTCTGCAAGAGTAGAGCTGAAATGCTGAGGACTGCAGGTAGCTTTACATCTAGGCTGTGTTGCATCCTTTGCTACACACTGTTGAAAAAAATGGGTATAAACCGAGGTAGTCCTGGGTGGATTTGATCTCTGTTGCCTTTGAATATCATGACTAAGCTGTTAAGTTACTCTCTTTGATGAGCTTTTTAAGGGTGACATTACTTTCAAGATAATGGATTATGATCAGGCCAGTTCCATAGTGCTTCAGTCATAGTTTTTCAGCAGTGTGTTCACAAAGACCTGTTTTGTGATAGGGCCAGTCAAGGCATCCTTTAAAAAAGTGCCCATTCATTCTGAGTGTTCACAGTAGCACTGGAGTTCAGTGTCAGGCCCTAAAAACATAGGCCTAATTAATTAACTAACGTCCTAGTGAATTCCATGAGAAAGGCTGCTATTCCTCACCCCAGTCCTCCACGATGGCATGAAAATGTGACTGGTGAGGAGCAGAATCCTGACTTTCTTTAACCTGCAGCAAACGTCCATGGGTTGCAATGTCACCAGAGTTTCCAAAAGCATCAGGAGGGATTTCTGTAGGCTTCAGCAAATCTGGGGATTTCGGGAGTTCCGTGTTGCTGTGCTTTGATGACAGGTTAACTATCTTTTTCTCCTAAACAACAAGTATGCCTGGCAGATTAGAATGATCTGAATGCCCAGGATGAAAATTTACCTGGATTATGCCAGAGCTAACATCTGGCCCTTAGTGGACTTGGCACTGCACAGAAAATCAATCTTTGTTTTGAAACTGTGTGTTTCCTAAGGTACTAATTCCCAGTTGTGGCCACCAAGGCCTATAGAAAGACTGCTGCACAGAAATGCCTTCTTCCAAATATACATTTGTTTGATAACCCCAGTTTTCAAAAGTGTGACCTCTGTTAATTTGTCACCAGGCAAATTATTGTCACCTGTTCACTGATTCCATGAGAAGCCCAGGCAGACAGCAGAGCCCCATGCTGGTAAGCATTTCTGGTTTTGCTGTTTGTGGCAATAAGCAACCCACTTAAAAATTGACTGAGGTACCTGCAGCTGAGGTGACGTGCATGAGTTGTCCAGGGTAGCAGGAACAGGTTCATCTTGTCTGGAACTAATTCCTCTAGAGCAGCTGAGCCTATCTTGTATTTTCTTTTAAAATAAGCTAAATGGTTATCAGATAAGAAAGACAAAGTCTTTCTCTTAAAATTGCCTACAGAATTTCCTGCTAGATGTTTCTTAGAAAGATGAAAACAAGATGAATGGAGTTTCTGCTGTTGTATTTGGGTAGAATTTGATGTGGAAGCCTGTGTTTTTAAAAGCTGCTGTAAACACTTAGAGCGTAACAGAGCATTCTTTTTAAAAGGAGATAAATACAATAGCTTTTTTACATACATGTGCAGTCTATTGAAAGGCCATCCAAAGCACTGATACCAATTTAAGAAGGTGGTCTTTTGCCTTAGTTATACATCTGGGAGGTATTAGCTGAACATTTTGTGGAGAACTGTGAATACCTTAGTTGCCAGTTGTCTAAAGTGCAGCTAATGATTGCTTCAGTGCCAGTGTTTTGATGGCTAGAACCTAGGCCTGAATATGAATACAAAGAACTCCATCTAAAAAAAATGTGTGTGCTCACACGCTTCTTATACAAAACAGATTTCAACCATCTGCTTGGCACTTAGCTTTGCAGCTATAGGCTCTGATATGAAAGGGAGCACTGTCCAGATTATGAAGGGTATCACTTTCACTGGCAACTTAGAAAAATCCCAGTGTCTTAGAAAGCTTGTTTGTCCAGTGGTTTTCTTCGGTAGAATAACAAAAACATCACCCTTCGCCAAAATTTTGCGTCTGCTGTTGTTTCTCTGATGGCAGCATCTCCCTTACCCTTGCAAAAGATATTTTGTAGTGAGGAAAAGTTTCTGTTCTGCACCTCAGCATTTCCAAGTGTATCAGAGGAGCCTAGATGAGTGGCCCTTGGAACTGACACCCCAGATGGTTTATGACACAAAGCACTGTTTGCTTAGGAATACGCTGTATGGCAGAGTCTGTTGCCCAAGCACTGCAGAGCGTGTCAAATCAGCATGGAAGTTAATGGACCAAAAGCTCTTCTGAATTTAACACTTTCCCATTTGATCAGAATTTACAGCTTTAAATCAGAACCACGGTCTTCCTTTAGTGGTGCAGTGGTGGAAAGTAAAGTTGATGCCATAAATTACAGGAATATAATACAATCATTTTGATGCAGTTTATCTGTTTAAAGGTTGAGAATGAATGAGACTGACTAAAACCTTTGGTAAAACCCTATTTGTGAAATGTATAGCTATATAAAATAAATTTTGAAAGTTAGGAGATTTGGGGATGTGGGAATTTGGTACTCTGTCCAGTTCATGTTTTACTCTTAAGTTAAGCAGAGGAAAATCCACCATAAGAAAAAAAATAAATAATCTGTGGAGCTTTCACTCTTTGTTAGCAGTTGTCCATAAAATATGCAGGACAAAACAGTTTCTTCTTTCCTTTTCTTTCTTGAAAGCCCTTCTTTGAAAGTGCTTGATATTATTTTCCCTTAGGTGGATGTTTGGAAAAAGATGGCAAAAATGCAACCTCCTGCGTGTGACAAAGCCTCTGTGTTTGGCCATCCATTTAGTGCCGTGTCACATTAGTCCTGCATTGTTAACACCTCTGGACAGGGCTGAGGGTTCCTTGCTGCTGTGTCTGGAGAGCTGCTTACGTCAGTTCATAATGTTTCTGGATGCTTTCCTCAGTAATTTAGTGATTTATAAGTAGGGCTGGATTGTTTGCTTCCAAGATGTCAGGAGGGTGAATAAAAGGACTGATTGATATTTACGTTCTCATGTTAATAAAGATTTCATTTTCTGTATGTTACGGGGTCTCAAGAAAGTGCTGCTTTAAACTATTACATTACAAAAGCCTGAACCTGGCTTTTTGTGGAGAAGATCTGAGATGCTGAAAGACAGATAAAGTTGGATTTCTATGGATAAAATGATGATAATATTGGAAACTTGAAAGCTTCTGCATAGATTTAGTTGAATCATGATGTGTGGACAGCAAAAATCCGACTCTTAAAAAATGTGTGTGAAATAAGCCTCAACAGTATTAATGTTTTCAGTGCCAGCAAGAAGATAGACTTGCAGCCTTCTCTCTATATTATACTCATCCTTTTTCTTCCTCAGCTGCTTCCCTTTCACCTTCTCCCCACATGCAGTCACGCTTGCTTTCTACATTTATATGAGGAATCCTGTTATTCTCCCAGGTAGGGATTAAAACGATAAACCTGTTAAGTTTAAGGAAGTTCTGAGGCCCTTTCAGTGATGATCCAGACAGAAAGAAAGACAGTTCTCCCACCATGGTGTCACCATGCCTCCCTGTAGCAGCTCTACTGGATCTGCTTGACCATCTGATTAATGAAGCAGCTCTTCACGTTGCGTGCCATAAAATGGGTTTCTTCAGGAGTGGGAAATAGCAGCCTATCTGCCGTTGAGCACTAATGATTGGACAAGAATAGGCTCCTGTATTCAGGGATGGGGGAGAAGGAACTCTATAAAAAAACCAGTTTTGAGTGAATTCATAATGAGACCTTTGCTGCTTGGCCTTCATGTTCTTTGAAATTTTAGAGGGGAAAGTTTTCTTGACCAATGTCAACAGTTTGGTAATTTTCGTTGCTTCCCCTCCTCCCTTTAGGTAATATAGTCGTATTTATTGTCAGTTTATTTTCTGTAGATTCCTCCAGTCCTCTGTGGTTGGGAGGGATTTCTGGAGTGACTGCATGGCAAGGTAAATTAGAGATGGCAGTTGGTGGTGTGGGAGGAAGGGTTGGGAGAAGGAGGAGGCAGAAGCAGGAGAATGCAGCTACAGTTTTTAAACAGCCTTCCAATTGTCCCCCTTTTTATTAAAATGGCAGCTTTTAAAGCCAGACCCCTGAAATGTTTAATTTGATTTACACTGTTAAGGCTAAGTTTCCCCTGTGCTCTAAATACGAGATGAGCAAATATCTTGCCCTCTCCCTTCTTTTTTTTTTTCTTTTCCATTTCTTCTTTCACTTCCACCACTAAATTTCTAGTTGTCTCTTTCTGATCTCTTTGTGTTGGTTTTAAGGAAACTACTGCATTCCATCACCCTTCCCACTAAGTTTAGACCTCTGATCTGTGGAAAGCTGGAGATGGAGAGAGGATGGTTTTCAGAGGAGGATGCTCTTGTGATTTTCAGCGAGTTTGGTGTTACCATCGGGTTACAGCTGCATGTGCATTAAACCTGGGTGCGAATGACCAGGTTTAATGGTTGAACTTCAACTCTCCTTGTGGCCTGTCTTTTTATAATGCCAAATAAAAGTGGGGTTTGCAATATGCAGGTGCCAAATGGCAGTGGAATATCAGTGCTTGACTGTGTAGCTCCAGCGTCTGAGGGAAGGCGAGGTCAGGCACATGCCAGTGCAGGACTTTGGCAATCCCTTGGAGTACTACACGCTTCTTGTGCCTTCCAGGAAACCCTTTACAGATAAGAGATTTGAAAGTCTCCAGGAAAAAGTTGTCTTCTAGCTTTAAAAGGCTGCATAATGTAGCAATGGGGAACAAAGACGCACAGACCTCTTTCTTTGAAGACGATCATTTATTGCAACAAAGCAAGCCTTTTTATGTTCTAAACTTAACCCAAAACAAGCATGCATTGGCTGCCTGCCACTGCAGTGTCGCTGTTCACACATCCTTTTACCCAGTTAGCTCTTGGATCACCTGGTGGCCACAGGTGTCCCCAAACAATCGCTGCCCCATGCACGAGGTGACCACACGCCAGCCACGCAACCCCTTCTCTGGTTGTGTGACTTGTTTTGTACCTGCCAGCTGAACCTTTCCCAGAGTGCTTTCTGCTGCTCACCAGAAGTGAGCAGGAATTCTTATCTCCCACAACATAACATCTGCATTTTCAAAGATTCTGGTGTTATATTTAACGCTGAAAGCAGGAGGAAGGCATGAGCGTGTGTGTGGGAAGAGTACATGATTTTCATAAAGAAATAAAAAATTGTTTGGGAAAACATTGCATGGGAGCCAGCAAGTGCAAAGCACTTGGGAGTCCTTTTAGAATTATGGGGCACTTTTGAGTGTTTTTAATCATTTGGCCCATGCATCCAGGCTCTTTGGAAATATACCCCTTCCATGGGTATTTTAGGAAAAAATGAGAGCTCGTTTTTTTCCCCCTCTCTTTATTTTTATCTGTGTGAAACATCCAAGTGAGTGCCTGAAATGAATTGTTTGCTATTTTTAAACCCTGTATCAGGTAGAGTTCAGTAAAGCAAGACAAGTGCATTGTAACTGAGAACTATTGTGCAGATCACCTGTTTTTCTTTTGAGGTGAAAACAACCCGGGTGAATAGGAGGCTCTGTGTAGCACCAAGGGTGGGTCTCGTATTGTGTTTTTTAATTTTAGAAACACCTAGGGAGAGTAACAGGTAAATGTTTGATTTTACCAGCTGCCTGTGTTAGTCCAGTTTTCAGCTCTTATGGACAGCTTTAGAAAGGAGAACAAGGACTGAGTAAGTCCAGAGAGCAGTGTTTTCTTCCACCTCCAAAGCTTTTATTGCTGGCTCTTCAGCAGCTCTGGGTAGTGGGAACATCCCGGGAAGTTTGTTCTTCCTCTCCCTTTGCAGTATCGTGGTGTGAATAAACAGAGGCTGTGCTTGTCACTCGGCCTCCTTGCACAAACCTCACATTCATGTGCCACCGTGGGGCTCTGTCCAGCTCCCACTGAAAACAATTGTGAGGCTCTCATTGACTTCACTTGGGTGTTGGATTGGGCCCATTAGAGGGGAAGAAAATAAAGTGGAAGTGTTGTTAATGATGCCTATTGATGCTTTTCCTGGCACAAAGTACTGCAGATAATTGTTTCTAGATGAAATGCAGTTGCATCTAAGTATTACATTTATTAGCTTTTCAAAGGAAGGATAACCAAAGTGGACATATGGGGTATTTGAAGTGTGATTGTGTGAGACTAAGATAATTTCAGGAGAATAGCTTAAGTCGCAGGATATGTGTGATGCCCTTTGTATACAAGATGTGGGATTGTGGAATTTATTTTGCATGCACTGGTTCTCACTGAGAAGGAATCCAGAATACAAATATATAGTCATATTTAGAATATATGAGGAGTGCAGCCTCGCTGCTGTAGACTTCAAGACCTGTTAATCAGGCCTGATAGTGATGTGATCTCTGGAAATACTTCTGTTAAGTAGGTTTAATCCTTATTAACAGTAAGTTGCTTGAAACCATTTTGGGCAAAGTCTGGGAAGGAGTATAGTAGATTGAACACATAAATAAAGGCCAGCTCTGTTAGGCTTTGAGTGACTTTGATTCCTTTGAAGTTCTGTAGGTTTTGGACTTGCTAAAAACATCAGGCCACAAGCAAAAGAATTTTCACCTCATCTTCAATTTTTTCTGCTGTAATTTTCAGTGTCATTTTCACATTAAAACTGGGCACTGCTTACATTTCTGGTATAATTTAGGTGTTTCCCCAGCCCTCACCATGACTTGGTTAAGACATGTGAGACAGGAAGATTAAACAGTCTGCTTTTCTTAAACCTTATTCTGGAGTGCTCAGGTTTAATGATGTACGCAGTTTCTCCCGGTTTTGGAATGCTTCCTGTTGACTCCAGAGTGACTTAGCTGTGGGTGACTGTGATCCAGAGCCTCTAAATAACGCAGATGGGAGAGGGCAATGCTTGTTTCAGTGCTTTCTTCCCATCCACCGTGAGGGTGGAGGGAAAGAATGAATGGCAGGGCTTTTGTCGCTACTGTTTTTTGGAAATGTATTCAAAGAACTATTTTGGAAGATGATGGTGAGGTTGTTCCTACTATTTGCACTGCATTGCCAAAACATTGTGCTCTTGTATGAGGTAATAGATGTGGTTTGTGGCGATATTATGAAAACATTGCTTTGTTATGATGATTGCAGAAAAAATCCCAGCTACATGGTAACGTATTTGTAATATTTTATTGAAGTGAAACATGGAAAATACAGCAAAGCTTGGAGTCCCCTTGGAATGATTTCATGTTTCAGGAATGAAGAAGCAATTGTGAAACACTGAAATGGGTGTACATGACATCAGTTAAAGAACAGATTTTGGGCCATTTAAGTATAGTTTAGGTTTTTTTATTATTGTTTGTGGTTCTTTTGGTGTGGGGTTGTTCAGGTTGTTTTTGGTATCCCTATTACTTGTTAATTCAGTGGGTAGCAGGATGCACTTTCACGTGGCTAATAATCCAAATTAGAAGGCACATTTTTATTTTGTCCTGTGAAGTGTAGGCACTGTTACCTAAAAGATAAAGAAGGTAACTGCTGCTGTTGTAGAGTAAGGAGTGGGACATGGTTAACACCCAGCAAGTTACGCAGTGTAGTCACTGAGGGATGTCCAGGTAGACAGATAGAGACAAGAGGACCACAGACTCATTCCTCTCAACATCTAGTCTTGAGGTAAGGCACTCAGAAAAGTAAACAAGAGGAGATTCATGATGTCACCTCACACCGTCCAACTGGACAGGCTGAACTCCTGGGTTGCCCAGCTATGCTGACTGAGAGGTTTGAAATTATTTTTTATTTTTTGTTTGTTTGTTTTTGTTTCTTCTCTATTTACACAACCTTCTTTTTGTTTCTTGCTTGATTTTAGGCAGCGGACGTGGACGTTACTAAGTCTGAAAGCTTGGACCTTTTATGGATTTTTTTTTTTTTTTTTTTTTTTTTTTTTTTTTTTTTTTACTATATATATATATTTTTTTTTAGTTTACATTATAGCCAGAGCAATTGAACATCCTAGGTTTTTAAAATTACTTTAAAATTTCTACTTTGAAAATTTTATATGCCTACTAGGTGTATGAGTATTTCAGTTCTAAAACTCTGCTTCATCTGCATTTGGAGTCTTCCATGGTGTTCAGATAATCAAGTCAGAATCTGAGTGTTCAGTTAGGAGTGTTTGCATGAGGAATAGCTGCCAAAAGAGCTGCAGTATGTCATTGAACCAGCAAACCAGTACCATTCCTTGCTCCATCTTCCTTTTTTTGTGTGACTTTTTTCATCTTTTTTTGTTGTACATTGTGAAACACTAACATATTTATCATTCAGAGAGCTAAAACATCTGCAGTATTTTCTTACTGCCTCTTGGTAATGACATGTCTCCTATAAAGTGCAGAGCAGGATCTACAGCAGAGATGTAATGAATGACCAGTCAGTGACTATGATGTGCAGTTGATTTCTGTTTTTTGAAAATATACCCTTCATAATTAGTAATTTGGCTGAACTACCCTATTCTTCTTTATATGAGTTGTGTACAGAAAGAGGCATGATACATGTTATTACTCATATAGCTGTGTCAATAATGATACAAGCTATATAGATGTGAAAAACGGACTGGAACAAATAATGGCAGAGAACTGAACTAAAATATTTGCCTTTAGGTAAATAGTGGCACTTTTTGGTATGTTAAGAAACCACAATTAAAAAAATTACCAAAAAAAAAAGAACAATTCTATTAAAAAATATCTAAATATGTTATAATCAAGTCCCTGGGGTACTTTTTCAGGGTGCCTCCTTTACCACTTTATATAGTGATTTGACCCAAATGTGCAGCATTACATTTATTCTGTGAAGAGAGTGATATTTGGGTTCATGTCCTGTTTGTTGAGGAATGTCCTTTCATCATGTTGTAGGTAATACCAGACCAGCACAGCAGAACAGTTAGACTGACAAGGTGTGGGTCTCTAGAAAATCACTACAGATTAATCAAAAAGGAGGTATTAGTAATTTATGTTGTACAGCTCAAAATTAAATGCCCGGAGTTTCTGTTGGAATCGGTGGCAGCTGGAAGTGCTGAGATCTTTGCAGGGTTAGGCATCCTGCTAAAGTCAAAAGGAGCTTTTACCTCTTTGAGGTCATTTGGCCTCACAGAATCACAGAGTGGTTTGGGTTGGAAGGGACCTAAAAGTTCCTCTTGTTCCCACCCCACTTTGAAAGACAGGGTTGGCACCCACTAGTTCTGGTTGCTCAGGGCTACCTCCAGCCTGACCTTGAGCTATGGAATGCTTCTCCTTGGAGCATCCATGGTCTTGATAGGGAGGGAAGAAGGAATGGTGGAAGAAGGAATTGACACAGGAGGGAAGCGGGGATGAGGTGGGACTGCTTACATGGGTGAGCTTGTGTGAGAGATGCAGCTAGGTGCTTTCTGTCCCACTTCTGGAATTTTGAATGGAAGGTGACATGATACTGGCCCTTGGCTCTTGCTCTTGGATTATTTTTTATTATTTTGGGGTTTTTTAAGTGGTGGCTTCATTTTGTTCTGTGAGCAAGGTGAAGGGGAAGATTTGGTTGGCAATTTATAGGTTGGGGAGGGTGCTGCTGGAAGTATATAGGGGTAGCAAAAAAGAGAGAAAAGGGAGACAATGTTTTAGTCTTTTTAAGGTGTATGGCTGTACAGGTTTTGAGATTTATCACTAGGTGGAAAAAAGTGAGAGACCAAGGGAAATTATCCTGTTTATTTGACTAGGCCTTCCCTTGACTCTGTAAGCTATCATCATCTTGATGCTGGTTGTCTTTCAATGTATAATTAGCCTGGAAGTGAATGAATGTGGGTGGTATGGCAAAGTATGTTTGCAGAAAAAAAATAAATAAGGAAAAAATGGGCTGCTGAGGAAGAAAAGTCTTGTGTGGCTTTCCAATTTTTTGGTTTGGACAGTGCGTGCATGTAACTCTGGAAACCAAAAATGTCCTGAGTGGAGGTCCAGGGAGACTTCACTAGGAACAGTCTGGTTGGAACATGCCCCAGTTTATTTTGATGATGCTTTGTGCTTCTGTTGTGCCCCATGTGCTTTGGCCTCAAGGTGCTTTGCAAATATTAAGGGATTAACTTGCACAGTGCCGCTGAAAAATCAGTATTATTGCTGCTCCCCCTTTGCAGTCCTTTGGGAATTGAAGTCCCAAGGAGCACAAGCAGCTCAGCTGTGCTTTTGCCTGGAGAGAAGAACTCGCATTGAGTCACCCCAGTGCAGTGAGAGGCTTGAATAGGTCAGCAGGAAAAGTTGGTTTCTGCAGACTCCTGGGTGTTTGCAGCTCTTCACTGCGTTCACATTGGGCTTGGTAGACAAACTTGCAACCTTAGAGGGACAGGAGGCAAAATTGTAATTAATTCATCCCTAATTGGCATAGCAGTAAGTAATTCTGCTTAATCCATTCCTTGCTGTGAGGATGAAGTAAAGCTAAACAACTGAATTGTGGAGAGGACAAGGGGAAGAGGGGGAGTGGGCAGTGAAAGATGGGCGGAGGCAGACACTTCTTAGGCCACATGGGGAGAGAAATACCTATAAAAATAAGAGACCTTTCTTATTTTCTCTTCAGATTGCCTCTTGACTTAATTAGGTGAAATGCAAAGAAATAGACAATTAATTTTTGAAAAAATCACTAAATTTTCTCTTCCCCTTCTTGTCTTTCATTCAGTCCATGAGAGTCTCTGGAGTGTGAAATGTGAAGACACCAAATTGGAATTAATTTTGCTTTTTCATTTAACAGATTGTGTTACATTAACACCACACCATTGCCAAGCAGCAAACCTTTCCTTTCCTCAGATGTTAGCTGCTAATACAGACTAAGAACCGCTGAAAGAATGGTTATACTGAAATGCTTTATTTAAGTTTCTCCTCCCTTGTGGCTCGAGTGGGCCCTGATTCTGCTAAGATGTATTCACATGAGCAGGCTCACTGAGTTCTCTTTTATTGCTTCCTGGCAAGCAGGCTGGATTCTATTTCATATAACGTGGCCCAAGTTAGAATTTCAAAGCTCACTCAGTCCTCAGAGAGACCTTTGCAAGACTCTCTTCTCCCCTACCTAGACAGGCACTAAACACACTGAGGGCACAATTGAATTAATCAGGACTACTCATGTACAGAAAATCAACCAAGATTCTGTTTAAGAGATGACAACTTTGATATCCTAGTGTTCATTACCAGCCCAGGAATTGTTACTGCTGATGTAACTGGATTATTAAATTGTTTGCTGATGACAAATCTTGTTTCCAATATTAAAAATACATTGAGAGTCTTGGTGTAGTACTCCTGAAAGAATTACCGGTAAATCACATCGCAGGATTTATTTTCTCTCCCTAAACTGTGTTTTACTTGCACTTGTGAGTGTGGGTTTGTTTTTTTTTTGTTTTCAGTCCTGGTAGTTTAACCCAGGATATGACAGTCAGGCACTTCTCTGGCTCTCAGTGTATCCAGTGCTCGGGACTGTTCAGTGACGTGGTGCCATTTGACATTACCCCTGTCCAGAACAGAAGCACACCTTAAGAGTTTGGATGGATTCCTTTGTTTTCTTTACTCAAGATTAAAGTATTTATAACTCAAGCTCCTGTAAGAGCAGCAGCCCGTTTCTTGGAACCATCTCACTGATAAAAATACAAGTATATTCCCTTCTTTTTTACCAGATTTGTGTCTCATCTCTCTGTAAGTTTCTATTCTGTTTCAGGCTTCCTGCCCTTTGAACTAGAAATTTCATATATATTATTTAAAAGCTCCTGAGCTGCAACTGTAAACCTAAGTTATTTGAATTTGAGAGTATCTGAGCAAAACTATCTTTAAGGGATGGTTCTTCTTTCAGCTGTGGTACTGTTGTGCTTTTCCATCTTTATGACTGTAATCCCATTGCATTTGGAATTATCAGGACTCGGTGTGGAGTTGTTGCCAGTGGACAGAGGTCATGAACCCAGTGAGCAGTCAGTCTTTTAAATGTGAACAAAACTCTTTTACTCTGTCTGTGTGTGTGTTTTCAAGATGATGTGGTTGCCCAGCTATAGAACTAGCCTGCATTTCAGTTTTTACAAAACCAGAGAAATATGTCGCAGTGCTGCTGGAACTGCCATTCTCAGGTGTAAAAGGCTTCAGCTGCTGTTGTGTTACACCTGCAGTCCATGGTGGTGGCAGATCACCTCTTTTAGGGTATTTTTATCTGTAGACTGTCTTCAAGCTAAAGTAAACTGATGTGCTTTGTAACCATGCAGCCTTTTCTGAATGCTATTTCCAGATACTATATTCCTAAAAAATTTAATTACCTGCCTTTATCTTTCCTCTAATATTAATTCTTTGCTTCCTTTTCACTATGATACGACAATACACGATTAAATTGTTGTCAGACTCACAGTTTATTGTGGTCCTCTTTGGGATCCTGGTTGTTTTTTAAAGTATTGTAAAGGTGTGTTCGGTCCCACTAAAGGTGAGAGGTGTGTGGCATCCATGGCTGCTACAGGGAAGTTAGCTGTGACTGTCCATTAAAGGGGATTAAAGTAGGAGCTGTGGAATGTCAGGTGTACTCTGGTCACAGTATTTCCCAAAATTCTGAGGGCTGTGTTTAGTGTATACACTCAGCAATTCTGGGGAGCAGTTGTCAGAATATTTGCATCAAAGCTGAATTGGATTTTGACGTGCAAAGTCTTGCACAGAAAGGTCCTGTTCTGATTCTGTGTGATGTGGACCTGAGATGGTGAACACTTGGTCTGTTCCAGAGTTCATTTTCACAGACAAAGTCTGGAATGATCTTTTCAAATTTTTACTGTTAGATTGTAAGCATTGACTTGCAGTAGAAGAAAATCATAGAACTGCAGAGGGAAAGATGAAGTTTGTGTATGTCAGCTTGGGTTTGGCAGTACAAAACAGTATACTCTTTATTAAGCACAGTTGAATGGGTTTAAATTATTTGTGGCTGCTACTATACATGGGAAGGTAAAGAATGTAAAGTATAACATTAATAAGAAATGCTTTCCTTTTGGTGGATAACTAATTTTTAAGCTGCCTGGAAAATGCAATGGCTGGACAGAATTCCCTTAGCAAGGCAGCTGCCTGCCCTGGAACTTTGCTGGATTTAATAAGGGCTGATTGCACAGGTTGGCAGTGACAACAATGGTAGATTTTCTAAGAAATCTATTATTTTCACAGTGCTGCTGATGGAAGAAACGCTTAGTAGCAGCTGATAATTAATGATCAATTTGGAGATTATCACCAACAATTTACAAAGGTTGACTTTTCCTTTAGAAGTCCCTTTGGATAAACTGGATGGTAAATTACCTGCCTAAGGCTTTTACTTTACTTGTGCTAATAAGATGAAAATGAATATGTTTGAAGAGCTCTGAACTGAACTTTTCAGACTGCCTGATAATCCATACAACTCTTCTTTAAACATCTTAAGTGAGTGAGCAAATAGAAACTATAATAAAATTGAAAACTGTCACGTGAACACGTTACCACCCTGTCTAAGTAATGGGGCATGACAAATACGAGGCACTGCTGTAGAGTTCATATTTTCATTTTATGGCATGCATTAAATATTTGATCATCAGCCAGCAGAGAGGAACAATTGGGCTGAGAGTATCATTTGCAAATAGATGGGTGAGATTTAGATTGTCACAGTCAGAGCACGGGATGGAGAACTTCTGTATCTTAGTCCGTGCTTCAATTGTTCCTCTTAACTTTGTGTTAAAGTCCCCTTCTATATATCCTCAGACTGGAAAAAGGAGTGAGTAATCTGTATTTACTTCAGAGGGGATAATAATCCTTATTTACTTCGCAGTAGAAGGGATATGTGAAGCCTAATTAGTATTTGTAAGTGCTTTTAAGGATGATGAAAAGGGCAGTGCAAGTATAGAATGTTTGCTCATAAATTGGGTACAAGACAGAAGAGGAGTAAGATGAGGTTTATAGAGCTATGAAGGTGCTTGGAGACAGAGATGGGCTCCCAGTGAGATTTTCAGAAATCTATGGGTATCTTAATATTTGAAGCATATTTGAAATTCTCTTAGCAGCAAGGCAAACTATGGTCTTGGCACTTTAATATCTTTTAAAATCTGGCTTGAGCTTTATATTCACATCATGTGGGGTGGGAAGGAGGTAGAGTGAAGTCAGCAGCTTGGTAACAGCTGCACTTTCTGATCATCCCCTGTAAAGCAAGCATGGAGATGGAGGATGAGGGAAAAGAGAGGAGAAAAGTAAAAATCTTTGCACATCTGATGAGCTCTTTTACAAGGGAGGGGTTCAGACTGCTGAAAATGACAGCCAGTGAAATGGGACACGAGTGAAAAGGATGCAGTGGCATTCTCCTGCTAAATGCTGGGTTCTGGGGTTTTGTTTGTTTGGGGGGGGGTTTGGGGTTTTGTTTTGTTTTGTTTTTGTTTTTTTTTTGTTTTTTTTTGTTTTTTGGGGGGGGTTTGGTTGTTTTTTGGTGGGGTTTTTTTTTTTTTTTGGTTGGTTGGTTGGGGTTTTTTGGGTGGTGATTTTTTTGTTTGTTTGGAGTTTTTGTTTGGTTTTTTTGTTGGGTTGTTTTGTTTCAATTATCACTGCCCAGAAAAGAGGGTTGACTAGATTTTAATGTAAATATAGTCATTAGGTTAAAAAAACCCATTATTACAGCCTATTGGCAGGACTCCATGTAGAAACTTCCTTGAGGGTTGGACTCAATGAACCTTGTGGGTCCCTTCCCACTCAGAATATTCTGTGATTCTGTGAAACTTAGTTTTACAGTTTCAAAATGCAGTAGCTGATGAGAGAATTTTTGTCATCACTGAAGTGTCAGTGCACACAAACCCACTAGGTAAATCAATGATACAAGTAAATAATGCAAGCAGCAATAGAATATTTCCTTTTTGAAAGGGAAAATCTGAGCTTGCAGGGTATTTTATAAAGGCAGTTAAACATTCTTATCTCTTATGCAAAAATAGAAAAGCTGGGAGCCAGAAAGGTTCAATAAATCATGTGGAATCACAGGGACGTTGCTATCTTCTGAATTCTTAATGTTGAATCCTGGTTTCATGGTCCATCCTGAGGCAGAGAAGGCATTCAGGAGTAATCAATCTGGTAAGAGTTTCAGTGTTTGTGCTTCTTTGGCAGTCATCAATGCCAAAGGCCATTGCTATACTTCAGCAATAAATTTCTCTGATGTATTGCAGTCAGTCCTTTCTCCTAGGTTTCATTCAGCAGCTCTAGAACTTGCCAAGTGACCACTTACCCAAATCAAAACTATTTACTGCCTTTTTCAAATAAAAAACAGGATAGTGGACCTTTTCTGTTGTGTTTTGTAGCCAGTTGTGGCTGTTCACCTTGAAAGCATAACATACCACGAGCCTGTGACACCGAGGTGTTTGTTAATATATGGTGCTAATGAATCCATGATTTTCCTCCATGCCCTAGTTTATTGTGACTGCAATTATTCCTGGTCAATTGCTTTGGCTGCAGCAGTTATGCCATGGAGTGACTATAGGCATCTTCCAGAGAATAAGTTTTCTTTCTAGTGTTGCCTTCAGATAGACCAAAAGGCTTTCTGTTGCCCACGGTCTGCATTTTTACATACCTGAGTTCTCAGTGCCAAATCCACATAGCTCGTGTAGGAAAAACAAAAATTGATATATGTGTGGGGAGTGTAGAAGGGAAAAAAAAAAAAAAAAGTCAGAAGTAAGGAAGTTTGTTGTTCATTTTTGTTTAAGAAATAAATTATTTTTCTGAGATGCTCAGCACCTACAGCTCTTCTGCCTGAAGGAATCCAGAATCCTACTTCTCTTGAGGGCCAGTGGTGCCTTTGGAATGCCTCCTTTCCATGCAGTGGTCATTTTCCTGATCAGACTTCTGACATATGTTTTAGATCTGAACATCTGGATTCAGATTCACTTATTCTATAATTAAGTGTATCCCCAGCAGGGACAGGGTTTTTGATAGAAGAAGTCTTTCCAAGAAAGCTATTATACCCCTTGTTATGGCAGTAACAGCCAGGTTTACTTTACTGTAATGTGTGTTTATTCTTTTCAGGAGACTCTTGCTGTCATCTCAAGTTGGACTTCTGTGGCAACATGTGCCTTAGACTGCTAAATTGTTCTAATACATCTCAGTAAAAGCAGTTGTAGGCAAGAGCATTTTAATGGTGATTTTTAAGTCTCTTTGAAGGCAGTGTGTGGAGAGTGTGATGGAGGGGAAGAGTCAAATGTTTATTTGAAGATGTGTTTGAATGAATCTTCCTACATAAATTTGCCAGTGTTAAGAAAGAGGGGCTCTGCCCCTTTTAGATCACAAAGGCATCTCAGTGGGGGATGGTTTTGGTAATGGAAAAAACAAAAAAGGTTCCAGTATGTGGTGGAGGAGGTAAAATAAACAAACACAATGGATGATTACTCCTCTCCATCAAGGCTTTTTTATCCTTGCGAGCTCAGTCAGTGGTCAGCATGTTAGCCAGCTGTCCTGGTTTAGGGCAAATTTGAGAGAAAACCTCTGAAGGGGAACGGCATCCTCCGAGTTTCCTTGGAGGGAAGGATGTTCCTTTCAGGCTTTTTCTCCTCTCCACCCCACTCCACAACTTCCAGAGCTTTTTTAAGTAGACCACTTCTTGCAGTGGTGCTGCTGTGCCTGCCACTGCAGCCTTTCTGAAGGAATATTGGAGGCCCCTTATGATTCTTAAGGTTGTCTGTTTAGAATGGACTCCCATTTTCTTATTTTTGATTTGTTTTTACCTTGCCTGCCAATGTGCATTTGTTTGTGCAAGGATAAATGTGTGTTACATGACTCAGAGCTGTGTTTTTCTTACCTAGCAGCTCCAGCAGTGTCTAGAGTTAGTTTGTTAAGCTGGGTAATTATCAGCTGGTTATGATTGTTCTTTTCTCTTGCAAGTTTACAGGTATATCTTAGAATCAAACAGAGCAAAAAAATCAGCTTTCAGGAAGCTGAAGTCAATCCATTTACCTACATGAGGAAGTGTGTTAGCATGTGCAAGCAGGTTCTGGAAAGTGTCCAGTAGTGCTGGAAATGGAACATGGATGCTCAGAAATCAGAAAATTACAGCTGTGAAAGGGGCTTGTCCAGCACTGCTGTGAGTGAGCAGATGTGTGATTGCACCTCCCATGCTTTTAATGTAGATCTTTAATTCTTACATTTTTCTGAATAAAAACTGGGAAAAGAGTACAACAGCCATGAGGTAACTGAAGCAGACTTCACAGTACAGTGTGCACAGTTAGTGAGGCAGGAGCCCTCGCATCATACCATAAATTTTTCCTGTTCTATCCCTCATTTGTTGGGCCAGAGATGATCCATGGCTGTGGATCATCTGAGGTAGGAGATAGGAATGCAAAACCGCCTGAACACTTGAAAAAAGTTCATTTTCTCTCTTGGAATAGCAGAACGTCTGAGTAGAATTATTTTTATTTAAACAATTTTTGTTTTACTCTATTGGTATTTCAGAGTAATTTTCTGAGGCAGCAATTTTCACTAGTTTCTGAAAGGCAACATCTGGGCTTTGGAACAATCTCTTTTCAGCTTTGAAAATCCTACCTCAAATTGCTTGTACGTTATAAATGTTCAAAATTTTTTTTGTGGTGTTTTTTTAGCATAATGGAAAGGCAATGATGTATTTTTTCCCTGTGATTTTATCCTCAAGTTCAGTTTGATTTTTCTTTCTTGGGGTCTCCAGGATTATTTGTTCCTGGGCCAAGAACGCACCTGTCACGAACAAACCCTCCAAGAAGGGCGGAGCATGCACATGGATGTGAACAAAAAAGAAAAATAAAAATTCTGGGCAGCTGGAATTAACCTGTTGGAAAGAAAGGGTTTACATCCATTAGAGACATTGCTGTGCTTAAGGTTTTTTTGTTTGTTTTTTTTTTTTCATATCCCCCCTCACCACACACGCAGATGCAAAACCTGTTTCACTGTGTGTGTAGCTCTTGAAGGTACACTGAGGCTTCAGTTCTGCTTCCACTAAACTTAATTAAAGGCCCAATATTTCTGTGATTCAAGTTTGTGTTGTCAGTGGTTATCTACTTTACTGGCATGATCAGTTTTGCCAGGAAAAATACAGGCCACCTGTGGATGGATGTGTTCATGTGTGCTTGTGGGTTTTTGCCTTTTTTTTTTTTTTTTTTGCAAAGTGCTGACACAGTGCAAATGTGGATGCAAGTGATTGTTGGAGTAGGAGCTACATGATAAGGTAGAATGATAGTGCAAATTCAGATGTGTAAACACCAGTGAGTACCTTGAAAATCATTTCATAAGTGCATATTGTAGATTTACAGGAAGGAAACACATGCAATATAAAGTTATTATTCTGAACTTAACAGTTGGGAAACTGAGAGTGAAGTGGGGAAGAAAAATAAACTTCTAAAAATTTCTGTATTTCTGGTTTGTTTGTGATTACAGACAAACTCTGCAGAGGAAGTGTTGCTTAGAAAATAGTTAAAATACCATTTTTTGAGTTTAAAATTTAGATAAAGATGAAAGGAGAGGGGGGTTGAAGCTCAATGGCTGTTTCTTTGGCACTCACATCAGACAGTGACATGGTGGAAGAGTGGGAAAAGCTATGTCATATTCTACCAAGATCTCACTCAAAATAATGGCTGCTCACACTGAAATCTGGGTGTCTTTTGAAATTCTTATTATTAATGTTGATTCTGCTGAAAGTAATGAATCATTTAACAATGCTTGAAGAAAGATTTTTGTTGGCTTGATTAGACAAATACTGCGAATGACAAAGAATGAAGAAGTTTTAATATTTACTAACTTTTCAAAATGAGTCCATGCTTCCTCAGATTTCTTTGTAATAAGCTGGTCACAACTGCCATAATTTTCAAGCTGTTTCAAGTCCTTGCCTTCATTTGTCTCAGTGGGAATTAGGTGTGCACGTCTGTGTGTGATGTGTGGATGCCTTGTGCAGCACAGCTCTCCCACTCAGTGTCTGCAGCAAGACTGACGACTTCCCTGTCATTTTCAGGTATTAGTTTGTACAGTGAAATCTCAAGGCTTGAAATCTCTAATTATTTGACTAGATCCTCTTTGTAGTTCAGCAAGCAGAAGAGTGGTGATTACCTGATGTCACAGTGATTGAGATAGTGCTTTCAGCAGTGAGCAGTTCCTAAAACTTTACATGAAAATAAAAGCAAAACTCTGCTATTTTTGTGGTGGCATGATGACAAATTTTGCATAATAATAAAAAGTATAATAAATAAATAAATATTAAAAAAGCAAGATGTATGAGGAGCTGAAGAGTCAGGGGAGGTACATTTCCGAAAGGTTGGGGGCTGGAAGGAAAGGAAGCCAGAGTTAATTTGAGGATGCACTGGAAAATAAATGAGCTTGTGGATTTAATTCAAAATCATCCAAGCAGAGTCTTTTGCATGAAAGAAGCCAGTGATCAGGCTCAGTTTACTTGAAACATCAACAATGACTGCATCCTGCTGTTTCAGAGTTTGTGCTGATAGATGCTTATCGTCCTTGACACGGCAGCACCGCCGTTGTGTGTTCGGTGCCGTAACTGTGCCATCACTGTGTGCCTCTCCTGCTTTTGAGAAGTGCTCAAAACTCACAGGTTTTGAAGTTTGAGCTCTTAGAAACACGCTTTTCAGAAACTAAAATCTCATCATGTAGTTCCTGGTTCATAAACGTCTCACTGGATTTTTGGCTCTTTTAACTGATCTACAGATCAGTTCAGATCAGAAAAACAAAAGGGTGATGAAGTTGACAGGTACCAAACAAAAATCATGAGAACACAGGTTCTCCTGCTGAAGCTGATTTTGAATGTGTGTCCTGGGAAATTTACTGTAGCAAATGATGAGAATGTTCAACATGAACTTTTTTTGACAATGGATTTTTACTAGACTTGATTTTACAGTAGTTTTTTTGTGCATAAATTCCTTGCAAGTGCAAAAAAATGGAGATGATAAAATTCCAGTTGGTGGCATAGAATTTTTAGAAAGTGGTTTTTGGTTTTTTTTTTTTCAATTTTCTAATACAAAAGGGTTTTGTTAACATTTTCTTGAAGGACACTTATAACAACTTTATTATTTGAGAGTTTCTAATCTTGTCAAATTGAAACAATTTATTTACGATTGGAACTTGGAGCAGTAGCTTTTCTCAAAAAACAGTTTCCACAGCAGGTGGAATATCAGATTTATGAGCCGGGCTGCTGATACTACACTATACTTTAAAATGAATTGGGAATAAAATATTCCATTCCCATTTTATATTTGGAATCCTCTAAACTGGGGGACTGTCCAAAATTGTTCAAGCTACCCCATAAAGAGAGGAACTCTGGAAAGCCAAAGGGAGAAGGTGGGCCGGGTAAAATGGAAATTATGGGGTGCCCCTAAGCATAGGATTACTTGTGGCAGCTCTAATAATAGACAGCTGCACAGAAATGTTACTCAGATTATGCTGTAGTGATCTTGGTTTGTGTTAACAAAGTTGACTCGTTCACCAGAACCACCTTTGAATAGCACAAGTTATTCGTAGCATAGGTGTACTTTAAAAGATAACTGATTGATATGATCTTAGAAAGTAATAATTAACAGATTATTCCACCTCAGTGTGAGTGACAGATGAGAGCACGTTTCATGCACAATTTTTACTGATTAGCAGATTATAGACTTTTGCTTCTTTTTCCTTTTTCTTTTTTTTTTTTTTTTTTTTTTTTTTTTTTTTTTTTTTTGTCTTAATTGTAGAATTACTTCAGTGAAGAATTCCAAACCAGGCTGTAAATGACTCAAAGATATTGCCAAATGAAGTCTGTTTTTAGTGGTATGTGTAGAAACAAGTCAGGCTTGCAGTTCCCAGTGGGACAGTGTGTGGGAGTCTGCCACCCTTACTCATGTTGAGTAATACCTTATTACACAAGTAATCTTGTCAAAATGAATAGAGTTGGTTTTTTTTAAGGTACTAGTTATTCAGTGTACATAAATAATGAATTACTTCGGGGCCAAAGCAGAATGGAAACCGTTGTTAGTGTTAACTGGCACCTCTTGCCAGGGCTGTGTGTAAGGAGAGATCATTGTTTCAGTAAACCTGGGAAGAAGAACTGTTTTATCCACATTAAATGTGGTCAGGGACGAGGCAGATGCATTGCTGACATTTTGAATGAGCTTGTGTTTATGCATCTATACATATTTGTGTGTGTGTGTGTACGCTTATACGTTAGATATATGTGGCAGTGCTGCTGTCTGTAATCATAATTATTTCCTGTGGAAAGGCAGTCTGCAGCTTTCCAACAAGTACTGTAATTAGAGGTAAATATTCCTGCAGAGAGTCAGATTGAATCCCATTGAAGTTTTTGGACTGCTTTAGCACTGAGTATTTGATTTGGACTCAGGCCGTGTTCAGGAGCAAATTCCTGGTGCTGCTGGTACTGGGCTGGTGCTCCAGGCTGCTGCTGGTCTGCTCCTCTGCTCCCATCCCTGACACACAGGGCTGAGGGATCTAAACTCTGCCCAAGAGAAAGCCTGGGTTTATGGCTGCCAGAGGAGCTCAAGAGGTGAATATTTTCATGCCCATTCAGAAACTGGCTGAGCGACTCCAGTCAGGCGCTGTCACGCCTGGTTATGGTGAGAAAACAACAATGCCTCTCTTGATAAGGGGGGGAAAAGGAAAGTCTTGCACAGTCAGAGCTTTGACATACAATTTAAATCATCTTTCTACATCCTGTGGACTTGGAGCTGTCAGAGAGGCAAAGCCTGTGTTTGAATGGAAAAGCTTTTTATTTCTTTAAAAAGTGTACCAGCTATAATTATCCATAACTTTGCAGGCCTGTTTTAATGCTGTTTTATAATTACAGGTCTTAATGCTAGATTATAGAAAGTCATTTATAAATAGTCAGAACAGAGGGACTTGGGGAGTTTTTAACCTGTAGATTGCTGTGGGTTGTGTGATTGCTGTGACGGGATTTTGCCTTTGTATGTATGGGGTGAGCTGTGTAATGATTGATGAATCCCTTAATTAACTCCCAACATGTTAAGATTTATGGCCTCATATCTTTTTCTCCTGACACATCTGTGTTTGACACTTTGGAAGACATGGATAAACCCCTTCTCCAAAAGCTTTTGTAGGTATCTGAAATGTTTCTGAGGTATTTTGCTTAATGTAACAAGATTAGAATTTTATGACATAAAATTTATTAAATTTTATGGCACGAACGATCGAATTGGAAAGGATGCAGGTTGTGTGCTAGAGGGCACTATCTCCTTGAGTACTGAATACCACTTCAGATTTATTTTGGGAGTACAATCATGGATGAAATGAACCGAAACCAATGAACAAATGGAGATGTAGTGGGGGGACACTTAAGTGAGGTTCTGTTAAAAATAGTAATAATAAAAAAAATATATAGCTATGGAAGGATCACTTTTGTGAGACACTGAATTCAAGGGAAAAAGCAAACAAGAAAAATAGTCATATTTAGCAGCCTGAAATTATTTGGATGGAACCAATAAGTGTAGGAAACAATTCATGTGGATGTAGTGTAGCTCTTATTTGCTCCAGTGGGAAAATCCAGCCATGCTGTAGTCAGTGCAAAAACTCTGAGATCAATAGACACAGGTTATCAATTTAAGCCTACCAAGAGTCTGTTACAAATTAAAGGACATAAAGAAATATTTGGAGAAGCTGTTGTAATATGAATCACATAAAATATTTGTTGGATAAGAGTGAGTTAGAACAATGAAGTTTTTACTTCCCTGAAAAAACATTCTTGCTACCAGGAAAAGCATTTATTTAATGAAAATTTAACAAAAAAAAGCATGTTTGGGTGTTTTTAACTGCAGTTTCTGCATATTAAGAAGCCTCTCTGAAAACAGGTCTCTTCACAGGGAACAGTATCAAACTTGAATTCATCACCAGAACTAAATCTTCAGTTCTATCCAAACCACTGATAAAATAAAATATGGAGATGCATTTCCTCATTCTGGTGTGTCTGTGGAATGGCTTGGTACAGCCTTTGTCTGGTGCATCAGAACCTTGCAGATTTAGGTTCTCTAAAATATTACTACCTATCTGTTTTTATTCAGTAGAAATGATTAATGACATTTCAAAATGCAGTTGTTCTTTAAACAGTTAAGTTGCAACAGATTTCATCTGCCGTGACACTACCTTTGGAATCTGGTGCACTGTACTGCTACTTTTCTGAGTTACATCTTAGGGTTTTGGGTTTTTTTTAATCCTATCCATAAATTGATGCTTCCTGTTCCATTGTAAATCCTCTTTCAGAGTGATGTGATTGAAAACGGTTCAGAGTTTAAATTTGAGGAAAAGACCTTGAAGTCACGTGAGCTGTGAGCTGTTGTGTTTTATCACTGAGGGTAGATCCAGGATGTTTGCAGTCCTTTGTTAGGATGGGATAATTCCAGTACTTCATTAGGTCTAGATCTGTTTAAAAGAGCTCAGTTTCAGATAATGTTGCTACTCAGAATTTAGTTGTTTCCCTTCCCTTGTGATGGGAACTTCCCTTGCCTTGTGATGAGAACTCTGCTTTGCATCTTAGATATGGAATCTGTTAAGACCTGGTATTAGCTCAGTAGGATAAACAAGATTTATGAAAAGAAGAGGATTAGAGGATGCATGGTGTGGGGCATGTCCATTTTGGGAAATGTACCAATCAAGCTGTAGAAATAATAAAAGACATTTGTAGATTACTTTTTCTTGTTTCATGTTTTCTATTTGGGAACCTCTCAGGGATTTGATCCTTTGCTACTATAGACTTGGATAGTTACTCTCCTTTAGGAAGACATTTCCAAAAGTAGATGTGTCTCAATTAATTTATTTAAATATTCCATTTTCTTGTGGAATTTTCCTAGATGCTCATAAGGAGTAAGAAATTTCTGTGAAACTGATTTTTGCCTGACTCAGGCTGGCTACGGACAGAGCTGCCTGAAAACAAATTGCATTTGATGTCTGAGCTGTCCAGGTTTGTGTATCCATTTCTTTGGGTGTCCTTGGAAGACTAACACAGATTAAAGCCTCAACTTTTCTGCTTTAGCCATTTTAGTAATTTGTTGTTAGTCTTCTAGGATGGTGATGGGCATGTGGCTTGTAATTTTAACTGGATGTTTTAGAAACAAAAGGTAAAGTTTCTTCTACTCCTTTTGCTTTCACTTTAGTTTGGTCTACAATCCAGCTTGTAGGTTTTCATTTTAGATCAAAAGCAAAATAATCTCTGTTATTGCAAGTGCATGGAGGTGGACACCTCTATTATCCTCCTTGTCTGTTTATATAAATTCCCTGCAGAAAATTATTTCATCCCTGTTGGGAACAGTGACAAGCAGAAGATGATGATCTGAAACTCTATATTCGCATATAAAGTTAACAGAAGAGCTTTATTTCAGCATGATGTTCAAACTTCCCTTGTGAAGCAATGTGACAGAATCTGTGTTATTCTAGGTTAACAGCAGTAGGAGTTCTTGACACAGTCTGAGTGTATAATATATAATCCAAATCATCAATACAAAGCAAGGCATCTTCTCTCTCTGTAATTTATTGTCAGAGTGAATTGCAGTGGAGACTTTTGTGCATGGCTTACAATATTTTCAGTCATTTTATCAAATATAAATGTTCTAAAGTATAGAAAACTACTGTGGAAAATTGAGTAATGATCTTGTGTCCGTCCCTTTTTGTTTGCCAAAATTGAGACAACTGCTTAGTGCTGATTTTCAGAGAGATTTTGTAAATGCTCAGGCTTCTATTAAAGTAGTGTTAAAATGAGTAACCAAAAAACTTAAATTCAATAGCAAGTGTCGATCTTAGTGCAGTACAATGCAAAATATGAATAATTCACATTAACTTTAGAAGGGAGTTGTGTGGTTTCTGCAGAAGGGTTTGAGATCTGTCACATCAAACATAGCTGTAAAATGCTGGATTCAGTGGGCTAGTAGAAAACTGCCAGTAAGAGTCTATCTGGTGATCTCTGTCTTTGTACATATGCTTTGCTGCAGACATGTAGGTGGGAAAGCCTAGAAGACAGAATTCAGGTAGGATGTATGAAGTGTTAGTCTGTTGGACTAAGTCAAGCATTAATAGAAAATACAGATTGGTTCTCTAATAGGTGGTGTTCAGAACAGGCAATGTGCAGCTGCATATAGGTTCTGGTAGGGATTTTTTTGTCTTGGTTTTTGTTGTTGGTTTTTCTGTTTTTTTCCTTTTTTTTTTTCTTTTTTAATATAATCTAACTTGGCTCAGGAGGCAAGGCTCAAAATGAGATCATTGGAAGCAAAATAAGGCTTAACAAAGGGCTGTTTAAAGTCACTGTTTGTTTTCAGACCCAGTTGACTGCTGCTAAGAACCATTCCATGCTCAATATGCCAAATTGTATGGACATGCTCCACCTCACAGCAGCCCCACACATGGTTCAAGAGGCTGCTGGGCCTCTGAAATGCAGTCCTTTTAACTGTGGAGTGGGAAATAAAAAATGGGGTAATTCTCATTATAAATACAAGATTTTTGAGGAGGAGTAATATTACTTCAGCCCCTTCTTTTAACTTTTGCATACAAATAGTCTTCAGTTTCTTTGTTGATAACTTTATTTATTTGTTTTTCCTGTGAAACATTTCCCCATTTTTCATTTCTTCTTTTGGCTGTGCCTGGAGGGTTTCTTCTCATTCTGCTCCTTGCAGATTCCCCTGGTTATCACGGGGGCCATCCATGGATGTACCCTGATTTTCATGGACAAGGTTGCTGTAATTAATCCCAGAATTTGTCTGCATTTTAAGACTTCACTGTACCCCTCTCTATTTTGGAGACCAAGCTGGAAGTGTTCTGGGTTCTGTAAGATTTCCAGTAGTGCTTGTCTTGAATGATACTTTAATCTGCCCATGATTTAGGTTACTTTCAGTGTTTCTAAAAGTTGAAGATAAACATGTCCTATCAGACATTATCAAAAACTTCACAATGTAGGCCTGAATTTCAAGTCAATATTTCTGTGTGGTTTTTACAATGTGTGCTCTAGGTATCTTCCTTGTGTATCCTTTTTTTGTGTAGCTACAGATACAAATTACGTTTTCATGTTTTTTTGTTTTTTTTTTTTTCTGATCTAGCTAGAGATAGGAATAATTTGGTATATAGCTGGGAAGATTTGGTAGTAGATCTGCATTCAATCCTGATCTTTGTTCAAAGCCCCTGACTTTATGTTGTCAAAAAGCTTAGGTTATTAACGTCCAAATCTTTAATTACTTAACTATACCAGATCTGCAAACCTGGAAAGATCCTTGCAACATGACTGTAACACTCAGTTGCTCACATGGGTGAAATTTTGTAAACACAGACGTTTTGGCTTGCTAGCAAGTTCTTTTATTGTATTGTATTTTATTTTACTTCTTTTTTTTTTTTTTTTTTTATCAGTTGTGGTCGATAATGAGATGCAGATGATTATTCCTTAAAAGCTAAGTTGACAATAGCTTGTACCGGGAGACAGTCTATCTTCATAGAGTCCCTTGCAAATGCAAAACTAGATGGGTATTTTTTAAAAGGAATTGCATTTCATTATGTGCCTTAGGTGAATTTTCATGTTTAAGAAGCCAGAATACAAGAGAGTGCTATATTAGTGTATTATTCTCACAACAAACAAGGCACTGTTCTGTTGCTACCTGCTTGGCCATTGTTCCCAATTGTGTATGCTTTGCAGTGGTATTTGGATGCTTTCCTGCTCTCTGCCAGCACAAAAAAGGCATTTCTGTTACAATGGCCCCTAACCACACAATGACGGCATTAAGGATTTATTTGGAGGTTTCATTATTTTCTCCTCTTTTGTTCCTTCCAGGATGTCTTCCAAGCGACCAGCCTCTCCGTATGGGGAAGCAGATGGAGAGGTAGCCATGGTGACAAGCAGACAGAAAGTGGGAGAAGAGGAGAGTGACGGGCTCCCAGCCTTTCACCTTCCCTTGCATGTGAGTTTTCCCAACAAGCCTCACTCTGAGGAATTTCAGCCAGTTTCTCTGCTGACGCAAGAGAACTGTGGCCATAGGACTCCCACTTCCCAGCACAACACAATGGTAGGTTTGCTTATGCTCTATTGTGCTTACATCCATTCTCTGAGTTCTGCCTCTGCAGTGGTTTGGCATCCAGATCTGTACTTTATGGAGTGTACAATGCACAGCCACACGTACAGAACACGCCACAGTCGTGTGTCAGCTCTGACCTGGCTGGGCTGCCTCTGCCCTCCACCACAAATGCTAAATCACTCTCGGTGCAGACTTCTCCTCACCTTTGCCTGATGGCATTTAGGGTGCTAAAAATTGGTTAGCTGCACTGAAGTGAGTTGGAAATGTATGTGTTCAGCAAACGGGTTTGGAACACTCGAAGTGAGAGTCACGTTTGGCATGGAGTCTGAAACATCACCCTGATGCCAAGTTTGTGCAACAGTAAAGCATGAAAGACTGTATAAAGGGTAAAAAAAAAAAAAAAAAAAAAAAAAAAAAAAAAAAAAAAGAAACTGAATTTTGATGACTTTAAAACTTACATCTGATGTGTAATTCACGTCACAGATACCCACAGTAAAATTTACCGTGCTTATGAAATTAAATCATTGTACTGCTTTTTGGCTTGTGAATTTCCACTCTACAGCTGACGCTGAGCACTTAATTCATGGCATGCAGCAGGCCAGGGGAAGCCCAGAACTGGCTGTATCTTAAAGAACACAAAACAATGTTCTTGCTAGTACTGTAGTGTCACTGTTACGAGTTTGGGCCCTTCCCATGGAGTATTGGTACATTTTCAGAAAGGCTGAAGGGTGCAGGGGAAGGAGCCCCAGGACTGAGGCACTTGGACAAAGCTCTGTTGTGAACATGCTTGCACGGCCCTTGCCTATTTACAGACTAGCTGTAACTTTTCTGTTAGGCCCCCACTTTGACTAGGGCACTGGTAATTTCTCTAGAAGGGAAGATAATAAGTGGACCTGCATATTTGAAGGCTTTTAAAAAGGCATTGCAAAATAGGTGATAGTGTATTCTCATAAAAGCCTGCAAGAGCTCCACAGTGGTATTTAAGCCCTTACAGCTCATTATGCATATGTAACAAGCCCTAAGTAAAAAGCCTTAGGGATTATTATTTCTCATAGGACCAAGTCACTGGATATTCACTGAAGCTGCTCTCCTAGTCAGAATAACTCATTGATCCTGATCCATTTTCCTTCCTTTTTTGGGCTAATGCTTAAGCTCAGACAGTGGTTTGGAATACATAATTTTAGTTTGTGTTATTGCAACTTTACATGAAGAAAGAACATCACTGGAGAAATTACTCATGGCAGACAATGTCATTATCTTTTTTGAGCTTGTTTATTTCTCATCCTTTATCTTATGTATTATGGAGATGAAATTCATTAATGTAACAGTTCCAGCCAGTGGGATGTTAGGGTATGTAACTAATGTATGGGCTTTGCTATATTGTGGCCTATTTTAAGAGAGTGTTTTGAAGATAAAGAATTGTTTCTGACAGCATTTAAGTCAATAGATAAACTTACGATGGCACCAGTAGTGTAGAATTGGACACTAATGAAATAAAACCATACTGCTTTCTAAGGAGCCCAGCAGGAATATTTCAGCTACACCTCACTGGAACATTCAACTGCTCTTTAACTGATTTTAACTAACTTCTCTGCTTCTTTGTTCATTTATAGTTTTTTAAAAAAGAGGTTTAGCTGATCATCTAGTGTAACTTCCTGCTCTGAAGGCTCCATTTAATGTGATGTCAAAACAGCGTTTTCTGTCTTTTTACAGTACAAGATACTGAATCATGGGGTGTTTTAGATAGTTTTGCTGCAGTGACACACTGCAGGCTTACCTGAGGCAGTGTTTAGGGGGTTGTGAGGGTCTAGTTTTGTCTTCGTACATGTTTAAGAATATTGCCAGTCTGTATGAATGTAACATTTTAGTAGTATCTCTCTTTTAGTGAGCACTGTATTGTAAAAATCATCACTCAGGTAGTTCAGGAAGGATGTAGCCTATGTGTCTCCAGAAGGAAGGTCTAAATGAGTAAAATAGGCATAATCATTCCCTCTGCTGTTGTGGTATGTAGTTATCAGAAGGAAATCACTGGATAACATTTAGATTACTTCAGTTCGTGTGCTTAGCAGTGAAAAAAATCATTCCCAAAGGGCAATCACTTTCTAACATTGCAGAGGACATTTTTGTACTGTTTCAATTGACATTCTGTTGTTTTGTCATCTCTGGGAAGCAGATCCAGGTGTGTGCAGGTGTGCACACCACACCACAGATTGCAGCCTGATAGAGTTTTGTTGATAAAGCTCCAGGAGCTTCACACTTCCCAACTTACACTTTTGATAATTTACCCCATTTCACTTGACCAAGTTTTAATAACTTAGTGAGACAGCTCAAAATTCTAGGTAAATTTTTATAAGTGGAGGGCAAAATTCCTATAAAGACATCTTCAAACCTAATCAAAATTGGCAAAAATCTGCACAGCCCATCTTCCCACCAAAATGAACAGGATATTCAAGTTCAGCAAGAGAAAGGTTAGTGCAGTGGGCACAAACTGAAATGGAGGACCCCGTGAACTTCAGGAAATGCTTTGTTTGTGTGAGGGTGACTGAGCATATGAACAGGTTGCCTAGGGAGGCTGTGGAGTCTCCCTTCTTAGAGATGCTCAGAAGTCATCTGGATGTGGTCCTGGCTGGCTCTCAGTGGCCCTGCTCGAGCAGGGGGATTAGGCCAGGTCTCATCTGGAGATCTCTACCATCCTCAACCAAGGCAGGGGTGGCTCTATCTCAAACTGTCTTTCTCTTGATAGAAAAAACTAGATACTTATTTTAAGTAGGAAAACTCTTCTCCTGGTAAGAAAAGAAACAATAATTTATCAGACTTAAAGCAACTGCTCAGGAGAAAATAAAAGACAAATGATTTGACCTGGAATATATCTGAGAGTCCCCTTAGGATGTTCGTGGCAGGCCATGAGCTTTGCAAGGAAACACTTGAGGATTACAGTATCAGTCAATAGCTCTTTTGAAGAAACCTATTAAGGCTACAGTATTTGGATAGCACAGATAGTTGTTAGCTCATCTAAGTTACAAAGGTTTGTTTTACTTGTTTCTATTTGCCTGCCTTTATGTTCTATTTGTCTGCTTTTGCAACTCTCAAGACCACTGATCTCACCAATGGTGTCTGTGTTCTAAATTCTGAAAATGAGAAATGTCAAGGCTAAAAGTACTGATTAAATTGTACCACAGGCATGGTGTGTTTAAATCAGACCATCCTTTTTAACTATAGAATATCAGTGAAATGCGGGATGGGATTAAAAAAAAAAAAATAAAAGAAGTACTGAACAAAAGGTCAAACTGGAAAGCTATAATTTTGCCATTCCCTGGTTGTTCCAAACTGATGAGTGTGGCTGTGCTGGTAGCCCACATTTGTCCTGCAATTTCAGTGGGATTTAAATTCATTTTAAATGGATAGGAAATATTACTGTGCACTGTTCAGTAACTTTGTTGCTTCACGCTGAAAGAAGTTGTGTTTCTGTGGTGAATGAAGTTACTCCTGTGTAACTTGGGAATAATATTAGAGAATGGCAGTACTACTGGTCAAAGAGCTTACCAGCACATTGCTTTGTGCTTTTCCGCCACTTGCTCGAAATAAAAGGTTATTTAATGCTTCATTTGGATTCTCTTATCACATCTATCCTGGCCTGTGCTTCACCTGTTGGCCTGGAGTTGTCAGCATATGAATGGTGGTGGATCAGAACAACAAGCGGCTGGAGCACTCAGCTATTATTCAGACCTTCTGAGGAGAATGGAAATCTGAATGCATATAGCTTTTTAAAAAGTCAAATAGGACTCTAATTATACTGAGCTAAAGAATGCATATTAAAAAAAAAAAAAAAAACAACCTCACAGTGGTTTTAGAGAAATTTTAATTTCCAGTGTACCTTTGAGCATCAAGCTTAGGATAAGTTATTGTGATGATACAATGCACAGTGTTGTGAACACCAGTGCCTTTACTGTGCCAGCTCTCATAATGAGAATTTCATTGTTTGGGGAGAGCAGTCTCCTACACTCTAGACAAAAGTGTAATTACTTTTGAACGATGTGGAATGTGCTCAGTTTAATAGCATGGAGAATAGATTCACAAAGATTCAGATAAAGCTAGCTTGAAAGCCATATGTGCAGTGTGGCAGTATGAAATTGTTAGCAGGCACCATAATTACAACACACACACGCGCACACAATTTCACAGTTTAAACTATAAACTGTTGTTTTTGTAAGAGATAGGCCTAGCTGAACAGGACTAGTTCAATTAAAATCAACCGGAAACAGTGGTAAGTTTGCCTCCGTCTGATGTTCTTTCCTTCCTCTCTTAGTGGTAAATTGATATTTATAAGATGATGAAATTACATTGTTGCAAACGCTGCATTATAAATGTCATCACAAAAGTTGCACGTGGAAGCAGTTTCTGCCGATACAATTTTAGCCTTTTACCAGAGCTTGATCTTTACACGTGCACCATTTCAGGGAATCACAATGTGGGCTGTTAGGAAGGGGAACAAATGAAAAAGAAACAGTCAGGACCCATCAAAGAGCTGTAGAAATTGCTGCTGCATTGCTTAGTCCAGACACTGGAAAGCTCTCTGCAGTCATTGAGAATCAGCTGCAATGGAGCCAGAAACAGTTTTGATAACTCTCCTGTCTGCCTGACAAGCATCTTGCATTCAGGTTAGGCTGATCTGCTTGTCCTCCTTGTCCTGATCCATATTCTCCCAGAGCTTGCAGCTGGTCCCGACCATGGGTGTCGTGCTTACATTACCTGCTTGGAAGTGCAGGTCCTGTCTAGGGCACATGAAGAAACCAAAAAGGTGTCTGCATTCTTCAGGTGAGTCAGGGATCAAAGCCATGGTGCAAATCAGGAGCAGTGTGCTTTTATGGAAGTTTCCCTCTGTTTATTGAACCACCCTCTTAACGTAGTGACTTTGGCATTCTTGTAGCCATGGAAAAACAGGGTAGATACATTATTCCCAGCAGAAATCAATAGGCAGAAACACCTGCTGAAGTTTGAGATGACCCATTGGTGTTTTGATCAGACTTTGAAAGGTCCAAAGGGACATTAAATAAGTAATAAAGTAAGAGAACTTTTTTTTTTTTTTCCCATCCCCCAACCAGGAGGGTTAAAACTACATTTAAACCAATAACTTGACAAATCAAGACCAGACTTATAATATATGGAATACAAGGAGCAGAAGACTGTAGTTTTTAAAGGCCATGAAGAGAAGTGAAACAGCAGTTGTTTGTTTTTGCTGAAGACCATCTTACTGTGAAGCAGTCATGTTTTTAATGGATTCATTTGAATTCAGTTAAGCAGAAAATAATCAACAGAAAAGTAAACACCTTTGTTTTATGGAAGTGCTGGAAACTGTATGTGTCCATTGTTTGCAAGTGATTATGTGCCTAGGCATCAATTCATTGACTTCATACTGGAAAATATCTTCATTTAAACTTACTGCTAAATACCTGTAAAATCTAATTCAAGTGAGTAGCTGAAAAATTCTACAGAAAAAAAAAAAGAGATAGGTAGAACTGTGGATAAAGCCCACATTTGGTAGGAATATTTGAACCAGATGGTCTCTCTTATGAGGAAAAGAACTATTAAATGCCCTATCAAAAAACTGTATAAGCAAAAACTTGGTCGTCTTTCTAAGCAACAGAGATAACTTCAAAATTTTGTTTCAAATTTGCACTGTCAATTTGAGGAGCACTGCTGAGGTCTAGGATATGGAGAAAGCCCCACTAGGATTGCAAGACCAGTTTATAGTAGCAATCCAAGCAGACTACATTTAAATGTTCTGACTTCTTGATACATCTTTTGCTTCCAACAGTCACTCCCTGTATGTGACATAGCACAGGTAGGGTCTGTGGGATCTTCTCCATCCTATTGGAAGTCAAACAATAGCTGTGGAATTTGTGTAGTTTCTGCAGTCTGGGTCCATCCCCTGTGTCACTCTGCTCAAATTTATTCTGAAACTCTACCTTTTCTTTGGTGACAGTGAGTCTTTCTGGTGTTGTAGTGAGACACAAACTCTGCTACCAGTTAAAACACCCAATTCTGAATGGTTCTGAAAACAGAAGTCCAGAGAAATGTAGTTTTAAATTTTTGTGCTTTTCCTTTCCTTTCCTTTCAATGAGTGTATGTCCTTTGGCCAGGCTGCTGCATGTTGAAAAGCTTTTGCCCTTAGGCTCAGTGTAACTGTTATCAGAATAGAGAGCAGCATACCAGGCTTCCATACTCTTATCTGGCATATTCCCCAAGGCAAGGCATATGGGAATACCGAGTTGATTATGTTTTGCCCCCTACATAGCACAAACTCCTGCTTTTGTACATCACCTTGATTCATTTTTGCTTCAGTAGTTAATTCATTTTAGAATTTCCAGAACAGTTCCCCATGTGCTTTGTGTTTGCTCCACACACTTTTCATACCCATGGAACTTCTTCTGAGCAGCTGGTGTGGCTTTCTCCCTTTCTTTTCACTGCAGGTGTGAATTTCTCTCTGTTTCCAGCCTTACAAGAGCCACCTTTTCTCTATCAGTTCCTGTCTGCTTGCAGTTGTCCTCTGAAAACCTTTTTCCACTTTGCCCATTTTCTTCCTCTGCTTGTAGTCATATTTAGCTTAGTCATTTTTATTAATTAATCCATTCTAAAGCCTTTTAGTAAATAGCTTATATGAAGACGTTGCACAGTAGGAATGAGTGTTGTGCTATTTGCTTGGACAGAATGTCAATAAAGTAGGGGATGGATGGTTTGTGACATGCAGCTCTACTTAGTAGAGATGTACCAAACCTAAAAGGCATTGTGAAGTGTTGGTCATGGTTTCTTGAATTTCAGGGTTGCAAGGAATCCCTGTGGTTGTAAACTCCGGCTCTTAGCAGTGCCAGAACCTTCTGCTACACTCAGTGCTCACAGTCATATTTTAGAGGCTCTTCTCTCACTGTCAGATGTTTCTGTCCATGGAAGTTACCCACTGCAGTTAGGATTTGAAGTATTTCTTTATTTTCTGTCCTTTCAATGGACGAGTGACGTGCTCATGGTTTTTGCAGTGTCCCTTTATGTGTGATTTTTCAGGTCGTACAAAATTCAGTTGGATTAGGCTGTGCCAAGGCCAGCTCGCTTTCTCTAATTTTTCTTCCCACTGCTAATGCTTTTTCAGATTCACCAAAAGTAGTGGTGGTTGTAGTGGGAATGAAAATGGCATTTAAAGTGTTGTGTCATCCAGTCATGGTTTTTCCCTTTCATGGAGCTAACTGCATCCTCTTAAGTACATCCGTAAAATACCACCTCCTTCTCTGCTGTAAGAAAATGAGTTATTAATTTTCTCTAGAAATTCATGGCTGAAGAAGGACCTTTAGCAAATTAGACTGCAGGTTTCATTATGTGTTCACTTAAGAATGGGCATCTGCCATTGGTGGGTCAACTCCTAAGATGTGTTCAGAGACCTCCCTACAAGAGGAGATTGATGTGCTGCAACGTTTCTGAACCAACCAATGTTGCAAAGTGTTTAAAAGACAATGAAAAGGAGGAAAGAAACTTTCTCAAGTAAAAAGACTCCTTTATGCCTGGGGTAGCAAGCATGTCTGAATAGTTTGGCCAGCCTAATTTCCAAATTCTCTTTAACACCCTGAAGTTCTTTGTTTCTTTTTCCGGTTTAGTTGCAGTTGTGTGATCAGATAAGGCATTTTTGCTCTTTGCAAAGGAGAAGTAGACTTGGTGAATCCCATTAATTTAGCATCACTAGATAAACCAACAAAAGTCACTGAGTGGATTTGTGCCCAATTTAACTCAGGATAGCTTTTGCCAGGGCAGTGTAAACAAGACTGTAATTATACATGGGAATAGTCTGCTTCAGCATCCTTTTTTTATGCTTTTGAAACTGAATCCCCCCCCAAGGAAAAAATAAGAGCTCTAAGGATTAACTTTCTGTAGTTTGTACAGGCAGCAAGCAAATTACATAGATTGTCTAAAGCATAGACCAGTAAAATCTAATATCAGACTGTTATTATCTTTATTTATATTGTACCAAGAGCATGATTTATTTTTATAGAGACAGAAAAAAGAAACATTCCTGCCCCAGAATGCTTAGCTTATGACCCTATTCCTGCAAAATAATCTGGTTGATTGGAACCTAATGCTGATGGTAGCAAGAGGGAGGGAAGGAGAGGTCACTGACTATAACTCCTTCTGCACATAGCTTTCTGTGGGATTGGTTTTTGATGACAGAAAATAAGAAATATTATAGCAAAAGGTAAAGTCCTTCTGACATCTCAAGTCTGAATTACTGGGGTAGATTGTATGTGTATCTTTACACTAAGTCATGTCAGAAGTGGAAGCTTGCATTGCTTATTAATACTGCTAGGCCAGAAATAACACAAAACATCCATGCTTCAAACTCTCCTCAGTGCTGATTTTCAGATTGAATTTAAAGTGTGTATTCCATCTCTGTAACTGTAAGTGAAACCTTCCTCTTTCCCATTCCTTTCATTTTGAACTGCTACAGTTGAAATCAGGAGATCTGGTCAGCTTTGGATCCATCTGTGTTCAGAAGCAGCAGTATTTGCTGAGGATGTGCAGGTTTCCAGAAAACCACCAGATACAGAATGCAGAGCTTAGCAATGAGGATTTAGGGCTATGTTAGGAGTAAGTTAGTTTCTTGTACAGTTTTCAGTTAAATTTATGGAGTCTCAGTGATAAATTTCTGGTTATTATTGGAGCCTTGGTGCAGCATGAGGACATTTTGGCTTTCCTCATAGAGGAAAAAAGTTATTTCCTCTCATAGAATGGAGTTGGCCACTAACATATAATACAAAGCCATGTAAATCTTAATGTCACTTTTGGGGTGAAGATTCAAGGGTGAAGTCTCCTCAGACTATATGTTTAAAAAGTGTATGTTCAGAAGTGAGCTAGTGAATTTAACTTTATAGTTAATGGAAGTAAATAGGGAATAGTGGAGCATGATTCATTTTGTCCTAACAGATCTTGTAAGTAGGTCAGGGAACTCACACTCTGGAAGTGCCTATTTTTCTTCATAGGTTACAGCTGGAGCTTAGGGTGTTAAGCTCAGCTGTTGATCCCTATAGTTTATAAATCTGTAGTTAGATAACTTCAACCAAAAAAGCTTTGAGTGAGAGGTAATTGCCTGGCCAGAGCTTTTAATAATTCGTTGTTCGTAAGTAAAGGTTTGCTATATAGTGCTTAGCTCTGTTGGGAATAGGAAACATTCTGCATCTCAGAGTACAAACCACTCAACTCACTTGAGTTTGTGGCCTGCATCTGACTAATGACAGAGCGAGTACATGGTATATTCTTTACTTTTATAAATGTAAAATCTGCAAATACCCCTCCTCCCTTATTTTTTTTTTTCCAAATTCTTAAATTAATATTGGCTTGACAGAGACAGTAGCAGAGTGTGGGAGAGAGCAGATTGATCAGTCACAATAGTTACATGTATAATAAGGCTTGTTTAAATTCTCTTTAAACCTATTTGATAAATTCCTCTGGAAAAGAGTTTTCAGAATTTCATGTATCTACAAGCAGAGTTGCAAATAGTGTCATTCAGTCCTGCAAAGAATACATCTGTGGCAGATGATGTACTTTTCCTGTTTGCTTGTGGCCAGTGTAAACTTGGCTTTTGGGCAGTGACCATAGCTTCAGTTTTGAAGCTGTCAACATAAGCATTGAGTAATATATTGACACAGGACCACAGTGAATTCCTGAGCTTTCCTTGTGAATAAACTGATTTGACTGAAATACTTACTTTTATATTTAGGACCTGTATCTTTATATTGCTCAGTAAAATATCACGGAGTTGTTGGACTTGTAATTTGATAAATATTAACAAAGATGGCAAGTTTGTGGTTTACTGGGTGGAATTAGATGTTATTTCCAGGTTGTTGATTTATCATGGGCAATTCACTTCTGTCATCTATGGCTGTGCTAGTACAATGGAAATTATACTTGCCCTTCATCTGTGATGTCTATGATCTCTCAGAGTTTCCACACTCATGGAGATTACTGAATGCCATACAGTGAGATTGGGGTTCAGTTCACCAAAGTTTAGGCACATAAAAGTTAGGTGTTCTTCACAGCTTTTATAAAAAGATAACCACCCGCCTAGAACATTTCCAATCTTAAAATAAGCACCCAGGACAAGAAAGATTAATTACTCTCTGGAAGTGCTTGTCTATTGGCTGTGGAAGGAGCCTTGATGACTGGTTTAGACTGGGTGTCAAATTTGGGGCTAAAATTAGGTGAGAGTAATCCCATTCACAGTATGTGGTGTTAAAGAAGTAACACATGTTTCTGTGCAAATATTCTCTCATTTTTCCTGGAGAAGTAACCATGTTCTTCCTTTTGAAGTAATAGTTGAAGTAATAGTTCATCCTTTTTTGGGGGAGGGGCTGCGGGGTGTTGTGTGTGAACATTCTATCAGAATTCTTTTTTAACCAGTACTGATGGTGTTTAGTGGGATTTTAAGAATTGGATATTCCCTAAAAGCAAACCTTCTGTTGTATATCTATTAAGTAGTGTTAAGTTCAGATAATAAATAATGTGTTGGTTAGCAACATGTATTGGAGAATAAAGAAACGCAGGACACCTTAAAAAGGCTATTTTGGGAAGGTTCTCTTAGTATTGGAAAATGGCATTAATTCTAGTGGGTTTCCCCTTCAAAATTTAGGGAACTACCAAATGTTATTAGAAATTCAAGTGCTTAATAAAGCATTTTTCTGTCTTAGTATCAGCTTCAATGAACATCAGATTTTATTGTTTAATTGATTACAGAGAGCGTATGTAAACTCTTTTAAAGATTTGATTTAGCCTTGCTTGGTCATTTTTGCATATCCAAATGCTATGCATAGACATAGTATTTACACCTAGCAATATATTGGTTAAGAAACTGTAGTTAAATCCCAGCTTTACTCTGTAGAAACCTGTCTGCTGCGCATGTTTTAATTCTACTTATGTCCTTCTCTGTGTTTAATCCAGAAAATGGGTATATGTACATGTGCACAGCTTCACATTTTGGCACCGTGTTTGGTATATTGTGTGCTGTGACTTGTATCGTGCCTGCAGGCCATAGGAAAATGACACAAATTAAATGTGAAATAGAAGGAGACATAATTTAAAACTTGCATGTTCTAGAGATGCAGTATGGCATCTGAGAGTTGCAACATATTGCAAAAAATTCCCCCTATTTCCCCAACAAGAAGGCTGTGTTTTCAGCTGTGCAGGCTGCTGAAGACACGGGCAGCATCCTTGGCTTTGGCTGGGAAGAGCTGTGGCTGTGTTTCATTTGAGGCTCTAGCATGACCAGTGCCACACATGCTCTGTCTCCTTCTCATTCGTGTCTGACTGCACAGGTCATGTTCTGCTCTGCCCTCTTCCGTGGTTTTGTAATTATATTTACTTTACATAGACACGCGAGTTCCCTTTTCCCTTTTACATATGTTGTTTTCCTTCATGCTGAGAAAACTCCACAGCCTGACAGGGCGCTTTTTTTTCCTTCCCCTTTTTTTTTTTTTTTTTTTTTTTTTTTAAGCGCTCCAAATTCTATCCAGCTTTAAACTCTTATGTTTATAACCCTGAATATCTCTAAAATGTCTTTACCTAAAACACTTTATGGTTTTATTACCAGGTTTATGCCAGTAATAATATTCACATCAGCTTTCTTAGGGATAATCTTTAAGCAGAACCTAGCAAGAAAGGCTTTGAAAACTATCATTCCCAGGAACGCAAATCTCAGAACATGAAACATCGGTTTAATCGCCCTCTCTGACAACTTAACACGACAGATTGAAAAATACAAGCCGATATGGAAGTGGGATCAATGGATTATCAAAGTCCTAAACATCTTTTCTTGGACGGGGGGGAGGTGGGGAGCTTTGGGGTCCGTTGGCATGCGTAAAACACGAAGTTTGCATGGCTTACCACAGATCCGCTGCTGTCTGACTGGCAGGGAAGTTGAGAGGGAGAGAGAGAGATTTACATGAGGGAACTCAGGGGGCTTTGTCACGGCAATTGTATAAAGTGATATACAGTGCAAATCGACTCGAGCATGTCCCTGGATAGCAGGCGGTTTACAGCCTCTTCAAGCAGAGATTACTGCTTTATCTTGTCATACTAAATTAACGTGGCAGCACACTGTTAAACAGTGGTGACCTCTTCATCTGTGGAAATTGCTGCCTAGAGGAGAGATGGTATTTAAGACTCTCTTTCTCTCCCCCTCTCTCTCCTTTTCTCCCCTCCCCACTTTTCTCCATATCCTCTTCCCTTCCTCCCTGTCTCCCTCTCGGTATCTTGTCTTTTTTTTTTATTTTTGCTGTAGGGCCCTGAGGCATTTTTGGGTTAGGTTGTAACATTAAAGACAAAAAGAAAGAAAGAAGGGGGAAGGGAGAGGCTTTTAACATCAAGGTGACAACAGCTATGTGTTAATTGGGCCTTTGTTGTTTGATTAATAGCCACTTTGGTGTAGAATATTAAGACAGTTGTTTGGACAACTTTCTAAAAATGACATGTCCTTTCAGTAAACTGGGATTAAGCGATGTTCTCTGGTCTGCACATTTTAACTCCTTATTGTTACTGCGTTTAGTCCTAAGCTTGCTGCTCTTTTGGAGCGAGCATTCCATCCGACTCTCCTGGCACCATCCTCGGCTGGCATGGAATGCCACAGCTCTCTCCAGGGAGCTGCTCTGGGACTGGTGTTATTGAGGGTCAAGGTGATGAAAATACCTCTGCAGTTTGGTTGGGCTGTATTTTAGAATTGAATAATGCTTCAAGAAATGCAGTTGTGTGGGAAAAGGGAAAGAACCATTCCATGGGGCTGGCAGTGTGGTACAGAAGAACAGGAAAATTAAATCCCACATTCCCATCTTTTTCAGTAAACTGAGTCAGTTAAGGAGGGGATGACATTTCTTCTTTAGACCTGGTTTTCTTTTCTTGGTTTTTCTATTCACTATGCAGTGCTTCACTGTGGGTCCAATCCAAAGCTCTTTGAAGTCACTATAAAGACTGCTTTGTCTTTAATAGGCTTTGGATCAAGGCCCACATGACCTTAGGCAAATTATTGCAAATCAGTGTTATGAAGTGCTTGGAAATTTGCAAGCATACATGTCTGAAGTATTACTTTTTGATATACTGTAAGAAACAGTTGGGAGACCAGGTGAAATCAGATTGGCCAGGTTGGCCTTGGAGGTATCCATATGTGCTGAAAATGGAAATGTTTTGGGTGCATGTTTGGGCTAAGGAGGTTTTCCCTACCTCCTCTTGTGCTGACTGACGAGTGTTTAACAGGTTCTCTTCCTGTGCTGTTGGGGTTGCCAGTGGACAAGAGAAAATGCTTTCACTTCCAAAACTCAGCGCTGACTCTGGGATGCCACAGGACTTTGACCACTTCGGTCATATGAAGATGGCTGCAGAAATTTAATTATATGAGATGGAGAAAGATGATGATCTATCTTGGATTTTTCCCTGCTGGAGACAATTGTTCCTTACTGTGAATTTCTTGAGCTGCCACCTACACAAAGATTGATGCAAAATTCTGTGCGTTTTGTATGTAACATTTTCAGAGGCAAGTTTTTATTCACTTCCCTGGGATGCCAGCACAGCTTATTTTTGCAGCAGAATATTTGCCATTTCAGATGCAGTGTATCTGTGAACACTGATGTTATCATTGTTTCCTTTGGTTGAATTTTGAAGGCCATTGAGCTAGGCAGTTATACTAGAGATATGGAAAGGACTGACTTCCTGATTTATTATTTGGAGAAATCAATGCGTTTGATAATTTATGTACAGCTTACAGAGGCCACGTAAGTGGCTCATGAATCGATCAGCAGCCAGCAAAAATGAAAGCTAACGAGCTTGTTTCAATAGCAAGTTGCTCATTAGCAGGTAGGCTCACTGATCTTTCAGGGTTTCCAGTTCAAAGTCACATGCTTTTTCCATGTCCTTGGAAGAAGCAGTTTCCTTGCAAAGAACAGAAGCAGAAGAAGAAAGCATGGCAAGGTTTTGAACATCTTCTCGTTGCTTTGACATAAATGTTTACAGTAAACGCTGGGCTGGAGGGGCAGCCATGGCCTGTGACCATCACTGTAGTGACATCAACTTTCTGCCTCTGAAATTGAGTTTACTAGGGAATTAACAGTGTATATGGGAGGAAGAGGGTAGAGATCTTCCCTGTGTTTCTGCATAGAAACCTCTACATTACCAGCACAGCATTTCCAGTCCAGATTTCCTCCAGCTCAGAAGCCATGTGTGGAGTGCTAGCCAATAGGCAGGATGTCCTTTCCTCCATTCCCAGTCAACACTGTGACCCATCCTGGTTTAATAACACTAGGCTTGTGTCTTCCCCTCTCCTGGTAACATTTGATGCCTTGTTTGAAATGCTTTGGTTCTTCTGGGAGGTTTTTTTGTGGCTGTACACAAAAACTAGCTTGTTTAGCTCAGTTGTTACCCTTCTTGATAGAGATACCAAGCACTGAAAGAACATGGGAATGAACCTTCTTCTAGGAAGTACTCTAAGGGTCAGTACTGAGAAGTTTGGTAGATTTTATGTGCTAAGGCTCATAAGCATGCCTGAGAGCAGGGAACTGTTATTAGCTTTGTGCATTAGTAGAGTATACTGGTGTCCGGCACTACTGTTTGTTTTTTTCTTGTGGTAAAGAAGCAAATTTCACTTTTAGTCTTTTTGAAAAGTAAACCCACTGCTTTAATTACCAAACTTCTGATAAAATGGCAATCCTTATGTTGCTTGTATATATAAGTATATATGTAAAAATATTTAGGTGTATATGTACAAACACATGTATTTCAGCTATCTCCTTTAGACATGAGGAATATACCACTCTTAATCAGACTGAAAAATCCCAAAGAAACAGTTTCTTGACAGAGTTGCCTGAGGCTCTTGCAAAAGAGAGACTCTCAAAACATATTTTTAAAATATTTTAAAAAAAGACAGATTTTCCGAATCTCAGAAATAGATTTTCAACTGCCTGATTTGGCTTGAAATGAGTTGGCTGAATCAGTTTCTTTTTCTTTTAAGTAAGTCTATAAAGCTTTGATGAATCTGGCTCATTGTTTAGCACTTATCTCATGAGTAAAGCTTGAGAGGTTTGGCTTGAAACTTACCAAATCACATCTTTGGAAAATGGCCCAAGCCTATTGATTTATCTGAAAAAAAAAAAAAATCCAGAGCAAAACACAACTAAAAAACCCTGATCCAGCTTAGTGAGTAAGTCCCTTGCAGATCTATAGAGCTCCTACGGAATGAGCACATCCATTTCTCACCATTTTTCAGCCTTGCACTTGATGGAACTGTAAGACTGAGAGGGATTGGGAGAGGTCACCCAGTCCCAGCTTCAATCCAGGGATCAGCAGTACCAATGTAATTTCTGTCAGATAATAGTCTGACTTCTTGAAGTTACTCAAGACAGGAGACTCAGAACCTCCCAGTCTGTCTGGCCGTGGGTATTGCTGTCTCTGCCTTTAGAAAATAACTCCTGTGTTCCTGCACCAGTTTTCTCTCATTAATTCTTGTCCTAGCCACTGCAGCAAAATGAAGTAGCTCTTTTCTGCAGTAAATATTTTTGTATTTGAAAAGTAATAGCACATACCTTTGTCTCAGACTTTCCTTTCAGTATATGGGATTCTTGTTTCCACCATGTTTTTCTAAAAAAATTTTTACTGTTTTGTTGCTTTTCTGGAGCTACTTAGAGTAGAATCATTCACATTTTAACAGCTATGCCTCCTGCTTAAAAACAGATGCTTTTCCATTAAGGACAGTGGTGTCTGCAGCAGGTGCATCTGAGGTGCTACTGAAAAGCTCTAATCCCAAGTGAAAACATACTCTGGGTGGCTCAGACACCATTTCATAAATGATACTATGTAGATTTGTTCAATTAACTTGCAGTTAAATCCTCTCTCGTGCATTTGCTGGTAGAGGGAAGGCTTTGTGTGCTGCTCTCTTTTGCTCAGGTACCTGGCAGAGGACAAGTTCTGGGGCTGCTTAGCTTTGCTGAGCTCTGAGTGCAGAGCTCTCGAATAGCAAAATGGATTATAGTGCCTCCTGCACATCCAAAGAATTGCCAGTAAAGTCTGACTACAGAATCTTTTCTTAGTGGGAGGAGGAAAAAGAGATGTTGAGTTTCCAAGACAAGGAGTTGGAAAGGGGGAAGTATTTGCCATTTAAGGCATTTTATCTGGAAGTAAATGGGAAAAAAAATAAACATTAGACCTCAGGATATCAATTTTATGAGTCAGGTTTAAAAAGTACTCAGTCCCTTAAACATGATTATTTTAATATGTATAAGGTAAAGTGTGCAGAAGATTCAAAATCATAATCCATTTCCTTTTATTATCTTTAAGGAATAAACAGTTTGTACAAGCTGAAATAAGGTAACTAATATAATGAGGATTATGCTGTTCTGTATGTTATGAATGTAATAAATCCTCTGTTAAAAAGGCATTATCAAGTCAATCTTTCCCCTTTATTAGATGACATTTGGTAGAAATTGACCTTGATGTCAGTCAACACTTTCTGTTCCTTTTGCTGTGTTTTGGGCTACTTGATAAGAGAAAAGCCTCTTCCCCTTCAAATGATTTTTTTCTCCTTTGTCTAAATGAGTTTTTTTTCTCCCTTATCTCTTGGTTTTTGCATTTTGGGGTTCTTGCCTTGTGAGCACCAGAAAGAAGGTCTGAAGCCGCTGGGTGAACTGTTTGTGTTCATGAACTTGATGCATTTTCACAAAGTAGGGAAGTAATCCAAAGGGTAGAGCTAAGACAAGGAAGGTGGTTCGTTTTCTGCACACCACTGCTTTTTTGGAGCTCTGCTGTAATAACTGCAGTTCCAGTGGTGAACACGTGGTGATTTTTCCCACCTAAGAGAAAAATCTAAGAGAGGCTGGAGATCAGTCCAGGGTGTAGTGCAATAGCGGGGTGTGCTGTGCTGCCAAAGTAAAACCACTGTGCGAGACAAGATGGCAGTGATGGACAACATTTCCAGTAGTTCATGACAGAATCTTCCTGTGGTAGAGCTGCTCTCTTTTCACTCTTCCTCCTGACCCTTTCTGGTATATGATTTTGAACAAGCTTCCTGCTCTTTGGAAGTGCAAAGTGCTCCTGCAGTCAAAAAGTTGAAGTAGTTGATGGCAAATGACAGCTGCTGATAAGCATCTCAACCCCGTGCTTCAGTGCAGAATTTGGGTAGAATGTCACTACATAAAGATGTTACAGAAATTTTACAGAGTTAACAACCAGCACATGTCTTGTAATAAAAGAAATAAAGTTCACATGGTGGTTGGAAAATGATGGTCACCTCAGCAAACAGGAATATTGGGAACAGGTGTCATCCTTGGGTTGCAACTAAAAGTGCAAAAGAGAAGGTAATGTAGGCACAGAGGTTGTGGTGCTTGGGAGTGGGGCTGTGGCCCAGCCTCATCCCTGATTGGCTCCAGCTGTGCAGGACAGGTGAGCAGCATTGAAGGGAAGAGCCATGGAGTGCCCAGGTGCACTGACCAACCCCAGAGGGAACAGAGGGCACACAGGTGCAGTGCAGCAACACCAGGGGTATAAAAGGCTGGACTGAAGGACAAGAGGGGCAGATGCTTGCAGCCTTCTGAAGTGGAATGGTTTTAGTCTGTATGGGTTGAAGCCTTCTGAAATTGTATGGGGATGCTCTGCTCTCTTAACTGTGATGTGCTGTGACAGGTAGGGCCAACTCTGCAGAACTCTTTTGAATTTACTGCATGCATTTCTGAGAGAAGTCTTTGAAGACTCTTGTAAATGCAGGATATTAGCATGTATTATTTCTAAGAAAGAAAATGGAAATTAAAGAAACCAAACAACCACAAAAAAAAAAAAACCACACAAAAAAAGGAATGCTCTGACATTTTGTCAAAGCCAATGTGATTTAAGGTGCAGTCTTTTAAAATGGATGGCTGTGTTAAAACTGACTGGAGGACTTGCCACAGGAATTGTGGTAGGAAATAGCTCTTCATCACTGGCGAAAGATCAGTTTGTACTGTTATAGTTTCCTTTTTTGCTTCCAGATTTATCAGTTCTCTGTCAGGTAGTCTTTTGAACTGTTTTGATAAATAATTGTACTTGGGAAGGTTAATGGAGTGTCAGTCCCTTATTTACTCTCAAGTCAAATGTAGTGCATGCTAGTCAGAAGTGTAGGTCATGCTTCATGACCAGCTGACCTTAGTGCTTTAAAGTGTGGTTATAGTCAGATAAATGACTGTAAAAATGACATTAGAGGGTCCTATGTTTTCTGTCTTGCTGTGGCTTTTGAGGTCAAATTTAGTTGCATAAAAATATGATATTTCTATTAATTGCCTATAATGCTATGACTTAACCCAGGGTTTGAAAATATGCCGCGTCTCTTTTTGCTTCACATCATCCCTAGTAAAAAACACTTTGCAATCGGTACTTAACTGTTTTGTTGATGATATGTCTGCACAGCAGAGTCCAGTTCCTTCTTTTGTAGCTGTATTGACTCTTCAGTGCTGAGGGCAGTTAAAAAGAAATAGTCAATAAAGCAAGCAGATAGACGTGACTCAGAAAATACATGGGGAACAACTACATTGAAAATAGGTGACATTTTAAAGGCACTGTTCTGTTTATCCCCATACATAGTTGGACGTTCTCCTGTTTCAGAAGCAGAACACAGATGCTTTCATCTAGACTTCTTCTAATCTGTGTTAAATTAATTCAGCCCTGCAGTCAGGAGAATGACCAGCAATTTCCAAAGGTGTTTGTTGCTGTCTGTTTTCCAGTTTATTCTCCTTAGTGTCTTCACTGGATATTGTGTTTCTTTTCAGTAGTGCTTAAGCCCTAAAGTAAAATTTAAGATTAACTACTATAATTTGAGGCATTTGAACAGCTAATTCTAACTGTATTTTGTTTATCACTGTGCATAATCTGAGCTCTTAATTTACTCAGTTGCTTCCAAGGAAGAAAGTTTTACTTTGTATTGAAATGAATAATAGCTGACATGAAAATTAATAAACACAAGGGCTTGAAATCAAATGTGTTCAGGAAGTGAGATTTCCAGAACAGTTCAGTCTTCTGAAAATGTGATCCCATTGTTCACTGAAAATAACTTGTGCAGTTAAATGCAGTTTGCTCATGGGGATCTTCTGAAACTCTTGCTGAGTTTTTCAGTGTTCTGCCCAGCTCCTGTAGAAAACATATGTGCTGAAATCTGGAAAAGCATGTTGATAATCAAGATCTTAATGGAAAAAAGTTTACAAAAAGATTGGGTATTTTAGGCAGTCCTCAGTTCTCCATTCAGTCACTGGAAATATAATTTAGGTATTTTGATTTGATTGGTTTGATTCCATGGGCCTTCCTAATCCCAGACTTTCTTCTTTGAAGGAGATGTTTTGGCTGATTTGGGTAACTGTGGTTTATTTATCACCAGTCTGGATGAGCATGGGGCTGGGTCCAGACTGGTTCTGAACTGTTCAAACTGGATCAAACCGGTTCAGGCTGGTTCTGACTAGCTCAAACCTGCTTGGACCAGTCTCAGCTGGTTGAATCCAGTTTAGATCAGAAGTAGTGATGTAGTGTCATTGTGACATCTTTTAACCCTCTAGTGTTGGAAGTTTCTCTGAACCTAGAATTATGAGACACTGTAATGTTTGAACAACAAATCAAATAAATCAAAGTATATTGAGAGAAGAGCTTTATGTAAATGTGAGAGTGCAGCCTCCAGTACTGTCAGAGGGGCTGTGAGGAGGACTGGGTGCCTTTCAGATGGACCAGTCTTATGTGTCCCACTTTTACCCCCTTGTAACATACAAATAAGCTCTCAGCGTAGTTCCCCTTCATATGTCAGGTGCATTTTATTTCACTTAATTGAATCTGTCCAGGCAATTTATTTTTCAAATAACTCATTCCCACATAAATGTACATCTGAAGGTTAAAAAAACAACTGAAACAAAACAATTTTATGTAACTCTTTTGAGTATGCTTAAATATGTGTACTGTAAGGGTAGACACTCATAGACCAGAATAGAAGGGAAGAGGAAAATAAGAAAACCTTTCAAAATGCACTGTAATTTCTTGTAAAGTATATGAATATATATATATGTGTGTGTATATATATATATGTCTGTATGAGTATATATATATATATTAAAGAAGTGTGACTCAAAACCAAATACCCTTTGTGTTCAGCCCCTCTCTGAGCTCAAGGTCTCTAGATGCTCAATAGGAGCTTTTTAATTACTTTTCCCTGTTTGATGTTGCTGGGTATAATGAATGCATTGCAGAGAACTTTTTGTTAGAAACCTTCTGTACATCAGCTTAGTGCTGGTAGGCACAGTAGTACCTGGTTGGATCACATTGTGAGGCCCAATTTTAATAAATTTAAGAGCAAAAAGAGAGATTTTTTTTAAAACCATGCTCTGTTAGCCAAGTCATGCTTCCTCACCATAAAGCAGCCTTACATTCTTTCCAGTCAAAGTGGAGAAAATTGTGCCTTTCTTATTTGGGTTGAGTAATTCAGTGGGTTTTTCAGCATCACTTCATGATGACTGAAAACTACAGGGAATACTCAGAAATCAGTGATTCAAAAGGAATTTGGAGAAGAAGGGCTATTTCCAGCAAAAGTTATTCATTCTCTGCTGATGGTGGGTAGTTGGCTGTGGCTGTAGAAGAATTGATGTTCCTTGGGGTTTTTTGGTTTGTTTGTGAACATGACGTACATCAGTGCACAAAATTAATTGTTAAGGAAAATACGTTGTGCGCTTAGTCATCTACAGGAATTTGATTTCTTTAATGAAATGATATAAGAGAATGAGAATGAACTGCTTTAAAGCTAATAAAGTTCATTTGTATTACTCGGAATAATTTAGGTAAGTGATGAGAAAGGGGAGGGAAATTAGCATTTCTGTACAGTTTGCTTACTGTGTAATTCTTAATCAGGAATGTCACAACATCCCTTGATATCATCTTATCACAAAGGTCTCTTCATAGTAGGCAATGTATGCTGCTGACTGCAGTTTACAGAAACAGAAGAAAGAATAACTCATCTGCAGAGTGAGAACAACTGTGAATCTGTCATAAATTAGAATTTATTAGGGTGTTTTGCATCACTCAACCACAGTCTGAACTGGTGAGGTCTGTGTACATTTTAAATCTTGTTTAAGCTGTGCTTGGGTGAGCTTTAGAATGGAACTTAAATGATAAAATGACATCATGCTACTCCCTGGAGTAGGACATAATGTCACCATTTGAGGTGTAGTACACTCAGAAGAGTGCACAGGGAATTGGTTCTTGATAACCCTTGGGTGCTGAATGTGCTCTGCCTTTCCTCTAATAACCTATACTATGTTTATGTGTCAGTGTTACATTGATTGATTCCTGTCATACTAATTTTTAATAATTATCCTGATCTATTTGGCATTTTTGATCAAATGCTGTCCTTTGAAGTGTGCAGTATCCAAATAAGTTTTATTCCTACTCTGTAAGCATGTTATGTGGAACTGTCTTTCTGTGAAAGGATTTATTCTGTTTATAAGCACAGAATATGTATATTCCTTTTCTTTTTATATCCTGTGCAATTCTTCCTCCAAAGGTGAGAAAACTACTTTGGTTTACACCAGAATTCTAAATTCTGTTTCATTAAAATTGCATAATAGTTGTAAGTAGGAAGAAAATCAAATTATAAAAGAGCAGAATAGGTGACATAAATTTTGGACAGAAAGTAAGTCTGTTAATAACTGTTAAAGAATATTAAACCAATTACTGCTTGGAAAAGTCCTGTAACATTACTTAAAAAATGTAAGAAAGTTAGTAGTAGACAAAGTAATTGAAGTTTGTGAAAAGCAGGTAGCAGAATAGAGAACTTAGGTAAAAGCAGATCAGTGAGTCCCTTGGGCTGGATGATATTCATTACAAAAATTAATAAGACAAGCATTCTGAACCAAAAGAGTTTCTTTTTTTTTTAGTTCCTGTTCTTATGCTGTAGTAAAGTCTGGTGGACACAGTGAGGCTATTTCTCAAGTAGCTATTCCATTTTAATGAAGTTATGTTTTCTGGCTCTTCTTGAAAATGAAAACTTCCAGAAGATTGCTTTCAGAAGAAAGAAATAGTGTGATGCTAATCTCTGTGGAGGCAAAGACTATTTTGATGGTTATCATCTTGTGAGTCTCGTTATAATCTTCTGAAAAGCAAAAGAACAAATAAAAGGTAAAAGTAGATAAATAGATGTGAATTGAGAAGGCTCATGAAAAATACACCACGTGTATAAAGCAGAACATGATTATTTAAGAAGTGTAGTGGATTTAGCTACATACCTACATTTCACAGAATTGATGCCCTGAGAAGGCTGCCCTAGAACAGAGGCTGGACAGAGTTACAGAATAAAGCAGGGATTTTTTAAAAGGATTTCCTCAATGGATCCACCTTGGGCAGCACAAGAGCCCAGCCAGGGCCACCCCCAAGATGAATCAAAATGGTCCCAAAATGCACGACCGGTCACGGGGTCTCTCACTTTGATCAGTTCTGCTCCATTTGCATATTGGAGTTCATTGTCCAATTCCAGCTTTAGCCCATGAAGTCCCATCCTTCTTGTTTTTCTCTCTTCAGCCCACGTTGTTTGTGCTCTTGGGCCTGAGATTTGGATCATTTGTCCTTGGTCCCAGCTAGAGAAGGAATTGTTTTGTCTCCCTGCTCTGTGAAGAGAGCTCACCATCCCCTAACATGAAGCTCAGGGCTACACACTAAAGCAGCACAGAATCTGAAAAATGTAAAAGCTGAAACCTGAGGCATCATAACTATTTCATGTGTGACTTTTCTTTACTTTCCTCTCAGCCACCCAGCCAAAGGAATGAAGTGAAATGATCTGCCTGGTACAAGTTTTTGTAGGCTACCAGAGAACAGATGAAGTAATCTGACATCCCTTTCCATGTGAAAACTGCAGTGAACTGAAGTGTGAATGCTGGGAGCAGTCCAGGAGGCACTGCTCGCCTATGGCATTCCTTTTATCCTGAGTTCTGTTCAGATAGTCCTCTCCCCTTCTTCCGAGGAATTAGCACAGACAATGGGTTTGTTTCATAGTAACAAAGCTGGTGATCAAACTGGCTTTGACACTCAACATAGGTTTTATTACACTCACAAGCCAGAGTTGTTGTGTCTGGTTAGTAAGCTTGTATTTTTACAAAGATAATCGTTTTATACTGCACGATTTCCAAACTATTAGTAGGATTTAATGTATGCTGAAGCCTCTACCAAGCTGTTTTGATAAGCAGTCTTATTTTTTGTTTAGCAAGGTCTTATGAGCGATCTTTAGTCCCTCAGGGAAGAGCTCATAAAAGTCTTAAAAGTGCTTTTGCAGAGCTTTATTTATTATTTTTAAGCATGAAGATTACTAGCACAAAGATAACAAGGCTCTTGTAGTACAACATGTTCTTTGTTTTTGCAGGTTATAGCTAACATATTAGGAGTTCTCAGAATGCCAGTTTTGTTTGTTAAGTGTTTTGAGAGCAAATAGATGTAATCCTATATTGCGTTATTTTCTTGAAATGAGCTTAGCCAGAGAAAGAAGCAGTAGGGGAGATCTGGTCTGAGTATGGGTGTCAGGAATCATGTCACTAACTACATTTGCCAGTTACAGAGTAGTTGCTGCCATTTTACTATATTTAATATCTAAGGATTTGCAAATTCCTTTTATATATGGGGAACACTTCATTGCAAGAAATGGGACAAAGAGGTGAGCTAAAAATAAAACCAAAATATAGACCACAGAAGAAAATTTAAGAGCCCATGCTTGGCATTCAATATAAAAAAGTACTAAAATTTCGCTCACAACATTTTCTAATATATTTTTACTACAAACAGATCCACAGTTTGCATATAGTTCTTTGATTTTTAATAAATCAAGTAGAAACGATGGGATAATCAGTAAGAAATACTAAACTTGTGCTGTATGTTTGGGGATGGGCTGGAATGCAGAACAGCCAGAGGAGAAATGTTTGTTTTAAAGCATCAGTTATCAGATTGTGCTCTGTGCTAGAGATAGGCTGATAATGGTCTGGTGAAGAGGCACACAGAGTCACCCAGTCACACCGTGCTGCTTCCACCTCTTTATTTTCAGACTCTTAAAATGAAGTCAGTGAGAATTGAATATGTATATTATTGTGCATTTTCAGAAATCCCACTAGGCACCTCCTTCTATCTGTAGATACTTAAATCCTTGAAAAATCTGTTCCTATGCTCTCTAAATCTCAGAGGATAAAGTTAGAAATCAGTGCAAAACGGATTATAAGTTACTCCTTTTGTGTGAATTCGACCAAACAGTTTCTTGCAGCTCATCTCTAAACCTTGAAAGTGTTTGAAATTTTCTCTCGCTCGTGCAGTTGTGGCAGCAGTCTGAGTATTGTGATGTTTGGAAAGAATCAAGGTACATTTCAGTGTTCCTGTCAGATATTGTGGGGTGGCACTTGATATATGAGAGAATTCCCAATTTCCGGTTTCAGGTGGTTGGGCTGTGGTGCCCCACGGAGTAATGTAAGAGTAATATAAAGGCTGAGTATTTATTGCATCAATAAAAATGAAAACACAACCACTGTGGGGCTTTTAGCCAATAATCTCTAGGCTTGTTATATCAATTATATAAAATGCCTCAAGCTGCAGGAAATATTCATTAATATCTCTGTTTACATATGGAGGAAAAAGGTAAAAGAAAGGAAAGAGTCTGATGTAGCAGAGTGCCTGTGGCAGATGGTTGTCTTTTTGAGCTTTGAACCATTTCCAGCCAGGTTCATGGATACCAAGCACTGGAAATACCTGTTAGCCTTCCCATTGAAACCTCTGCCAGTGTACCTTCTGCTTCATCAGGAAGAGGTCAGTAATTAGATACAGCACTTCATGTCAAATAAATACAAACTGAAGGACAAGAGCTAGTAATGATTGCTTAAAATAAATAAAATTCCATTGCAAAGTGAAATTTTAACATTTTAGAGGGAGAACAAGATGTCATCAGGATTATATAAATCTTGGTAGTACCTCCAAGATACGGAGTTCCAAATATGTTGTGTCAGTAAAGCCAAATCAGTATTTGACTTGAATCTATTTCTCTTGATGGTAGTAGTACGGTCACAGTAAAAGAAAACAAAAAAGTGCATCTCTGTTCACTGTGTTTCGTTCACCTAATTCAGGTAAAAGTTCTCTGCCACAATGGCCTCTTCAGCTGGCTCTTCTGATCCATTACTTACTTCCTCACTCTCTATTGTGTTTGATTTCCTTGTCATCATTAAAACCAGAGTCCTAGGAAAAGAAATAATCAGTATAAAGGACACTGGTTGCTTCGCATGGATCTGATTGCAGACCCATAATGTTTGGATCTTTATATGATGCCCTTAATCACTTTTATCCCTCTTTGGGTTATGTATAATTTCTTACTTCCTAACAATGTATTTATCATCTTCCACCTGTTCTTCCCTTCTATGACCTTCTGTAGTCTCCTGTTTGCTTACGGTGTCCTCCACTGTTTCCTTTTCAATCTCCTTGGGATCATTCCTCTCCACCACTGATGAGCAACTTTACTATGTGGAGGAGGCTTACAGACCAAAGACCTATTAAATATAAGATACAAGGAAGGAAATTCTATCATATGAAAAGCACAGTGCCCACTGGGAAGCCTTATGGAATATGGGTTTCACTTTCCTGAGGGTGTCAGGTTGACAGCCAGCAGAAGCCAGGCAGGTTTGTGGTAATCCCCACTCTGCAGCCCCTGTGACACAGCATGTAGATGGAGACAGTTTTCCAGACCACTTAAGTGATTTGAAAATATGATTCCCATTAAAAGGTGATGGCACTTAAGCTCCTAAAGTAACTTAAAGTACATTAATTGAGGCAAAGATTGTAAATGGAAGGTTAAGCAAAAAATTGAAGCTCATTCTTGCTTTGTGAATATTGTGCGTCTGTTTTGTTTCTTTTAAACGTTAACAAATACTGGAAATGTCAAATTGAGTTTTCTTGTAATTGCTGGTGGGCCTCCTGTGAGCAATGGAAGTATTTCTACAGCTTCCAGATTTTCACTTGAAGTAGCTATGCTTTTGAATCTTACACACAGATACTCATTTCTTGCAATATTGTTGGGGAAAATAAATTTTAAAAAATAGGAAACAGTACTAAATTGCTGGAGAATCATTTGTCTTCTGAAGAGTGAAGTATTCTGTTTTTTTATTATCTCTTACGTCATACTGTTATCAGCTTGCTGGTCACTATGGAGACCATAAAATAGTCTACATGTTAGCCTACATGTCTAATGTAGAAAACAGAGAAAAAAACCCTGCCTTTGGTCTTCTTTACACATCCTAAAAGAGTGAAGCATGGGCAAAATTCCAGCTTTGAAAAAAAGAACCTTTTTGCTTGCTTTTAGGATCACAGGCTTCTTAAAATCAGACAATATCTGTGCTTGTTTTAAAGTCAGAAGTATTTTATTCCAGGTGTTTTTGGCTGCAAAACCAGCAGCTTGATTCTTATGATATATATATATATTTTTTTTTTCCCTGCAGATGCAGACTTCATGCATACCATATGGTGGTAATTAACAGTTTCAGACTTAGTTCTCAGTTTTCTTCTGCTTCGATTCTTGGTTGGTTTGGGACAAAATTTTAATGTCACAGAAGGAGAGTGTCTGAGTTTAATTGCAGACAGGAATAATGTGCATCTCTAGATGAGGAAGGAGAAGATGTGATCTATTTAGATCACCAAGAGATATTTTGGAAATCTCACCGAGTACAACCTGTTTCTTTTCATTAAGCCTGTAAGTGTTCCTCTATAGAACTGAAATATGCCTCCCTTGGACCCTGGAAACAGAGGGAGACAATTTGAAAGATACAGCTGGAATGAAGAGTTTCTTTTAACAGGACAATGTTTGCACTTTTTATGAGAGCAAGGGTAACATTGTGTAATCTTTTTTAAAGATACTGCTCAGTGAGGACAAGTCCATTGTCCAGTGACATGACTTTTCCTGTCAATCACAAAGGTGACAAGGGGGCTAGATTAAGTAAAGCTTGCCCAAGATTAACAAAGGAAGATTATTGACCTCATCCTGAAAGGGCAGAAGCCTGTTTTATCATTAAACCTTGGAAGAGGTATTTCCTCCATAGGTGGGAAGCTGTTTGGCAATATCGAGGCAACTTTCTTGTAAAGGAACAGGTCTTCCTGTGGATTCTAGCTTGGAACAGAAGCAGAAGACACGAGACGTGGGCTGGTCCCTTTTGTGTTGCTGTTGCTTGGGAGGGAAAGAAGGGGCTGGAGTGTTTGCTTCAGCAAGGTCTGTGCAGGTCCTTGTCTGCCTTTCCAGAGGGGAAATCAAGAAGCAGCAGCCTCAGCTGTTTGGTGAGTACCATCCCAGCTCGGAGCTGGAGGAGGTGTTGGGCCAGCACACATCAGCAGAGCAATTGGCAGTGCAGGTGAACAGCAGAGCCCCATCCACTGAGCAGCTGCTGCCTGCATAAAACTGTTACCAGGATTAGCAGTGCCAGAGGCTGGAATGTAATCAAACTTGAACAGGTGAAATGGTTATGCAGCTGGGAGAAGCTGTTCTCCAGGAAAAGTGTTTGTCCACTGCCCTGCTGGCTGAGAGATGGGTTTTGTGTGTGGCTTGATGGACTTAATTGTACAATGTTGGTAGTAGATATTGGTGTTTCTTAATACCACTTTACAGTGTTATTGCTTTTCTCTCAGTTGAACTGGAGAAAGTCATGTCAATTTGTCCCTTTAAAAAAAGAACCTGCTAAATCTCGCTTGTTGGGAAGGAACTTCTTCTCAGGGGATTGATTTTTAACTGTTGCTGACCTATCTTTCTTGCCATTAAGGATTTCTCTGAGTTTCTCAGGGGGACAGTTAAACTTCTGTGTGCAATATCAGAGGATTTTCTTTACTTGAAGTTTTTAGGCTTTATTCAGCCACTGACACAAGCAGGTTTTATGTGGGGGAAATATCCTTTCTTTTTACATGCTAGAAGTAAAAATCCAGACCCATTGAGAGCTTTTTCATGTCTCCAAATGATGGCATAAGACAGAACAAAATAAAAGAGAGGGGCACGGAGTGAAAGCGGAGGTAACTGTTGCATGTTTTGTGTTGTTGTTGTGAATAGCAGAATAAAAGGATGCTGGGCTTGTGGGAGAGCAGGTTCTGGAGCTGGTTTGCTAGAGGATTCATGCTGAAGTGTCCTCAGCAGCAGAAGCTGGGGTGAGCTCTCCTCCACCAGCACAGAGAGGAGAGGATTCCTCTTGGATTGCAAATCACGCAATGGATGTGTGATTGCTACAGATCTTTCTGAATGAATAATTCACTGGTGTACTGTAATTTAACCCACTGAGATGTGATTGCAGCTGTTCCCCTACTGTATATGTGTTTTGATTGAGGCTTAAATCCCACAAGTGTATAAATAGCCATGTATGTGATATGCAAACACTGCATATGTGCACACCTAACCAAGAGATCTAAAGAAACTTTTTGCAGGGGGATGGTTTCTTGATTGTATATTTTAGTATCTAATTTACCTTTAAAAAAAAATCTGTGTAGAACGCTTCCCTTTCCTTTCTTAGCCAGCTATGAAGTCTTTCTAACTGTGGTATTATAAATGCTTTTAGCCAGCATTGCAGGAGGGAGGGTATCTCTGTTATTAATGAATTTATCATTCCAAGATCTTTATAAGAGATTACTTGTGGCTGTTTTACAGGTAGGAAGATGAAATGGGGGGGAAAAAGGTTATATTTTCTATGTTTTCACAGTGCATATGAAAGAACAAGGAATTGAGTATTCAGAGTCCCTTCATGATGCTTTGTTCACAGACTACTGCATTGTCCCCCTCACAGTTCCTTTTCCCCAGAAAGCAAGGCAGAGTTTCAAAAATACTTGTGAGTTTCGTTTGAAAGCCAAGCAATTTGTGATTCTGAAAACCATCTTATATTACTTTACATAATCATTCAATCCTCGTGTTCTTCTGCTTCTTCTCTTATAACAAACTGGTTTTATACTCAGAATATATTTGTACATATAAAACCCCACTTGCATGTACCCCAAATGGGCATGGAAGCAGCAGCTGTGATATCTGAGGTTTTGGCAAGTTTTACAAATACTTTGTGTCTGTGACACAGAGAAACAGGAGCGAAACAGGTCTTTTGGGACCTGCTTTGGATTAAAAGAAGAAACTAGTTCCTGGTGAAATGAAGAAACCCACTGTTCCTATACACGACTGGTGGCATAGGTAGATTTAAGAACTGTAACTAAGGATGATGATATTTGGCTTATCTGTCTCAAAGTGTGAATAAGAAAGCAGCTTTCAAGATACTGTGTGTAGAAAAAAAAATTGCCACTTGGTGATAATGGTTTTGAATTTTAGATAAAATCTGAAATGATGCTGAAGTTAACCATTTTGCTTGTTTAGATTGGTGTTAAAAAATCAGTTTACTCAAGTCTATATGTGAAAGAAATTGCATTTGGCTTCAACTAAGTTTTGAAGTCCCATGTTAACAACTAGGAATTTTTCAAGCACAGAACAAAAATGGAGGGAGTTGGAAGGAAAAAAAAAAAGGAGCATTTCTGTTGATTGGAGTTGGAAAATTTTTTAGGGCTTGGTCAAAAGCTCATTGACGTCAGTAGAAAGACTCTCATTAACATCACTGGGTTTGGTTTTTGGGGCATATGATGGCCCAGATCGTAATCTCAGTTAAATCCGATTCTGTTAGGGCATTTATTCACTAGTATAACACATTCAAGCTGCTCGCAACTGTTTGCATTAAAAGTTTTCTTAACCATAGGTAATCTTTTTGCCACAACAAAGTAGCCTGTGAAAACAAATATATTTTCTTTATTGCAGGTTTTCCATGTAGCTTTACTCAGATTTTATTAAAATAATTGGTAGCAACTTACATTCTTTTATAAAAGTTTTTTTTCTGAAATACTGTGATTTATTAGTACAGAGACATCAAAATTACTCAAAAAAATTATAAAATTATAACAAAAATCACTGAACACTGTATGTGCATATTTATAGACATATGTAGCACATTCATACCCTCTGAAATGAAGTGCAAAAATAAAAACAATTAAAAAATTAAGACTTTTTCAACCAAGTCTCTAACTCATATAACAAGATGATCCAGTGGCTTATTTAAAAAACAATATTCATTAAACAGCTAGAGTACAAAAAAAAGGATAGTGAAAAAAAAAAACTGGGAGATCACATCAAAATAAAAACTACTTATGTTTACAGCATTATATTTTATGCAGTGTATTACTCTGCTGCAATCTTTGTTTGGAGACGCTGACCTAAGTTTTTCAGGTACAGATGGCATATATTAGCAGAGGGAAAAACGGGTTCGGGAGATGTGTACAGAAGAGTAGGGTACAACAGACATGAAAGGAGGAGGAATATGTGCAGAGAACGTTGCTTTAAGGTGGAGGAGATGTGGAGAAGAAGGCTCTTACGTTAATGAAGGCGGGTTTGAAGATGCTGGAACCAGTTTTGCTTTCCATTAAAATTAATGAGTAGACCTCTATGGGCTCTCACGTGAAGAGGGTTGTGTGCATGTTCCAGGAAGTCACAGAGTTTTGCCATTGTGCTGCCAGGGAAAGTCATTAGGACCACCTTTGTGAAAAATACTATTTCTACAAGAAATGAAGGTTTAAGACAGAAGAGAATAGAATTAGAAAACAGAAAGCAATTGCTTCATCCTTTATAGATGGGAGAAGTGCTTGAACTGTGAGTAAAAATATGTCATATGGCAAAGGACATTTAATGTTTAGTTGCTATTTTCTTTCTTAAAACAACTAGCCAATCAAGGCATTAAGTACTTTATAAAGTCAGAAAATTAATGGTCCTTGTAAAAATTGAAGGTTTTTTTAGAAAGAGAGCTGTAAAAGAACAAACAATTACAGGTAATCAATACCATTGTTATTAGGAAACCGATGAGAACAACACTTCTTCTCAATTAGGGAAAAACTGTATTTTATATTTCTCTCTTGCAAGCTGATCTTTGTTCACTCCAGCCTGTAATCTTGGTTTATGCTTTATGGATAGGCTTTGTTCTGGGTGTTTTTGAAGCATTGCATGCCTTTTTTTAAAGGTTTCAACAGAAGAACAAATAGCAATGAACTCAAAGAACAAAGGACTGTTCTTCCTTTCTTTCCGTCAATTTATTTTCCCCCCTTCTTCAAGAAAAGAAAGGAACGTTTCATCTTGTTTTTCTCCCCTTTCAGGAAGTTGATGGCAATAAAGTGATGTCTTCATTTGCCCCGCACAACTCATCTACCTCACCCCTGAAGGCAGAAGAAGGTGGGCGCCAGAGTGGAGAGTCCTTGTCCAGCACAGCCCTGGGAACCCCGGAGCGGCGCAAGGGGAGCCTGGCAGATGTCGTGGACACCCTGAAGCAAAGGAAAATGGAAGAGCTCATCAAAAACGAGCCAGAAGGTAAGGCCTGGGAAGCTGGCCAAAATTTTCTGTGTTCTTTTCTTTTCTCCAGATCCTTTGGATACATACACTTTCTAATTGTGCCGTTTTCTGCTCTGCTTGCTTTTCTTTGCCAGCAGATCTTACAGTTCTTTTCTACATTAGAGGTAAATTTTATCAGTGTCCCATAATGTTTTTAGCTTTTCCCAAAAAAGAGAGTCTATTGGTCTTTTTGTTACAGTGGCAATCTCCTCAATATGCCTGCAGTAAGCTAATTTTAATCACGTGGGGGCTTTTACACCACTACTCCCTTCTTCCCATTTCTAGACCTAAAAGAAGTATTATTTATCATCAATGTCAGTGTTTTTGTGAAATGATCTAGTGGGCAGGTCATTGTTTGAAAGGTAAGAAGGTAAACTGGGAGTTTGTGAGGGGTTTTGTGTGGGACAGATCATGGTCCGTTCATGTGTAGTGCAGGTGCTGTACAGACAGGGAATGCAGGTGTTTTCTGCATTCTGTGTGGCCAGCAAGTCTCAGCTTTGGCTCCTAGGTGTCCCTTTCTGGAGAACAAGTGTCTTTTGAGACCCTCTCTCCAGCTGGTGGTGATAGGACTTGTGCTCTGTGGGCTGGGACTAAGACCAAAGATGAGGATTTTTAATTTTTGCCTGTTTGGGGCAGAGTCCAAGTCCTGACTGGAAGATGAAGTTCTTGTTATGCTCTCTGTAGGTATCTGCATGCTTATTTACAGCTTCCTTTTCGGAGCACTGCAAGCCAATTGTGTGAGCATACTGAGCCTTGTTTCCTAGGGTAGGGCACGGCAATGAGACTCCATCCTCATTCACACTCACCTATCCTGTTACAGAAATCTGTTCCAAATGCTTAAAAGCAGGGCTCTCAGGGCCCACCTCAGTGCTAAAGCATGAAGTGACAGCACCTACAAGAAAATTTCAGGACAACCTGCATACTGGAATGGAAGTATGGGTACAAACACGCTGGCACATATGGGAGCATGACAGGATTGTAAATTAGGCTTTTCTTGACTGGAGTACGCAGTAAGGGTCTGCTGGGAAACAAATTCTTTGAGCATTTTTTTTTTTTTTTTTAATATTACTTACAACATTTCTGTTGCATTTAAGTAGATGTAAGGGTCAGTGCCATAGCATACCTTGTGCCTTTGGATGGAAGAGATTGCAGGGGGAATGGGTGGGAAGGAGATCAGGCTTTTATCTGAGAGAGGGGAGAACAAGGAGTTCTGGGCAGTGTATAAATACTCTGAGTATGAGTTTGTACAAGCTGCACAGACTCCATTAAGGAAAGGCCACAGATAGACATGAGAATGGTTACAGAGCTTGTGCATTATCTCAGCTCTATTAAAATGAAAATATACAGTACAAACAAAAGATCTACAGCTTTGTGAGGAGATTGGGAGAGAGAGGAGGGGGAGCAACTGAATGTTGGGCTTTGCAAATGCGTGCAACAAAAAAATCTTTTCTTCCCTCTAGCTATTGTTCTATTGTCTTTCAAAGGCCATTAAATTGAACAGCAGGTTGTGATGAAAATTTCATTAAGCCCTAGTTAAATCATTATGAGGGTGCCATATTCATGTCTCTGCTTACTCCCCATCCAGGAAAAAATGAATAGGAAAGAGTTGAGCTTTTTTTCCTTTTCTCCTTAAAAGCGAACTAACAAAAGTTCAGAAGTTAGAAGAGAATGGGAAATGGGACATGAAACAAAAGGAGGCCAGAGAGGTGAGGTGGCTAGGAAGAAAATTAGACTTGCATAAGAGCATTGAAAGGTGGTGAGGGACAAATACATCATTTTGACAAGCCTCCCTCCCCCTTCCCTTCAGCCAACATGGTTGTTTTTAGAGTGGCTAATTAAAAAAAAAATATATATTTCTGGGTGCAGATGGCTAGACTGTTCTTAGAGATCTTCTACAAATATGAGTCTTTTTCCCTAAATGAGATATATACCAATACAACACAGTGTCTTCTCTGTTTGAACTCCAGCAGAAAATTATTGTCATGTCTTCTTCATGTAGTGCTAAAGTAAAATTGTCAGTCATCACTGGTTGCTAGTCAGGTAATTAGCATATTAATGAATTTCCCTGTGAATGAGGTGTTACAAGTGGGAATCTTTGATAGTACATGTAGGTAAAAATGCAGCAATTTGTGATAAATGCATATTTCAGTAATGATTTTTAGTCTTGCCAGTTTGTAAAGCTTTGTGGGATGAAGATCAAGAATCTTGGTTAAGCTTTGCTGCATTATGTCAACAAGAATAATATAATACTTTATTTCCCTTTGGGAAGAAAGGGAAACATTTGCACCAGTAGTTGAGGTTTAATTAAATCAATTTCCTGTGAATCTTTCAAAGACCAGATATGAGCCACATTCCCATTTCTCTATGTACTCAAAAGTTTATATATTATTTAACTTGTACAATGGGCTATGTTTGCTCTCTTTTTATTGTTTGAAATAGTCCTCTGAATTGCTGTGGGAAATGTGCTTTTCAGGCATTCTCTCAAATGGCCTGTTTCTTCCAAATCAGAAAAAAGGGAAGGGCTGCATACACAACTTTAGGTCTCAATTCAAACCCCATATCAGTCAGGGAAAGGGCTTCTCTTTTCTGAAATGGGCTTTAAGACAAGTGAGATATTCCAAAACATTGATAACAGGTTTGACTCTTTCTAAGAAACTTCACTGATACAAGGGAAATGGTTTTCTACAATTATGCTTGTTAGAAAATAAAATTAAAAATTAGTAAGTTTTGTCGGTAAAGGACAAGAATTTTTACATTTTAAACATACTGCTCAGAATGCAGCAATGTACATATGTAAACACTTCCCTGTACTCACACAGGAGCTGATAAGGGAAGCATCACTCTTCACATAAATGGTTTTCAGGTAGATTTGTTGTATATATACTCTTGGTTAATGTGCCCTGTAGGAACCCACACTGCCTGCTCTTCCAAAAGCTCAGCACTGCCTTTTCCTCCTTGGATATGACTTGGGGGGGTGTTTTCATACTTAGCTCCAAAGCTCCTTGCTCTTTTTCTTTTCCCCCTAATTTTGCCATTTTCCTGCTGCTGGATGGAAGTATGTGATTGACAATGAGTCATGCTGACACAGAGACATAAGTATTTCAGTGGGTCTAAAACTCGTGGAGTTTTACTCATTACTAATACAGTGCTCATCTTTCTTCCCTCAAATTCTGTGGAAAATCCTTATATGCAGCTTTAGTCTTAGGCCCCCAAAGGCATAAACCTATTACTGAAGTCACACAATGTTATTTCACATGAAACATTCTGTCCTTTCTAACTTGAGCTTCAGAAGAGGAGTCAGTCCCCTTTTATTCCTGGTACACAATAATGAAGATAATGGAGTGGGTTTGGAGAAGCCTTACACACTGTGACAGACCTCAAGCCCTTGCCCTGAGGGTCGTCTGCCGACCATGGGATTCCTTTTGCAGCTAAAATCATTAGGAGAATGAGATACAGGCATGTTTTTCCTCTGTTTTCTTCAGGCCTCAGAGGATGGCAGAGACTCTCTGTCTGTCTGTTCTCCTCATTTGTAGAAATGAAATGGAAATCTCTTTGAAGTCACTGAGCTTGACACAAGTTTGTGAAAGAAAAGACCAAAGCAACCACTTAGCTTTTCCTTGCTTTTTCACTATTAATGTGATTGGATTGCTGTATTTTAATTTATGGCCTGTGCTTGTGGAAAATTAAATCTCTGAAATCTCTGTAGCCTTTCCCCTAAACGTATGGCTTGGCTTCTGGAAATGAAAGAGGCAAACAAGTAAATTCCTTCCTATTTTTAGAATAAGCTGGAGTATTCTTTGGCTCTTTACATCTCCTGACTTTTCATTAAGAATCAATCCTCTTTTTCCATTTTGGCAGTTTTAACAAGTTATGTATCTGTTCATCTTTAAAACCTTCATAGTGGGTCTTCTGAGGCCAGATCCGTTTTGTTGTACAGAATTTCTAGGAATTCTGTATAAAGAAGGATCATATGGACATCTACCTGATGAGCTTATGTGGATGCAGTCATTCATCTGCATGGCTCTTTCCTCCTTGGTGAGGACCTCTGAAACTCAATTCATTTGGGCTGTTTAAGTGAATACTTTGAATTTTCCATAAAGACACATACACAGATATACACACGTACATACATGCACACACACAATATTTTTAATGTATCATATGTGTTTAGACGTAAGTATATATGAATACACACACACAAATTATTCATTTATTGTGTTTTGTATTTTTCCTGCTCCAAAATTTTGATCTTAGAGTCCTTAGGTCTTCAGAGGGGGAGCAATTCATCTCAGCTGTTTGGTAAGAAGGGAATACGTGTGTTTGCAGAGCTTTAACAGGCAGTGAGGGTACTAGAGCCTCATGTATTATAGTAGGCAGCAGGACTGTAATTGCTTGTCGTGAAAAAAGGGATGAGAAGAGCCTCTTGGGCATGATTTTTGTCTTCTGAACATTCCCCAAAGGCTATTTGTATTTGATGTTTAAGTTTACATTCTATATCACAACACCTGTTAATGTGGTAATTTAAATGACTGTTGTTTAATCAGTTCTGTAATTTATAAAAGTGAGCCATACTGAATTCAGACTCTCTAGTTGAAGTATCTCCTAACATTATCAAACTTTTCATCAGCAAATCTTGTAAAAAGATCAACATGTCTCCCTCTTTTTAAGCCACAGATTCCAAAGCAGGCCATTCATGGGCACAAGAAGGGTGGCCTTTGAAATGCAGACTCTTGTTTTTAAATCACATCTGATGAGATGGGAGGAAATAAAGTGCACAGATTCGGGAAAGGCCTAAGGATACTGTAATTGGTTGAGGTTTAAAGTTCTTTTATTTGGTTCCTCACTGCCCCTTTGACAGAGTGCGTGTTGAAGAGGCTTTGTAATGCTTTTCCACTGAAGGACAAACAAGGGTACTTTGCAGTTGAGTACTTTCAAGTTTTGCTCGTGCACTCGTGCTGCTGTGGAAGGATGCTTCAGGTGCCTTGTGGTTCCATGCTCATCTCTGCAGTCTGTCACCAGAAAATGTGTCTCTTCTTGTCGAGCAGGCCAGCATAAAACTTCCATTGCTTCTTTCAAAGACCCTGCCATATGGAAATGTGCTTTCACATACTGCTGATACAAATAAAAAATAATTAAAACATTTGAAAGTTTATTTGTGAAATAGGCCTATGTGACGAGAAGGCCCTGTTAAATACTGTAGCTTAAATTTTTATTAACAAGTGCTTTAACTCTAGAACAGAGGTAGCCTAGTTTGAAGCCTTGCCAGCTCTGACTTGCTCAAAGTGAAGTTTATTCATTTGTTGCCTTCAGTTTTTAAGTGTTTTCCTTCCCAACAGTTTAGCCTGATAGTCACGGCTTATTTCAATGGATGTTTTCAAAATTTGCTCAGATTCCCTTCCAACTCCCTCTTCTTACATCCTCAAAGGTTTTTAGCCTTTGGATTTTTCTTCTTCCTTTTGATAAAGGCATCTGAGGTGCTGATACAGCATCTCAAATATAGAAGAAAGCATTATGGTCAAGTGAGATACAGGAAACTAGTGCTTTTGGAGAGAAGATGCAGTCCCTTGCTCCCCCTCCCTGGTTCAGAATGAAAGTCTCTCTGATGGATCTCTACAATTAAAACTTCTTTCTGGGTTATGTTCACTCCATAATATTGAACAAGCAGGAGCCAAAGCAGAATGCCTTCTCTTTTCACTTCTCATCTTTAACAGCACAACATATAAGTGGTTCAGCAAGGCAAAAATAATTATTTGGGCTCCTGTCTGCCCTTTTTTCCCCAAGTAGCCAGACTCCTCACCAGCTGTGATTCATTTCAGTAGGGGTTTTCAAAATTTTCTGTCACTTTTGACCCCACATCATTTTGCTGCGAGTTTCCCCTGTTGTATTCCACCCAGATCAGCTTGCAGTTAGCCTTTGGTTTTTTGTGTGCTCTTTTTAATTTTTTAATTATTATTACTGTTTTATTTTCATTTGCCCCTCCCCTGGAAAAGCCATTAGCTTTGTGACCTTCGTTTTGGTCCTTGGATGAGTGCTGGAGGAGCCTCTGCCCCAGTCTGCAGTACCCAGATGTACGTGGGGGAGTGTGCCAGCTCCTTGTGCGTGCTCGTGTGCCGCAGCTTTCGGGGGATGTCATTTATTCAAGAGTGAAGAGCAAGCCACCTGTTTCTCAGGCCTCTCAGTCCCTCACATTAAAGGTTCAAGCCCTCGCTGAATAGTAACATCTTAATCTGGGCAACATACACACCATTTAGCTGGAACCTATTTGTCGAGCTAGCAGGATTTGTGGGATTTTTTTTCCCCTTTCTCTTACCCCTGAGGCGCTTGTCACGACCATGCATTTTAAAATTAATCAGACCTCCCAGGCTTGTGTGACTGTGCGGTTTAACATGAAGAAGTGGATATCAAGTATTTGCCCTAATTAAATAGGCCTGCTTGGTTTTGTTCTAGTGGATGCTTGGTCTTTTTTTTTAATAAGAGCTGCTTATGGAGGAGGCACGGCCGGCTCTAGAGTTAGTGGAGAGCTCACTTCAAAGTTTTCCTCACCACCTGCGCCCTGGATGCTGAGACCTGAAGGACTCCCTGCGTTCTTTCTTAACAGCACCATTTGTGGGAAGTGAGCAGAGGGGGAAGGGGGAGATTCAGCCAAATGAGAGAGAGAGCGATGCGGGAAGGGGAGGTGAGGAGCTGGGATGAGCATGTGCATTGGCTTTTGGAGCTGATTAAGATGACCTGTCATCCTGTCTGATTAGCTTTAGCTCTCAGTCTGTGCCATGAGCTATTCACAAGGCTGTCTTGTGTCTTCTGTTTACCAGAAGCAAGGGAAAGCCTCTAGTAAGGCAAGGAGTAACATTTGCAGCAACTCCCACTTGCTTGTTTAGCTAATGAAGTAGCCTAGTAAAAACACTCCTAAGTTTGGAGCTGTGGCTGAGTTTTATTAGATACATGTCTGTTTAGCATTGATATTTTTAAGGTAGCTTGAGAGTTGCCAGCTCTGTGCATCTGTATGCATCTCCTGCCTTGTACACAGGCTGCACTGGGAAGGCAGAATTCCTTTCAGCACCTTCCCTTCTCATACAGTTTAATTGTACTGTGGTTTCTGTATTGCCTCAGGAGAAAGTGCGCTGTATGATTTCTATGATGCATGAATTCAAAAAGTGCTCAAAAACCAAATCAAGGAGAGCTGGGGGGAACTCTCTCTGCCCTAAGCACCCTAAAACCTGTTACACAGTAATTAAGGACTGATAGCATTTAGCAACTCAACAAGTTAATTTTAGCCAAAAACTAGTAGAAAATTTGGAACAGTCAACATTTTTAAACAAAATGTTTCTTTGGAAATGATATTTTTTGTTTTTAAATGTTTAAGATGATTAATCTGAAAGAGAAATGAAAACATTTCAATTAGGATTAAATAAAACACTTTGGGTCAGGTGGAAACAGCTTTTCCCCTGACTTGGTTTGGCAGCTGAAATGAAAAAATGCAAACTAGTCAAACAAAAATGAGTTGCAAAACCTGGTGAGGTTTTGGGGGTGTTTTTGTGTCTAATGACCTGAGAAGGACAAATGAACAGTTGTTTTACAGACACTTAAATATATCTGAATGTTACACACTGTGGTTTTGAGGGCAGTCTGTAATATTAGTCAGAAAAGCTTTCAAAATTCGATCTTCTCCAAACGTGCAAATTTCTGTGCCTTCTGAAACCTCAAGTCAGCAAAATTTTGCAGCATCTAGGGCATTTTATTTTGGAGCAGATTTTGAAACATACAACATCAGATGTGCTTGGCCCGTCTTTGCAGCTGAAACCTTGGAGTCTGTTGTAGAGGACCTTGGGAATCTCCAGGATTTTACTTTGCTTTCTATAAAAATTCTTGCAGCCAGTACACAATAAAAAGAAAAGCTGTATTTATTTATTTATTTCCATAACAGTTCAGATTGCTGAAGTAAAACCCAGCAGGTAGGTAGGATGATACTCCACTGATTTAAAAGTTTATTGTACATCCATGCACTAACTCACTGCCATCTTTCTCTTCCTCTCCCAGTATTATTAGTCCTATTTTATTTTTAATTTCAAACCTTGGCAGAACCCAAATGTAAAGAACATATTGACACTGCCAAGCATCTGTCTGGTGCTTGACAGCATCATAGAAACCCTTCCAGTGTTTCCTCTGGGTTGCTATTGGTTATTTAACAACACAATGCAAACGGTGCAGTGTGGGTGTATGTGAAAAGGAAAGAAAGGTTGAGGTGGGGGGAAGGAGCCCTGCACGAGTAAATATGTCTTTCATCATATCTTTTGTTTGGTCTGTTTGCTGTGTGCTATTCAGCAGTCAATAGAAGTTGTTTGACGGTTCTGCAAAGGGGTAGGAAACCTTTTCTTAAACTTTTATTCTCCTGCTTTTGTCTCAGTCCACAAAGTTCTCTGCTTTTGTTTTTCTTGCCCCATTTTGTTGTCACCTGTCTGTTGTTGAAGGGGTTTTGTTGCTGCTGTTTGGTTGATGTGAGGTAAGCTGATACTCAAGTCATGCTCCTGGTTGGGAGCATTCTTGTACAGGTGAAGTAGGCTTGAGGGAGCTTAGGAAAGATTTGCTGTACTGGTCTTTGAGGCAATAGAGCTCTTTCAAGCTTTCATTTTAATATATATATTTATCCAGAGGAGGAAAGTGAGGAGTAAATGAAGAAAAAAATCAAGCTCTGCTTTCTGCTGGAGAATGCCCTGTTAGCACTTGTGTGACTGGGTAAGGCTTTCTGGGATGTTTAGCCTTGATTTAATTCGTATTTAAGATTTCTCCTCCCAGCACATTAATATAATGTCAATGTAGAATGCATTGCATGGTGTAATTACTGGAGAGAGCAGTAGTTGGGAAAACAGACGGTAATTGAACACATGGCTGTTTATTACAACAGGACAGTGCTCCTACGCTGGTATTTAGGGCATTAATAGGGAAGAATTGATTTGTTGTTTTAAGATGAATTCAATCACTGTTGCTTAGGCCTTTGTTTGTTCAGGCCAAGTTATGCTTTGTTTGTGTTATGTGCCCAAGAGGTTTACACACCACAGCGTGGCATTAGTCATGCAGAGGGCTTGGGAGCAGAGAGCCATTTACATGAACAAAGGACATTTTTCTTTTTGGCTCTGTTTATCTTCCTCTCCAGTTTTGCTGCCCTCTAATCTATCTCCATCTCTCTCTCCCTCCTTTTTCCCCCTCTCCTTCCCACTCCAAACATGTCTAATCAATGCAGAAGTCCTCCCACGTTCTTCCTTCCTCCTCCTCCTGATTCACCCTCCTGGAGACAAATGGAGCAGTGACTGACAGCTGGCAACACAGCTGGGGTTGTGGCATGGGGTAAAAGGTGGAAATAGGAGTGGTATACCTTCGAGGTTTTCCAAGAAACTGCTGGGCTTGGGGAGAACAAGGATTGCTTCCAGAGTGAGCCGAGGAGAACGAGCTGTGCCCTGCACATCTCCACTGTCGGTGATGCCATGAGAGGGCTGCCCTAGAACAGAGGCTGGACAGAGTTAAAGAATAAAGCAGGGATTTATTAAAAGGATCTCCTCAATGGATCCACCTTGGGCAGCACAAGAGCCCAGCCAGGGCTACACCCAAGATGAACCAGAATGGTCCAAAAATGCACGACCGGTCACGGGGTCTCTCACTTTGATCAGTTCTGCTCCATTTGCATATTGGAGTTCATTGTCCAATTCCAGCTTTAGCCTATGAAGTCCCATCCTTGTTTTTCTCTCTTCAGCCCACGTTGTTTGTGCTCTTGGGCCTGAGATTTGGATCATTTGTCCTTGGTCCCCAGCTAGAGAAGGAATTGTTTTGTCTCCCTGCTCTGTGAAGGGAGCTCACCATCCCCTAATGTGAAGCTCAGAAGTGCACACTAAAGCAGCACAGAATCTGAAAATAGAAAAGCTAAAACCTGAGGCATCACAGTGGTTTGGTGTGAGGGAGCATGTGCACCTTTGGAGGGTCCTGCTGGCTTGTGCTCTGGAGGAACCCTGAGCAGGGCACATCCTGGGACTGAAGGAGCATCCTGCCCTCTTCTCACTGGTGCAGGTTGGAGGGAGGAGGAGAAAGCTATCTGACTGAAGTTGAATTCCTGGTCTCCCTGTTGTCAGGAGCATGGTTTTTATTTTACGCTCATTGTGCTTGAGAGGAATCTCATCTTCATTTATTTCTGTGTAGAAGATGTTAATGGACACTTCAGGGTGATGTGGGCCAAATTCTGCTCTCAGATGCAAGTTCATCACTCCCACTGAATATGCAAGAGCTTTAGGAGAGCCACATTTTACCCACCACAGGATTGGTAAAGAACTCAACGTGACTTGTTTTTTTCTACCCCTCTACAGACAGGGATTAGGCCTGTTCCTAGAAGGAGCAGGATTAAAAGAACTGAAAGGTAACAACAGCCAAGTCCATGGGGTCACTAATTGGTGGAAAATTTTTATTGCCTAGCTGTTAAGATATTTGTATCTAAGTACAGTGCAGGAGGAATTGCCTTTTGGGGTACAGAAGGCACAAGGAAGGAGAAGCACAGATATGTGACACAGAGAGCCAGATTCTTCCTGTCAGGGAGAAAAAGCAATTTCCTACACTGCAATGTGCAAGGAACCTCCATTGTTCATCTGAGCCTTTTAGCTGTAATTTATTAAATTATTGGATCTGCAAATAAATAATAGACACACAGGAGATGAGGTCTGTGGATGTGAAGTCCAGCAGGGACTGTTGGTTGTGTATGGGACATGCTACTTGGCTACTAATTAGAATTGTTTTCCTAAATATCTAGGAATTGCAGTTGCAAAGGCCAGCCCATATGCCCAAAGGAAAATATGATTTCCATCTCAAAAAAAACCAAAACAAAACAAAAAAAAAAAACAACAATAACAAAAAATTATTGTACTGCACTGCCAACAAACAAGAATGATAAAACCAAATATACAAAAGCCTCAAAGTTAGAAATGGTGTCCAAGTGCTTTATCAGAAAGGAAAGTGGCTCTCCTGCCTTGGAAGTGGTTATCCTCGTGTCCTGTTTTTGCAGTACAGTTTGGAATGTTGCATTAGTCTTGTACTGTAGATTAGCCCACACAATCTTAAGGTAAATAGTCTAGAGACAAAGATCGCATGGAAGAAGAAAGCCTCTTGGTTTTATTATGCACCCTGATGTTTTCATGCTAAACTGCTTTTTCTTTTTGGTTTTGCCCACAACACATATCCCATTTCAGTAATTGAGCATCTTATCTCCCACAAAGTCAGGCATCAGGGAGAAAAAAAAGAAAAAGCAAAAAAGTCAACAACTAACCAGAAAAATTGTTTCAACTGTAGTGATTACTGTGTATTCATTTGATCCTGTAGGTTTGCTGGCTTGTTGCAAAGCGTAAAGCATGTTAATGCATTTTTGCTAAGATATCTATATACAGGACCTAAATAAAGCCATGTATTTCCAAATAGTTATATTTCTATGTATATGAAATTAATATAAGAAGATGAAACTAGAGGACAGCAGGCTCTTGCTAATGATTGTCAGCTGCAAAAATTCTGGATTCCACACTGATCTCATGTACAGCTTTAATCAGCAATGGTGTTTAACTAAATATTGAGACGTTTCACTGAAGATTATTTTATTTTAAGGCTTTTTTTTTTTTTTTTTTTTTTTTTTTTTTTTTTTTTTTTTGTGGTGCGTTTCCTCTTGCTGTGTCATCTAATTGATTCATGGCTCCTGTAAAGCTTCTGGGTATGGGATGTCTGGGATGCCTATCCAAGCAAAATGCATTCTTCTCTTACTGGTTTGGCCAAGTCAGTCCTGTCTGAGTTCAGATGAATTAGGGAGTTTTCACTGGTAGTCATTCTATAACTAAGCATAGAATTATTAAATGAATAGTATACATAATATAGCAGTTTAGGACCTTGTTCTTTCTGCTGAAAAAAAGATGCAGTCTTTTTGAGACAATAATGGGGTTTTTTGTTATTGTTATTTTATTGTTAGGTTACTGGATGGGAGAACACAGTACCCAGTGGGTGCTGCACAGTATACATGACCCAATATTTTAAAGTAATGGGGCTCACAAAGACAAAACAATGAGAGGTGCTGTCTTACATTGCCAGACTGCAAAATGTTCCTAATAGTTCTCTGTAAACTCATTTTGTTAGCTGCTGCTTTTGTTCTGGCCTTATGCCATAAATATAACATGGAGCAAACTACCATTGAAATGCTGGAGAGAGTTCAGCTGCCAGTTCCATTTCATCCTTGGTTTCTCACAAGTTGGTGCTAACCATTGATCTGCTTGTACTGGACACTGTAAATGTTCACCAGAAATGAGGCTGTAGGTACCACTCACTGCACTCCTGAGTGTTCTCAGGGGCACACAAGATGCAATATGCCTGTTTTTAACTCAGCTGCCTCAGCTGGGCTCGCAGACGAAGTCCCTGTAGACATATAGGCAGGTGAAAAGGCATCAAGAAGAGAAGAATGGAGATGCCTGCTGTATTTGCATAATCAGGCAACATTGTGGGAAAATGGAACAGGGAGACAATTTTTCCAAGCTTTTCAGTATAAGGAGGTTAAAAGTTGTGCTTTAACATTCTTCAGACCTTCCTTCTCCCTTAGAATGCACTCCCTTAGAATACACTTTTGCAATCTGATTAATCTTGGGATAGGCAAAATACTAGTGGAAATTCGATTTTTTTTTTTTCTTCTTGTGGAAAATCTTGTTCCTACTTGGAGAGGGCAGTGGGATTGTTTAAGCAATGCTAGGTAGCTTTCCTCCCAGGCTGAATGCAGTCTATAAAGCTGTCAGTTCTATAGCTTAATACTGGGTCTTAATGTATTAATTCAAGGCTTTCAGTGATCTAGGACACAACATGTGCCAGGAGTGGGAACTAAAATTAGAGGCAGACTTCTGGCTGTGAGAGCTGCTTGAGGCTACTTGGGGTGAAAGAAGAGGGAAGAGATCTGATGTCAGTCACAGTCCAGGGACTGTGAGGTGTCCAAAGTATTCCCCAAAAGCAGGTACAGGTTTTTTTCTGCAGGACACACTGGTAAACGGCCCTTCCTTTTTCTGTCTTATCCCTCTCACTGATACAGCACTCAGTGGTTCATTTCACACTCCAAATCCATGTTGAAAGCTGTCTTAGTTCACTTCTTATAACCAAGAGCTGGACTTTGCTGAACTGGGATTGTAATTCCCACACCCTCCATCTTCCCACCTCCACCCCTTAAATAGTAGCCAATCTTCTATAAAATGCGCTTTAAAAAAGTGAAAACATTGTGAAATGTAAAACAAAGTGAAATTCTTGTGAAGGGTTCTAAGTTTTCATTCATGGAAAGCAGCTCCTGTTGATGAAAAAGAAAAAAGAGGCCAGATAGGGCTGAGCAACAGAAAAATAGTTTCTTCCTCCTCCACTTCATTGGATGTATTTTATTATGTAGAACTTTATGCTCTTGGCTGTATGTGAGAATCATTTCCCTGTTTTTTTTTTTTTTTAATATATCATAATTCCGTTTAGGACTATGAATGAAGACTAATTAGGCATTATTGTTTGGTTATGTGGATTCTCTTGTGATTCTTTCTTGTTTACTTCATTTAAACTGTCGATACTGTTCTGGTCCTGTAGAAATAATGACTGTGTTACTTCATGAATTTGAGATTACAGGGGCCTTGTTTTACATTGCTGTGCCAGTCATCCCTCCTCTGTGATTATTTCAGGCTATCTGAAACATATTCTTTTTGAATAGAGAAATACTCAGAAGCACAAGTTCATAGACATTTCATCTTTACTAAAACATCTTCAGTCTTTACCTTATACTGGCTTGTCTCTTTCTAATCAAATGAAGGCTGCACTTTGACACTTCAGTGTGATTCACAGAAACATAAGGGGGGGGGCTGATTCAAATGAGATACACAGAGATAATTCTGCAATATGAAAATCTTGCCTTAAATTCAAACAAAGAAAGATTTGTAAGTTTTTAATGTTGGGGGAAAAACACTTCTCTGAAATCTGTACTGTGAATCTAAACTCTGATATTTTGCTCCTATTCATGTACAGCACTTTCTTTGATGACTGCTGGAGTTCTGATCTCACAGAGAGCAGAGAAATATTGGAGTTGAGATTTCCTGAACGGAGCTTAGGGGATAATATTGTGTTTAGTTTGTTTCACTAGATGCAAGCTAATCAGAGAATAATTAACAGTCAAAATGCCAAGGTCCTCGTTCATGTGAAGGATCTGGTATTGAAGTCCTCAATAAAGTAACACTCACATTGAATTCAGTGAGACTTTAAACTGAACAAATGCTTCAGGATTTGTCCCTAGCTTTTTTGTCCCTGTCAGTTTTTAATGAGCATCCCATAAAAGTGTTTAACAATTGTACTGACTTTGATTTTTCAAGGTTTGGGAGCAAATTGCTTTCTCAGGTTGAGAAAAAAATGTTGAAACAAAAAAAGCACATTTTCTCATCATGTTGTCTAACATAGTGTAAGCAGATTCAAAGACTATCTCACATCTTGCTTTCTGATAGTTAGGGATGTTGCAAAGAGTATTGTAGAGAAAATGCAGGGAGGAAGGATTACAGCTGATAGATGGAGATATTTTAGACCTGATCCTGAATTCTTGGGGTTGTGGTAAAATTTAGCCAGCAAGGCAGCTACTGGTGCAAGTTGTTTGTTTGTTTTATAAACAGAGAAGGAGAGGGGGGGAACTGCCACTTCTAAGATCACCATATAGAGAGAATGGTGTTTGAATGCCATGGTTTTGTGTCAGAGGGAGCAGCTTAGTGTGTCTGGATTCATCCTTTGCCTTGCTTCCCTCGGTTGTCACTGAGAGCTCCCAGGCTGAGACAGATGGCTGCTGGTTTAGTTGTGTGCGTGGGAGACAGGAACTTCCACATGTGATTTTTTTACCATTTGGTAGTAATTAGTTTGTTGTATAAATTAACATTAACTGAACCATTCTTCAGGCATTGTTTGTAATTATTCTTTGAGCCTCTGAGTTGGGTAAAGAAATAGAAAGTGGGGAAGAAACTGCTTCTTATTTTGTGCAGGGAAAGGACTCTGTCATTAAGCAGAACAGAGCAGCAATTATCATCGCTTGCCCAGTAGACTGAAAACTTTGAAAAAACCCTTGAAAAAACTAGATTTTTTTTTCCCCTCTGAAAATATTAATGGAAATTACTGATTTAGATGCACAGATAGGCTTTATAAAATTTGTCAGAATAAAGTGTGGATGTAAGCATGGGTAATCAGACCTTCCTGACATCATCATTATTACTGCTGGTACGACTACCACTGCTGCTGCTTTGATGTGTATTTATAGGGAGTAGAGGGTTTATTTTTTAAATGCATGTTCTCTCAATATTACTCCATTTCCCCCCCCCCCATATTTGTAACATTTCCTGATTTATTTGTGGTAGGCAGTAGGGATCTTGTGCTGCATATCAGGAGATGAGCTATCGCTGGTTTTCTCTGGGGATTTCTGTCGTTTCCAGCAACCAGCCAAATCGGAATTGTCAGGAGAACAGCCTCTCGCATGTTCCTTGGCACTTCTGCTTCCAGACTTGGGCAGAATCCAGACATGCAGAGGTTCATGGACATGAAAAATAACAGGGAAAGTGCCCTCTGGTATTAGCCCAATATTTTAGGAACATATTGGGAATCCCTGGGTTCATTTGCTGGAAAAGTTCAATGCTTCAGCAAGTAAGGAAGTTTTATATCTCATTATACTGAAGTTTTCCCCTTTCTTACCCAGGAGTACTGGTGTTGGTATCTGCCTTTCAATAGAGCTTTCTTGCCCTGGGTACAAAGCTGGTAAGATGGGCAGTGTGGCCCTGTGCATTAAATCCTCTCACACACAGACTGGGTTGCAGAAGTAACACTCAGGTACAGCCCATCACATGGCACTCCCCAGCTTCATTAAAATTAATTTAGTGGCCAAAGTATACCCTCCAGAGAAAGGTTCATGTGACTTGAGTTTAAAAGTGTCCTGGTACTTTCTAGTGAAACAGAATGAAGGCAGTTTTACACCCAGACTTGTAATTTGTCTATGTAAATTGATGTTTACTGTGGTTTTACTTCAGCTTGTTGCATGCAGGGCTCACACACAAGAGGTGAGTTTGGGTCTTATTTCTTCTCTCAGAATTGCTATTAATATGTACATTTGTCCAGGTAAGTAGTTTTGCCTGGACAACAAATGCTAAAAAAGGTCTTGAAATTCTGAAATAAGTAGATAAATGCAGCTTAGTTAAGAGTTGTTCTGTTTTTCTTGGCATGGTGATTTAGCCTATATGAAGCTTTGTGCTGTTTGGGGAAGAGGAAGTGGGAGGGAGTGTGTGGGAGCTTTGGTGGCTGGAAATGTAAAGAGAATCCAAGCTGAGTATGCTGAAACCTGCAGCTAAGGGACAGCTACCACGGATGGTTTTCTTTTTGTCGTGCTTTCTGGCAGTGGCTCATGCTGTAACCAAAGTTACCTGTGATTCTCCAACTTTTGATATCAATGAATCAAACATTTTCTGAACCGTTCTATTGAACCCTTTTTTTCTTTTTCCTTCCACTGCAAAGACAGAAGGTGCCGGCCGTGCTTGGGTACTGGTGTGACAGCGAGGTGGTTGGGTTTGCAGTCAGCTCAGTGAGCACTGCTCAGTTCACTTTCGCCCTGCTGAGTGGCTGTGGGCCACGAAGGAAGAGCTGAAGGCTTTGTTGTAACAAGTGTGCAGCTACAGCAGCATTATACCAGTTGTAGGGCTGGGGTTCTTTCATCCCTGGAGGAATATGGGCAGAAAAGATCACTCCCATGGTGAAAAGCACAGGGCAGGCTCAGGAAAAATAATTTCTTCAGGGCTTTTTTTCTGTGTGGTGTTTTTTCACAGACTGCCATATGAACTTCATTCTCTGTGTCCAGTTTCTGTGGTTTTCAAGTGTGGTTGACAGTGATAGTAGCTGTGTGCCTCTTCACAGTGAAGTTTAATTCCTGCTTGGGAGGCGCAGCCTGACAGAGGTCCTGCTTTACAAGAAGGCACTAGACATAGATCTGAGGAAGCAAGCTCCCTGGAAATGCTTGTCTTTTACAACTCAGCCCCATTTGCATAGCCAGAAATGAGATTGCAGGTTGAGTTTGGGAGCCAGGTTCAGTAGCAGAGCTCACTTTTGCCTCAGTGGAAATGCTGCAAGTGGAGCAGCTGCAGAGTCAGGCCCATAGCGTTCTTGTGCCTGGAACAAGTTGGCACAGTGGCCTTGTGTGGTGGTTGCAGAGAAAAGATGTGGTTTCCATAGGTTATCCGAGATTCTCCTTTCTTGGAGCAGACTGTTCTCCTTTCTGGGTCTATTGGAGCTCGTAGCCAGAGCAAGGGCTGTGCTGAGACATCCAGCTGTGGTCCTGCAGCCCTCCTGACAGGACACTGCACAGGATGATAGCCTGAGAAGCAGAGACTAAATCAGCCCCTCCTTGCCTGCCGCATAAAACACTTCTCACTGTCTCACATGCTTCTCCTCACACGCCTTGCAGAATTAATTTATTTATTTTGTGGACATGTGAGCTATGAGCTGTGGCATGGCAGGAAGGTGAGGAATTCTTTGTTTTGTTTTTAGTTTGGGGAAGAAGCGGGTGGGAGGGAGCATGTGGGAGCTCCAGTGACTGGGAGCTCAAAGAGAATGCATTAATTAACCCAGGGGGATCGCTGGGATGCAGGAGTGAGGAGCTGCAGCTTTAAACCCAGTGATCTTTATCCATTGCTGGGTTTGGGTCACAGACCTTGGATAAGAGAAGGGGGAAGAGGGGTGAGCAGGAGGGTGGGCACAATGGGAACCAGATGTTTCAAGCTGGCGGGGGTTTGGCCTCTCTGTTATTGTGTGACAAGGCACGGATCTCCCCTGCACTCAGAAGTATGTCATTCTCCTCTGGAGTCCTTCTGCCCTCTGCTCAGGGAGGGGAGAGGCTCACACATGCAGACATGCACACATACATGCTGCACACACGCACACGTGCCCGCACAGACAGCCCTGGCTCTGCTTCTTTCCTTTGGCCTACCTTTCTGAATGGCCCTGGAAGACTAAACAGGTGTTATCTACTTTTGATTTCAGTGCATTTAAATTAATCCTGTCAGCTCAGCTGTTAAAACAACTGTCATCTCCAGCTGTTAGTAATTTTCGACTGGGCACTTTTACAGGTTGCCAAGTTCTGAGCCTGCATTGTGAATCTCTCGCTCCCTTTCTCTCCAAGCGCTATAGTAACAATTTGTATTTTTTTTAAAGGGGACTTGCATTGCACTGTTTTTACAGCGAACCCTGTTTATTATATATTGAAATAATATCATCACAAAACCCAACATCATCATGCCAGACTTTGGAATAAAGAGCTAAACCATGTGTGGAGTGCGGTGCATATCAATCTTCTGTGGGTTTGTTGCAGCCTCTCTGTGCATTTTAAATTTGAATGAGAGATGAATCAACCTGAGAGTTTGGGAGGGAGGAAGAGAAGGGGCTCTAAATTTTTATTGCCAAAAGTAGAGCTTTCATTTTAGAAGCATTGGTCTCTCTTTCCCCTTTTGTCTTAATGTGCTTTTAATTTTCAATGACTAAATTTCCAGGAGGTACCTTGAACTGAGGACATTTTTAAATACCTTTCAGTTATTAGATTGATGGCATACACATGGTAGGCATAAAAATTGTAGGAGAAAAGAAATCATTGGATACATGTTATTGATTTCAGCAGGCACTCTCTAATGTGACTTATTCCACTGTGGTCAGGATCTATAGTTCATTACCAGTGCTTCAGAGTCAGGGAGCACTTGTGGCTTACCCTGACCTGAGTCCTGGCAGGGAAGGCTCTCTGTGCCTTTAAGGTTTCCACTCATTGCAGTTGTCTGCCCACATTTTCAGCTGGTATAGAACTGAGGCTGCTCCCTGGAGTTATGTTGCAAGCTGTCCTTAAAACACTGGAAAGGATTATTCAGGCGGTTTTTTTGCCCATTCCTAAGAAAAGGATGTACTTAAGAAGTGGCTATAGGTAATCTTTCTCTCAGCAGACCAAGTAGCCAAATAAATGTGAATCTTTAAAAAAAACCCCATGTTTTATATAGTCTACTGCATAAATAAGGGCAGTGTTTCTATATCTTTTAGTAAAATAAAGACCTTCTGTTTAAGACCTCCTTTCTTAAGATTTTCATTGTCTTTTACTTTTGAATTTATTCATGAAAATTCTGTTAAAATAGGAACACTCCCCAAATATTACTAGAATAATTATTTTCCTTTCACTTTTTATTCTTGTGCTGAGACAAAAAAAAAATTATTTAAGGAAAAAAGAAAAGAAACAAAAAACTTTACCAATAATGTGAAAAATAAAAAGAAAAATATTCTGAAGTACCATCTAATTCAGCAGGGCAGGTGCTGATGTAATTCCCACCTTAAAATGTATCTGTGCTTTTAGTCATGTTTTGTGATACAGAATTGCAGCTATCTGAGCAACATCTCAAATTCCAGCACAGTTCTGGGTGTTTCTGAAGACACACCCCCCCCATTAATACCTTCCTTGCAAAATTTTATTCTTTATGAAATAGCTGCATTCACATGCACCAGTCTTTGGGTGTGCCATCATTATCCTTCTTCTCGTGCAGTGGTACCATTTCAGTAGAACATGAAGCAACTTCCTCAAATTTCCCATTTCTTAGTGGACAACCGTAAATTTTTTCAGTGAAATGTTTAGTATCCCTCTTAGTACTGAAATCTGGAATGCCAGGTTAGGAGTGCACAGTGTGGATAGGTAAGACCAAATTACAGACAGACATAATCATACAATTGCTGTTGCTATAACTGTTAGCAAGAGCTGGGGTTGCTTGTCTTGAATTCTGCTTCTATTCCATGGCTAAATACTGGCGTTACAGTGGTACACCAGGCCTTTTTCTGTATAGTTTAACATTTCCTTAACTAAAGAATTTGATCAATAATATATTAATCCAAAATTCTGGTTTCACAGAAGCTGCTACTGGTAGATCAAAGCAAGTGCTTTCTGTAAAAAATACTGCTTTTATTGAAAAACAAGCTGAAATAGCTGAAAATTCAAATAAGGGAAAGATAGACTATGATAGACTTCTCCCCAGAATTACAGGCATTTTATTTTAGGGAAACTAAAGAGTTCAGGCCCTGATGCAGTTTCATTTATAGTGTGTAACACTTTGTTTAAACCTTCATCAAGCCCTTCCAGAAGATGCATTGCCAAATGTTCCTGCTTACAAGGATTTATCAATGTAGGTTTAATTTCTGCTTTGCAAGAATCACACCCAGCTGTGTGAAATGCAGCTGAATTTTGAAGCCAGACATACTCATGGTCTCTGAGGTGAGCTGCTGCTCCCTTGCTGCTTTCACCTCCACATCTCAGCCCCACCACCAGCCTCAGGTATGCTGGACTCATGGCTTCTGCAACAAGCTGTTGCCATCTCCTCAGTGCCAAATACTGTTAAAGGTACAGCATTTTTTAGGATTAGGTGGTGGTTAACTTAGTGCTGCAAAGTCTAATATGCACATATTTTCCTTGTCATCTTTTCTGCACCTTTCTTTCCTTGCAGACACATAGCTTCCATCTCCTTTGGCATGGCACCATTGTAAAAGTCAGGTAATTCCAGTGACATCAGTGAAATTACCTGTGTGTAAAATTAAAGTGAGAGAGACTGAACCAGATCCCAGTATCTTCAGCATCCAAAATGTGTGTCTGCTTTGCTTGCTCAAATTAAATGGTACTTCCAAACATTTGAGGGCTTTGTGCAATGTGAAAGATTCCATTAATCTTATCTGTATGCAGTAAAACCTTGTCAATTCACACTAATGATTGTGGGAGTTAACAGGTAAGCACATTTTTCAGCTGGCTTTCCCGTGGGTGAGGGACTGAGCCTAAACTCTTGACCCGACACATCTAAATTTAGGGGTATTCAAAATCTGAATTTTGCAACTCAAGTCAATATTTAAATTTCTGTGACTTTGCATGACACAGTTTTGGCCAACTGATTTGTGTTTGACAATCCAAAGGTGTAGGAGATATCTACATAAGCCATAATCTCTTAGAAGATAGGCAGAGCACACATCCAAAGGGTGGAGGCTCTGGAATGCTCTGGCCTGGCTGAGGAGGAGTCTGCAGGCACACAGATATTGGTGCTGCTGAATTCAGAAAACCTGTTCCCATCCCTGGGGACCAGGGAAGCCCTTCCATGGGCCAGAACCCCGGGGACCTGGGATACAGGAATATTTTTTCATCCCTTTGTTTCTTTCCTGCGCAGTTGGACTAAGTAGGGGAGGATTTAGCTGAAGTCTGGCATTTGAGAGGAGAGGGAAGATTGCTCCATTGCTTTTCACCATTGACCGAAAAAATACATAACACGAGGAAAACCAGACTCTATTTATTTATTCCTCTTCTGTTTGTCTTCCTCTTTCAGTTCCATATCTTATTTTTCCTTTCTTCCTACTAACTTTTCCAGTCTTTCCACTTGTATTCTTGAAGGAGTTCATTAGCATCTCTTGACTAGATTTGACGAGCATGAACAAGCAAGGAAAGCAACAGAAATAGCAGAAATGATAGTGAAGATTTGATATCAACACGACATGACTATGTGAAGTGCGCTGTAATGTCAATGTGGTGTAGAATATTGATAGGCTTTTAATTAAGCAGTGATTTCTGTTAGATGAGATATTAAATGCAGTTCTTGACTGTTCTTAGAGATCTCTATCCCCAGTATACAATAAGCTGTGCTTCTCAAGTTCCTGTGTTCATAAAGCCAGGAGAGCAAATTTAAAATAATCAGTATTTTGCCATGACCCACTGTGTGGTTGTTCTTATTTTGGAGAAACAGTGACATTTTCAATTCAACTTGTTGTCTAGGAGTGACTCTAAGTTAAACTGAAAAAATCGTCATTTGCATTCAAGGCTATAATGGTAAATGTATTGCTCAAGTTGATCAAACTTTCCCAAGTAAACAAGCAGGAAATTCTCTGTCCTGCTAACTATTGCCAAAAGTTTTGACAGATATACCTCAAAGTAGCTGCATGTTTTCGCTTGTACCAACTTCTTGATTAGATTTGCTTCCAGCATGAGGAAAGAGGAGGTTTTTCACTATCCATGATAAAGCAGATTTGGTGCCTTAGAACAAAACTTCCTTTATGTGCTGCTGTTGAGTGTTCCTGACAATGCAGTTTAGTATTTTTGTCCTCTCCAGGGGGACTGCTTGTCTGTGGTCATGTGTGTGGGTTTTTCTGATTCCATCTCTGTCAGGGAAGATGACATTTTGCAGCACTTTGGGGAAAACACAGGAGATAAGCACGTTTATGTGGCACTGGTGGGCTGTCCCAAACAAAGTCAATAGAGTTAAGATTAGGACTCTGTATTTTTCTGTGTGCCTACACGTGTGTGTGTGTTTGTGTTCCTCGGAGAGGCTGATGTAAACAGATGCCTCTTTCTGCTTTTCTGTGGAGGACAGGAAAGACAAAGCCCCACATTTACATTATTTTTTTAAAACAATTTGTTATGTTACACACTCATTGAGGCAGAGGTGATGCTTACTTTGTGTTTTCTTTACCAGTAACTATAATGTTAGTTTAAAAAATAGCTTACCTCACATACTGTGCCCCAGTAAAGGTAACGTTTCACTATGATTTCCTTCAAAATGTTGCTTTAAAATTTTCAAAATCGTAACATTTTCTGAAGAGTTGATGTGACAAAGAACTGCTGGAATTTTTCCTTGAATATTGTCTTTTTAAGTGGATTTTATTTTCAAATTGTGAAGAAGCCATAAAAAACATAATTCTAAGTGACTTTTCTCCCAGTCCATTTCTGTCTACATTTTTCCACAGCCAAAACTTTGGACTTATCCATAAAATATTTTTCAATAAGAGAAATGCTTATAAATATTTCACCTCAAGACAGAGCAGACAGTTTTATGCTGAGATAGGGGAGTAAGTGCAGCTTTTTCCCTGGTGAGAAAAATCCCTTTAAAACAAGTTCAGTGTATTATTGCATTTTTTTTTTTCATTTTCAGAGTATAGTTATGAGGAAGTAAGCGTGAGATAAAGTAAATATAAAAATTAGCAGCTTGTCAGCTATCTCTGATTCTTCCCTGCGTGGTTTGCCTGGACCTGTTGTAGGCTGCTGTAGTGTTGTCTCCTCTCAGGGATCACAGGGTGGGCTCTGGGTGAGAGGGGGGTACAGTCACTGGTGAGGGTTGTGTTCTGCAAGGTCATATTGCAACCTGTCTTCTGAGGAGAAGTTCAGATGTTTTTCATTTGGACAACATCCATGGCTGCTTCAGGGGTATTTCCATCTGAGGTTGCTGTGAGATATTAAGTCAAGCTGTTTTCCTAGCAAGTCAACCATATGAACCTTTCAGAATTAATGCTGCTCTTCTTTAATACACTCTTTTCAGTTCATTTTTTTTTTCCTGCTAGAGAACCAGTTGTTTAGTTTAGTCCTGTTGTATAAAATATTTCCTTTCATTGGTGCGTTTTACAATTGTCACGTCTTTGGTTTTAAGGGACCAAAAGGTATGTTGAATGTTCTGAGAGCATTTTGATATTCTTACAGCTGTAGGGAGTGTGGCTAGAGCACAGTTTTTGGAGGCTTAGGTTGCCCTGATAAGAGATCTCCAGCAGTGCTCTTGAGTGTCAGTGGAAGGAAAGCTCATACAAACAAGAAGGTTGATGTGAAACTGTGAAACACAGGAAATACAAATAGTAAAATGTAGGAATTTTGCTTTGATCCTTTTCCCATAACTGCATAACAGTTTGCAAACTGTCTAGTCAGAACCTTCTCACTGATTTTTTGGACTTAGCTGAAAGAAATTGAATGGTAAATAAAAAAGTCAATGACAAGCCCCTTTCTTATTCCTAAGCTCCTTCCTGTAGAACTGCCCCTGCTCTGTTCTTCTCTTTTTCTCCCTGCTTCCACTGCGTTGACCCAAAGTATTGGAAATGGTTTCTGTGTTTAGGAGAAGCCATTTAACCCTTTCCATTAAGCATAAAAATCTGTACGGTCAGATGAAGATACTCCATGGAAAAAAATGTGACATTTTGTTCCATATTTCTCTCCCATATTTTGAGAAGGAAATTTATTCTTCTAGGTGGGCTAATGTCTAGCTTAGGTGGGCTAGTTCAAATTCTGACAACACCTGCCCTGCTTGATGAAGTCCATGTGAAGTTTAGCCCTTAAACACCCAGGCTGAAATTCCTTGGTACCAGCTGAGGTGCACAAAGGAGTCTGCAGTAAACAGCCTGAACACATTTCCCCCATTCAGCCAAGCATTATGAATAGTAACTATAATTCTAAACCTTAAATTTTCCCTACATGCTGGTGATCACATCTCCAGCTAGCAGAGGCAGTGCTGCCAGCTTGGATTCCTTCTTTCTGGGCTTTCTTCTATCCCAACTCTACCTCTCCACAGAGATGGTGATGGGAAGTTCATATTTGAGGGACATACTGAGATTGTGTGATAGAAAAATACTGCTTCAGAATCCAGAGATTTTCTTTGATTTCAGTGTTTGAACATGAACTTTATTGTCATTTATCTTCTGTAATAGGTGATTTCTGACTATGCATAGCATTAAAAGAACTACAAATGATTAACTCCATGAGTTACCAGAGGGCACCGAAGTTGGTTGTATTGACATTCTGTGGCTCCTCTAATTTTTTTAGAACAGTGAATAACTTAGGAAGGATTTTTGTGTTTTGTTTTGGTGGATTTTTTTATTTTTCATGCTGTATTTGGTGACAAAGAAACAGAGAAACCACAGACTAACTGTATTGCATGGAATGACAGCATAATGCTGCCTCGTGGCACTAAGTAAATAAATAAAACCTTGACAATCCAGCCTGTTTGGCACACTTGTTGGCAAACTCAGTGAAAAAAGGGAAGAAAATGGGCTAGAGCTGCTGTGGTGTGTCCTCCCCTTAGTTGCTCTACTTCAAAGATACTTGCTGCCCAACATTACACTGGGGTTAGGTTGGTTTTTCTGCATGAACAAAATGAAGAGTTGAATTCTTTTAACACTTTCAAGAATCCAGCAAACCCAAAATTTGTACCAGTGATCGTATTCAGTAATTGTCTAAGCCTAACAAAGCCAATGGATGTCAATGAACTTCAGATCAGAGGCTCTTCTGCTGGAATTCTCTTGTGTTGCATGCAGGGCTCCAGTATCATGGAATCTGTGAAGCTTTTGGAAGTGCTCTTTGAAAGTGTTTTCTCTGTTTTCCCTGTGGCAGGGATGGAGCCTTCAGCCAGTGCATGACTCATGGAATGATTGTATTATACCTGTGTAAAGCCTGCTGTGGAAAAGCTCTTGTGAGGTGACATGGACAGACTTGAGGGGTGCTCCTAAGACATAATACTCTGTCTTAAACATCATTCTATGCATAAATCTTCAAATCTGATCCAGTGGAGTTCTGAGGAAATTTCTGGACAACTTCAAATGCAAATCATGTGGGAGGCAAGACCTTGAGTCTTGCTTTGAATGGAAATGGCAGTGTGTAATTTCAGTTGAAAACAACACGGGCTAATTTTGCCTTGACGGAATTCAGGCGAAATAAGTTGTAGCTTAAAGGATTTGGTGTGCCGTTTGGAACTGATAGCTAACAGTTTGAAGGTTTACAAGGTTTCCTTTAATGTGGTTATGCTCAGACTGTATATCAGACAGCTTCAGGCTATTAAATTACACTCTCCTTGCTAGCACTCACTTCTCAGCTTTTAGAATATTTTCCTTTCTGTTTGTGTATTAGTTAAACACCATCTCAGCAATTCCGAAGCCAACATGAACCTTTTTCCAGAACGATTTGGGGAGAAGGAGAATTCAATCTGGTGATAGATTGGTGTTTCATTTTGTTTTTTTCCTGAGCATTTTTGCTCTGTTTGGTCTCTGCCTACACATGTAGTGCAGAAGTCCCACTAGTGTGGATGCTGAATCTCACATGCAGATCTGATCCACTTCATTCTGCAAGCAGTGACCCCCAGGTTGAATGGCTTCCTTTTCCAGTCCTGGGGAAGAAAACTGGTCAGCACTGGTTTCCTGTAGGGCTGTTCTCTCCAGATCACTAGGACAGCTTCCAGAGCCGCACCTCCTCCTGGCACTGCTGTGCAGACCTGTGCACATGGTGGGACTGTGCTGACACAGTGCTCCTGCGTGCAGGCACAGAAAGGCTCGCCATCAGTTTGCAGCAGAGTCACGTTTCCACCTGAAAGCACAAAGGGTGTAATGCAAATTACTTGTTTTCAGCCTCAGAGAAAAAAAACTAAAGGAAGAAACTACCTAGAACCTCAAAGGTAAGAAAAAATGTGTAAGGTGATGTTTGTTAGGTTTTATGAAAGGAGGTAATGATTCAAAGTCTGTGTCCGGTTTTCAGATGAGGCTAATGGGCGTATTGAAGCATTTTCAACTTTGAGTGCAACTCAGGACCAGGAGTTTTTACTTTACCTTAAAACTGGAATTGGTTTCCCACATAATTTAAAATATTCTAAAGTTACATTCTAATAGTTCTTCAGTATTTCTTTCAAGCAAAGTGCAACTTCATATTTAGCTTACATTAGGAAAAGAAGCAAAACTAATATTGTTAAATATCTATTAAAAAAAAAAAAAACCCTGTTTTAAATCAGCACCATTCTAGAAACGTCACTTCATTGTTTAGCCAGTAATAGGATATTACAATAACCATGTGGGTTGCAAGCTCAGCCTGGAAACCCATGTGCCAGGTCTTGTACTGACCAACTGTAAAGGCATTTCTTGCCTCAGACCAAAAGAAGTCTGGTGTGGGTGAGAGCTGGGAGACAGGACAGTGTGGGGACCTGCTTTGGATCACATCAAGCTCTCTCCTGTGTTTTGGCAGCACAGGGCATTTCCAGGTAGGGATTTGAGCCTGGCAACTTGGGCTCACCCCTAATTAAGTGTGAGTGTGGCAGAGTGAGTTGGTGTGAGGGTGTGCCCCAGGGGCACTGCTCCCTGCCACGCTCATTAACCAGGTTCTGCCAGAGGTGGCACAAAACAACTCTGGTATTTTTGTCCCTGGTGCACTTGGAATTTCAGTGAGAAGAGTAAGGTGGTAACATACATTGAAAAATTTAATACTTGACTTGCTTGTAGTTCTGAGTCACATTTGTCTTAAAAAATCCTTTTGTCTGTGGTGTTTGGTTGATGAAACAAATTGAACTGTGGGTAGAAATAGCACAGATCAGTTCTGCTCTTCTTTACTCTGTTAGTCCCAGTTGGAGTCAACAGAAAGAAGTATTTTACAGAAAAAGAGCATAATTTACTTAATTTCTAATATGATGGACTGGAAAACCTGCCCATATAATTTCTGTCTCTTTTTAATTCTATTTCTGTAAACTAAAATTCAGTTTTTTTAAAGACAGTTTACTTAAATCCCCCAAATCCTTCTTCACAAATATGCAACAGTTTTAGGGAGAGGTGGTTCTTAAAATACTAGAATGGTGCTTTTCACGGCACCTTTGTAACAACCAGATTAAATCAGTGGTTTTGGTTAAAAAAAAAATTATGACAATACTAGTGTAGTATAAAATTCACTTAAACTGGACTCAGACCATGCTTTGCAAAGGTGGATTTAGGGCCATATGTTAAATTTAGCACATCCTAAATAACTTTATGAATTTGGACCATGAAATACTCAGCAGTCAGAAGAGTGGTGGCAGCTGTTTTCTCATGGTTGTAGAGAATGCTAAAGAATTAAAAACTGAACTGTCCTGCTGAAATATGCAGTATACATATTTCAGTGGCTACACTAAAAGAAGGACTTTGTTGGATTTATTTTAATTTTGAAGACAACAGATTTGACATATCCAAGTTGGTTATCTTTTACCTGCTGGCTTTTGCCTCTGGTAATAGCTGATAACTGGAGATGAGCAGAGAGATCTATCAAAGAAGAAAAGTGTAGGGGAAAAGGAGATAAATACTTAATGGATCTACGTAGACATAGGTGCACTGGTTTGTGTTAGTGGGAGGAAATCCAAGCTGTTCTTTGGGAGGAATCCCTCCATGTCTAAAACATCACTCCATCACTTCTGGCATAGCCCGCATGCCCCCAGATATTACCCTTGGCCTTAAAAGTTCCTAGAACCTTTGGGCTGCCTTGCAGCTTCAATGTTTTACTTCGCAGTGTCTCATGAGTAGACACCAGGTCCTTCCTGGACAGGGAAGTGAAAAACTGGAGTTGAAATCTATACATGAAATCAAAAGCTGCAGCCCAGATCAAGGCGCTTGGTACAAGCGTTGCCATTTGTGTTTATGAAACAGATGAAGGCCTATGTGTCAAGTTTAAATTTGCAAACTTCTGGTGGTTTGTATATAAACAGCAAAGTAACATTAACATTGCTTTAAACATGGTTTTGTTTGCTTTAATATCCTATAAATTTTACTCTGACATTAAATGTGTCATTGAGTGTGATGAAGCTGGAGGGTAATATCTCACTCAAGTGCCATTTTTGTCGTCGTTCAAAACTATGGTAATGCATTTGATGATTCTTATCTGTTCTTCAGTGTCTGTGGTTATCTTTCTTATTTTCATTCTCATACATATCTGAGCTATGTAGTCTGCATCTGGAAGATTTGATTTGCTGCATAAGTTGAAAGAATAGAGAAACTGATCCTCTGTTTTTATTTTATTTTCCTGCAATCTTGTAGACCTTGAAATCGAAGCTGGCGCATATGTAAATATGGTCTTCTTCCTTGGATCTTTTGAAAGTTGATTTTCTCCCCAGGTAAATTAATCTGTGATTCTAACAGTGACTGTGGCAAAATCAGCCCAGTGGGGTATGGATTTAAGGGTTCTTCAAATTTCTGCAGTAATAATTCCACTCTGCTCCTGTGCATGGGTCTATCACTCATGGGTTGTGCTTATGGAACTGACAAAAGAGCAAGCTTTGCTTGCTAGGAGAGGTTCTGACAGAGGAGTCAATGTTTGGGTGGAAATTGAAAGAACACTCAACTCAGTCCTAATACTAGTTTAATGATCACCTGCCTGTCTATCCCTAGGAGTTTTTTGCTGTGGTACAAAGTCAGGTAGAATAATTCCACAAAGCCACAAAATAATATTTTCAGTCATTTTTTTTTTTTTTTTGGTAAAACGTTTCCTTGTTCAAAGTAAGAAGCAGTATTGCCCTGCTTGATTTCTGAAGTCATTCTAAGAAAAGAGAGTTTTTTCCATATACAAACACATAGACACAGTGATGCACTTGAAAGTCTCAGTGTATAAAAAAATCTATGTAAAACATTTTTCTTTTACCAAAAAAACCCCCACATTATCCCCTCTTGTTCACATGGGATGGCTATTACTGCAGTGCAAGGGCAGGATGTGTCATAGTTACTAAATCCTTCATGTTGGAAGAGAAGAACATATTAGCTTTATCTATTATACTTCCACTTCCCTTATTCTTGGTGGTAGATATTAATAATCTATTGGAAGTGTGTATGCAAATTTTGGACAGAATAACAGCTTGAACCTTTTTGAAAGCTAATAAAGTTAGGAGTGAATGGTAAAGAAGCTTCTGCATTATACCATGCATTGCTTTTGTGCTGCTTCTATTCTAACAGCACAGCCACGTGTCAGAGTGAAGTAACATTTAACATTTCCTATGTGAACATTTATTTCTGTCCCTCAGGTGTCTCCACATGCATGTTAGAGTTGAGCCCTTCTATGCTATCACAGGTTGGTCATCACACATTTGGTCTAATTAAACTCAGATTCTGATGTGCATATATCCTGCCAGGTTAGCTCAAGGCTTAAGATAACACTGGAGCCAAACTCTGCCATTCTCTGTATTAACTGATTGTGTTTCTCCATTTCATTCTACTCTGGAGCAGGCTGACTTTCCCTCCAGACGTATCAAGGATAAGGCAAATACTATTTACGTTGAGAATTCACATCAGCTGGGTCTAAAACTGTGAGACCTGAGTCAGACTGGATCACTGAAGAAATAAAAGTTTCAGTTGCTGCAATATTTACTGGATGTAGTCCTGCTTGGTTGCTGTGGAATTATGGAAAAATGCTAAAGAAATAGGGACCTTGCATAAAAAAACAGTGACCACCTTTCTTCCATCTGCAGTTCACTGCTCCTTAGTTCTGCTTCTCCTTCATCCTTGTGAGCAGAACATTTTACTACTTGACTCACCTTCCCGCAGCAAATTCCTCATACCTGTCTGTTTCCCCAGTAGCAGCGTTGGCCTGACAGCCTGGTATGTTTCTTTTGGAGCTTGTACCTTGTGTTTTTGGATTTGGAATGTATCTTCATTTGTTGTGGGAAAGCATCCAGCCTTTTCTTTGTGTTACCAGAGTTAAAAATAGTAGGAGAAGCAAACGCTCATCACTGTTGCCCATACTTTGTTAGATAGCTCTGCCCCAGATCCAAAGTTCTCCAAACAAGACAGAGGCTGGAAACCTTTTCCTGTGATGACATGCATGATGCTATTGGTAGTGATTTCTATTTTGTTTGATTTTTCTGTTGAAATACGCACTTCATGAAAGTGCTTCTTGTAGCTTTGTAGACAAATGGCAGTGGATGGCTTTTTTCTGAAATACTTCATTGCTTATCAGAATCTTCCCATTCTTCATTAACAACTTTCAGTTGCTATGTTAGCTTTTTTCTAATGTTCCCAGTGTTAGGGATAATAACCTGATGGCCTGGAAGGCCCCACAAAGTGCTGTAGCACTATGCCATGTTTGTGTGTGGTTATGAAGAGAAAAAACCTCCAGAAGTTGTAATATTTACTCCGTGTGCTTCCAAAGGGCCTTTACAAGCCCCAGGGATCAATAACAATACAGAATATTAGAATATGTATTGCAAATATTAAAGCTGTCTGCAGTCTTCTAACCTCCTCTGAAGACAGTACTGAACGAGTCTGTACTCATTTAATCTTCACTTGACAAAATTTGGCATTCTCAAGCAGTGTAGCTGTCTTTTATAAAACACTTGAAGGAAGTTAGACACAAAAATCCAATGCTAATTTTGCTTAAAAATGGCAGCTTAAACTGTCAGATAGCAAGAAAGTAATGTTGCCCTTGTTACTCCTGTGTTTTTGTTTTTTTTGCTAGCTCAGAGGCTAAGCATTTCAGTGTGGACAGTCGAAGTTTGAGAAGTTAAAAGCAATTGAAAACAGAAGGACAGAAGGGGAATTTTAGGCAGTCCAATTAGTACGAATTATTTTCAGCATCTTGTGTGGCATAAATTAAGTTTTTCCTTTGTTGGCACTTGTGAAAAAATAACAGCTATTGATTAGGCCTGTTGAGCCCTCCTGGCCTGACAAGATATTTCACTGTAGTGCTGTGGGCACAGGCTAGAAATGATGCTGAGAGAGTGAGATCCTCTACAATCATCTTCTCTCATTGTTATTTTTAGTGGGCTTTTTTTTAGATGTACTGTATACAGTAGAACCTTATTAAAGCCTCACTTAAGATCCTCAGATAATCACCCTCACCAGGCTGCTTCTGAGAAGTTTTCAGGAAACCATTTTTAAATGCAGCAATATATTGATTTCTGAGGGGGGGGGGCAGGTGGGAGGTTGCTAATCTGGGCACCTGGGTCAAAGCTAGTGCTCGTGTCCCCGATTCCTTATTTTAGTGGGAGTGGGCTGCAAGTGTGGGCGCAGCTCTGTCACTGATTAGAACTTGGTTGTTAGTTTTTGGTGCTGGCAGTCTGAAAAACTGTGAATGCTGTCTCAAATGTAGAACAGATGCAGATTTTTACTCTGATGAAATAAAATGAGGGACCAGCACTGACAGTGGTATGAAGAAGAATTTCAGAGGTGACAGTGAGAAGATCCAGGGTTTTGTTTTCGTTTTCAGATCTGAGCTGAGCAATAAATAATGTAATGTTTGCAAAGATATTTTGGGGCTGAGTATAAGCATCTTAGGGTGAGACGGGCAAGTCTAAAGACTTCATGTTGTCAGGTGAAACAGGTGGGAGAGACAAAGTTTTGAACAATTTAGTTTCCTGATTTTTTTGTCCCTTTTAGTTCAGTACCAAAATCCATAATGAGAGGAAACGCTGTTGCTTTGCTTTTTGAATATGTTTTTACCAGCATAGCGCATGTTTAAATCTAGCAGCAGCCTTTGGTACTTGAACAACAAACAGTGTTAAACCATCAGTAATCCCTGTACAGGGTGGATGGTATTGTTTTTGGGTGTCTCTCTATTTTCCTTTCTAAATAATCCCAGACAGTTGTGGTAATATGTTCTTTTGGCAAGAGGTGTCTTGAATTTCCTTACTGTTATCTACTCAAGAGTTTCTGGAAAACCATTTGGAGATAGATAACATATGTTAAAGACCACAGTATGCAGACTGAGTTTATCAATTATTATACTGGTGGATAGTGGAATTAATTATATTTTTCTCTCAAGCTATTGTCAGGAATGATGACTTGTGTCAGAGAGAGTTTGAGTTCCAATGCAAGGATGTCCAGCTCTGGCTGCCAGGACATCTTTGTCTGTGGTCAAGGAGTGCACGAAGTTAAGAATAAACCCCCCAAACCAGCTCTGATGAGAGAGCAGTAGAGGAAAGGATTTAGGTTTGGTGAATCACGGAACTGTTTGGGTTGGAAGGTACCTTAAAGATCACCTCATTCCAACCTCCTTGCCATGGGTAGGGACACTTACAGGGACTGGGCATCCGCAGCTTCTCTGGGCAGCCTGTGCCAGTGCCTCACCACCCTCACAGTCACCCTCACATTCCTCACTGAGGGGTGAAGGATGGTTCCCATCCCCCTGCCTCATTCATGATGGGCTTTTTCCCTCCTTTGCCAAGAAGTTCATCCTTGAGATGTGTCTGGTCCGTTGTCTCTTTCTGTAGTTAAAAGCTTCCTTTGCTTTTTTGGCTGAAAGATTGTGGCCTTGCCTTTTGTATTTGGACCCTACACCTGTAATCTTTGTCACTGTGGTGGGTGACTGAAATTATTACAGCACAACGTGCATGAGGCTTAGACTCTGCAAAGACAATGTCTCCTGAGTGTGTTTCAGATTCCTTACGGATGGCATTGGCCACAGGGGACACGCTGGCCCTCCTTTGGACACCTCCTTGTGACACCGTTGGCTTCTCACCGCCCCCGCCGTGCGGGGAGTGTTGTGGCCTGTTTGGGCAGAGCTCTGTGGGCAGGAGTCAGGATATGTCATGGCAGGGAAGGGCTTTGGGAAGCTGTGAAGAGGAGAGAGGCCTTGGGGAGAGCACTTGAAGCTGGGTCTGTCCCCACCAGGGCATCTGGGGATCAGGGAGACACGTCCTGGCCGCCCCTCTCCTAAAGCAGGCAGGATTCTCCCTTTAGGCTGCTGTTGCCACCTGCTTTCAGGAAAAATTTATTCCCAGGCAGGATTGTTAAGCATTGGAACAGGCTGCCCAGGGAGCTGGTGGAGTCACCCTCCCTGGAGGTGCTCAGGAGACAGCTGGACATGCCCCTGAGTGCTGTGGTCTAGTTGGCAAGGTGGTGGTTAGTCAAAGGTTGGACTTGATCATCCTGGAGTCTTTTCCAACCTGACTGACTCTGTGTGTGACCTTGCCTCTGCCTCTGGGCCCTCCTGGGTGGCTTTGAGCCAGGCATTTCTTTTCCTGCCTCATTTTTCCCACTTGGGAATAATGATGCCTTTTCAACTAAAGCTGGAAAATTATACAACTGTTAAGATATACAAAGTCATCAGAGATTCAAAGGAGTTGTCTTGGACCTGCCAGGAGAAAATTCTGTCCTGTGCTGCCCTACAGCTCCAGCTTCCCCAAATGTGCTGGTTATCCAAGGCATGGTGCCTAATCCTTAAGTTTTCATGTCTGGAGAGTGCTTGGAGCATATGAATTTGCTTTATAGGTTTTGAGAGGTATAGTGTGATACTGAGCCAGAATCCTAGAAGTTATCTAGTTCAGATGTACTTACCACTAACCCTCTTGGTTTCATTGCTATTGCTATTCCATATAAGACTTGTATCCTTTCTGTCCTTACAACTACTTCTTAAAATACTGTATCCATAGCTCTCCTACTGACATTTTTTGGTAGGTCTCCTTTATTCCTCTCCCCTGTTGATATTCATACTCAAAGGACTAGATTTAAATGAAAGGGCATGTCTTTGACTTTAATAAGCTTTTAATAAAATCTGGAAAAAAAATGCCACCAACACCCCTAGAGGAGCAGTTTTTACGAGGGTGTGCCTCCCTACTCTAACCCCTCAAGACTCCATATTCTGTAAGGACTGCTACCCTGCACACCTGGCCATAATTAAGTGGTCTTTGTTTTTCTTTCAGTCTTACTCTAGTTTTACAAAACATGGTGTAATGTAGTATTGGGGAGAGATTATAAAAGTATTAACTTAAAGTAAAGGAAAGCCTCACTGCCTGGTAAATGTGCCACCCAGAAAGAGACGTACTTATTTCAAGGCAAGCTTTAAAATGTTGACTGTTTTGAAGCTTTGACTATTTCCCTTTGCAGTAGGATCATTCGTTTTCTTTTCCTTTTTTTTTTTTTTTCCTTGTATTTTCTGTTATGTTCACCATCCTGATATTTTGTTTAATGGAAAGTTACAAGTAGATGAGGTTTCTTGCATACTCTGAGAAACCTGGCCATTTCAGGTTGAACAGGAGATAAACAGGTTAATAGGAAGAGATCCCCCAAATTAAAACACTTCGGTGGCATTGGATTGAAAAGAAAAACATGAAAGAGGACAAGAAGGAAGTGCAATATGGACATCAGACATGATTTTGCCCTCCTTTCAGGTAGGAACAAGCGCAGCAGTTTTTAACAATCAGCCCTTGTGTGTTTGTGTGTTTTCCTTCCCTCCGTGTTGTTTCGCAGTTATCTGTTAGTAACAGCAGTATTATTACACACAGATTAAAAGACAGGCAGCTTTTAGGCTCCCTGACAGTTGGCCAGAGCAGAGATTAGAGATAAAAGTTAATCCCGTGAGGTAATAGCAAAAAAAGAGTACAAAGACATGAGATGAGCCGATAATGGTTTGTTTAGGTAAGAAGGCTTCCCTTGCCTTGGTGATTGGCTCTTGCTCAGTGGTGCTTTGAGTGATAGCTTCCCAAATCCTTTCGAAGATTCAGAACAGTTAGCAGTGGGCCGGGAAGAGAGTTAGAGGGGAAATATGGGAGCCAAGAGTGGTAAAACATCATGAAATCATGACAGCCATAAATGGAAGGTGCCGGACCATGGGGGAGATGAGAGATGTTTTCTTCCACAGCTGCAGAGCCATTAGTCAGTTAACGCTTGGAAAGAGGGAGGCTGAAACAGTCTCTTAAGTCAGGGTTTAAAATATCAAAGGAACTTATGTTTATATTTCTTGTAAAGTGGAAAATAATTTGAAAATGCAGCAACATGAATATGACTTCAGGGTGGTTAAAATGTTAATAGCCTGATATATTTTAAGTTACATTTCCCTATTGCATGCTCAGAGAGAAAAGTTTGCAAAGGTTTTTTGGACTTCACATATATTTAGGAATGCTCTTAAATCCACGTGACATCACAAATGAAATTCAAATAAATCCATCCCTTTCTAGTGAAGTTATGAAGGGGTATTCAGCAGAAGATTAGGAACATGAAACAAGTGAATCGTTACTTCTGCACAGCCCTATCATTTTGCAGCTAACACAGATAAATATGTGTTTGAAATAGAAGCTATCTACCAACCACTGGCAATCCAGCACTGCACTGCAGTCACAAAATTGAAGAGGTGGCAATTCATATCTTTGTTTTTTTAAACAAAGATTGATGAAAGCAGTAGCACTCTGATTCTTGAGTACGGTAATAATATGATTCTGAAATAACCAATTAGCAAGCTACAATTACTATACCTGCCTTAAAGCTGGCTATTGCTAGCACTAGGCTAAGAAGTGAACTGTAATAGAAATAAAAGCGTGCCTTATTATGGCATCTAGCCACTGGAATTGATGGAAGAAAAAAATTTGCCCTCACATTTCCTTCTTTGTCCTTCTCTTTTGATGAGGGCAGGGAAGTAGCACGAATACCAGAAGATACAATTATAAATAGGGATAATTCCAGAGTGACCATAAGAATGAGTTCCATAAGATATAATTTGTTCTACTCTCTGAATGTCTTCAGTTCCCCTAAGAATTTATTTCAAGGAGTCAGTGAATCAAACTCTACTTTATTCTTTTCTGTCAAGGATAGAATAGCTAGGTATTAATTACTATTTCACTTAGAATATTAATAAAAGTTATTTGTGTGCTCACAATAAGGAGGTCTTGGAAGGAAAAGAGATGAGAAGGTTGGGAACTAACCAGTCAGATTTTGTCCTTAAACTTAGAAGGAGGTAAAACTATTGTTTTTATGATTTTTTAAATACCATAACAAAACAGTTTGATCACTCACTGGAGTGTTTGCCAGTCTCTCAGGCTCAGTGAACTGTGGGACAGACGGGGCTTGTCACACTTGTGGATTAGTGTTCAAATTCATGAGTTCTCAATCGTGCTTATTCATAGTTCAAGAGAGCTTGAGGTCTGAGACAGAAATATTAGTTAGCAATCAGTAAGTATTGTACTATGTTCTGTTTCTAGATTATGCATAACCAGAAGTGTTTGCAAAAAGCCACCAAAAGTGGAATGAAAGCACCACTCCACAAATCAGTAATATGATGTTTTTGCTTGAGAGGTACAGCAGGTTTCAGGGAATATCAGTTTCCTCCAAATACGGAAGCACAGACTGTTTTAGGTACATTACAGGGCTCTAGACTACCATCTTCTAAAGTCTGAGATCCTAGTACTGCCAAAGTAACACTGAGATGTCACAGGGACAGGGTATTGTCCTAGAGAGCACTGCATCTGGCTGGGAATGTCTTGTGTGGTGACCAGAGCTGCAGACACTTGCAAGGTGCTAATCTGTGAATCAGAAGGGGTGATAGGAAGGAATTTTCCCTTTCAGAATTTCGTCACAGGAAAAAAAGAACACTTTTATAACTATATTTTCAAGTTAGGCCTTTCTTCATTGCGTCTGTCCAAAATATGATGCAATTTTGCATCCTTCTCTGCCTGAAAGCCTGTAAAAAGGTATTTCATGTCCTGTTTTGTTTTGTTTTGTTTTGTTTTTTTGTTTTTTTTGTTTTTTTTGTTTTTTTTTTTTTTTTTTTTTGTTTTTTGTTTGTTTGGGTTTTTTTTTTGTTTTTTTTTTGTTGGTTTTGGTTTTGGTTTGGTTTTGGACATAGAAATTCTAGCCCCATTTTCTCCTTTTTGTGCTTGAATGAGCAGGAAAAAGAAGTCAGAGTTAGGAGAATGTCCTTTTCCAAAGGAACTCACACGAGCTGTTCTTCCTTAAACAATTTTGAAACTCCTTGCTTCAGGCTTGGTTAGATTAGTACCAAGTCAGGTCATCAAAGTTTAAGAAGTTGTAAGAAACTGTGGTAACAAAATTAAGTGTCAATTTTTTTCTTTAGTACAATTAGACAAGAGAAGGAAACAGAAGCCTCTCCACTTGCCAAAAGAATTACCCCATTCCTCTCTTCTGGTCAGAGGTAATTCCCGTTTTTGGACAACAACTTGCCATAGCATTCATAAACAGTGCTAATATAATTTGTTTCTAATAGAATTTCATGGTGCACAAAGCTTGCAAATAATTGGTTTAGGAGTAAATTGAGGGGAGGGCTTTTCCCCAATCGTTTTATCACTTGCTGCTACCGTGTGTCATTCAGAGTCCAACTCAATCAAGAGTCTATTACTGATAGCTGAACAATGTGGTGCCTACAGATCTTTTATGATGCAAAAGTGGGCAGTTGCTTTGTGAATCTTTCAAAAGGCATTATATAAAAAAAGAACAAAAGAAAGGACTTTACATACAGGCCCTTAGATAGGAAAGTGATTCATTGGAAATAGATTTTTGCTGTATTTTTGTTGTTTGGAATCCTAAACTGAGTAATGGGACTTCTTGAAGGATTTGGTTGTTTTATTGAGAGTCAAATAAATTTTGTGAAGTTTGGGTGTCTCTCCGTTTGGTGTGTCAGGACTGCTGTGCTCCTCTGACACTGCGTCTCAGTGTTTCACATAGCCCTTCCTTTTCCCAGGCTAAAGGGTGAGCAGATAAGCTGGTTTAGGCTCCCTGCAGCACAGTTTGGTACCATTACATGAAGTTGTCTCTGGAAGTATCAAGGGTTGCTGTAAGAAGCCTGAGCACTCCTCAAAAAGGAGATACGTATTATCCAAAACCTGTGTGGAGGTTTTTTTAAAAAGTAAACCAAAATGTATTTTGACAGTCTTACCCCAGTGAATGACTTTGTGTTGACTGAGTGGGACCAGTGTACAGTTCACATGAACAGTGCATTTCATGTTCCTTTGCAGGGGGGCATAGTGGGAAAAAATTTTCCACTATTTTCCATTATTGCAGTCAAACTTCACATACTGATGATAATGCCCTCGGCTTAGATGATTTTCAAATATTTGTGCACTTTCTTGACTGATAATCAGTAGATAAACAACCAGGTTCTGCAAAAGTAGTCTTCTTAAAAGCATTTTTTCTTTGTCCGTGGCTTTCACGGTCTGACGCCAAAAAGATGAAAAATATCTTCAAGTTCTTTACTTGTCAGGATCAAATTCTTTTTTCTGAACTGCCCTACTCCTAACTGTAAAAAGCCAAAAAGTTAAGTGAAAATCAGTATTTATGAGCAGGAATGAAACTGGGCTTTGTTAAATAAATGTAGCTTTGCTGTGTTACCACTGGAGATCTCCTGCTGAACTGATCATCTCAGAAGCTGCACCTTACTCAAAAGTTGTACCTTTCTGCCAGTGGTACCATCTATGCAAACAGCAGTCAGTTGTACGGCATAAAATCAAAACCTAAAATTTTGTCTTTGATTTCTTGCCCTATTTTTTGTTAACAGGGCAGTAGAAAACAAAAATAAAATAAGTGACGTGAATCCCTTTATCTCAAAAAGTGAACCTGTGGAAGATTTTGAGTAATTTTCATTTCTTACTGTTTTCAGAAACAAAATTCTATGCAGAGATGATAAATTTGATCGGAGACAATAATCTTTTGCAAAAGAGAAAAATAGCAAATTTAAGCCAGATCTCTATCAGTAATTCACAGGAAGATGTAGAAAATTTTGGCTCTATTTTTTTTTCCAGTCTTTTCCAGCCTCCTACGTGTCTGGGCTGTAGGTGGGGTCAATTTGGGAGGTGTTAAAAATCAGAGAAGAACAGTTACTGGTATGTTTAAAGTTTATCTAAAAGTAAGAAAAGCCTCTTAAAAGACTTTCTTAGCAAGTGAACTTTCCTGATAATTTAAGAGACCCAGGTGATACAAGGAGTCTCAACAATGTCTACAAATTTAAGTGATTCTCTGAACTTTGGGTGATTTAAAGGTTATTCCCGTCACTGGCGGTACAGAGCGCTCACCATGACTGGCAACTTTAGGGAGCATGCAGTTTTTACTCTATTGACTCTCGGCTACCGTTTTGTTCATGCTCTGCTCTGTATTCTTGACAGCAAATTGATTTAACTTGCAGCAGGAAAGAGTGTGCAAGTGTGAGTGAGCAAAGCCTGCAGGAGAGGGGGAGAGAAAGAAATGTGTGAATGTGAAATGTAGCAGGGAGCAAGGCGAGGATACTGAATGGCAACATTTAGGCATTGACTGTGACATTGTATTAACCTTTTTAATGGATGTATGTAATAAAGTGACATGTAAATGGAGCACAAGGGGAGATATGACACTATATCTGGAAAAGGATAAAACAGTCAGTGAATACTGGGCTATTATAGCAGTTTGCAAACCTTGGATAAACTCAGTCAGCGGTTGTATAATTGGTTATTCAATCCCAACCCTTGTTCACAGCTCAAAGCCAGGAACACTGGGACCTGTTGCCAATTTGAGTGAATGCAGTGCCTGTGCTCGGCCGGAGCCTAGCACTGGAGCCAGGCCTTTTCCTGTGGGCTGGTTTCCACCATGTCTGGGACTGGCGCAGCGACAGTAGCCCTTTTGTTGTCAGAGGCTGGCTGGTGCTCCCCTCCTTTGCAAAACGTCTAACAGCTACACAAATATAAGAAAATAGGAAAAGGGACTTACTGTAGCTTTTCTCTCACCGAGTTAAATGTAGGGGCTTTGAAAAGGAGGCAAAGTCCGAGCAATAAGGAAAACTTAAGCACACTATGGCCGGGTGAGGAAAGCGCCATCATCTTCCAGGGTATGATAGGAATTGTGGGTGAGCTTGTTCCTCCTAAATCCTGCTCCCAAGCCCTCCTGAGCAGCCTGGGAAGCGCTCTTCGGAGAAGGGATCCCTGCCTGCCCGCTGCAGTGGCCTCTTGCACGAGCAGGGGAGCTCCTGCATGGACCCGCTCCATAAAAAGTTCCGAAACGTCAATGTTGTTGCCATGGGTTTGTTTGGGAACCACTGGTATGGAGGTAGTCTCTTTCCAGATATGGAGGCAGCATTCTATCAGCCAGCTGGAGATGAACAGGGAGAGTGTTATAAGTACCCTGGTTCCCTCCACCCTCATCCCTACACACACAACTTTCCAGTAAAAGCAAGGAGATATTTATGGAATGTCCTGACTCAGAGGCCAGCTGTTTCTCTTCTAGTAAAATGGTAGTTAGAAATAAATCAGAGGAAGGTTTGATTTTGGTTGATGAAATAATGAATATTCAGTAATATATATAGAAGATGAGCCTAGATGAGCTAATGGTCCCTTTTGGTTTGCAGCTTTTTGTGAATGAATCGGCAGTGCTATGAATCTACAGTTTTCTCCCTCTTTTTTTCCCCTCACTTTTCTCTAGCTTTCAGTAGTGGGATCTTGCTCCTTTACAAGCCTTACAGTTTCTCAGTGTACCTGGGTTACACAGTAGTATTTTTGTAGTGTCGTCATTCCCTGTACAGGGAAGGGAATTATTGACACAGTAGATTATGCACAGGCTTTTTAAGTTACAAAATTGAGGTAATGGTTAAAAATTATATGCCTCTAGATCACAAAGAGATGGGCTTGGGGGCTAATCTCTTTACCATCCTGATTTACTCTAGTTCAGAGAAAATAATACAGAGTGCCCGGTTTAATGAAAGGCTGCAATTCAATCAAGAGGTTCTGCTGAGGTCATATAATTTAAATAGTTACAGCACCTCTTGACTGAGTTACAGCCTTGATAATTCAGTACTTTGTTGTTATTTATGAGGGTAACTTTTCAAAGCAATCTGCATATCTCCCGCTAAAACCTGCTTTGAAAATTTTATACCATGATGTCATTGAAAAAGAATTTTTTTCTCTTCGTAAGAAAAGGAAAAAAAAAAAAAGCCAACAAAACCCCACACCAGCAAAATGAGAGGGGAAAGGAATGCATTGTTTTAGAATAGAAAATTAATCACTTGGAAATGGACTGGTTATTGTGAAGCAAATGCAGAAAGAGTATTGAACTTGCGATACATGAGAAAAACTACAGAAACTCCTGCCAAGGCTTTTAATGGAAAATACACCACACGTTTCATTATAAACACAGCTTTGGGAGCAAAGAGTTATAACAGTGGACAAAAAAGGCCATTGTGGAAATACATTTTTTTTTTTTTTTATATAATCATAGTTAATGTTGCTCAGCCTTAATTGAAGCATTGTGAAGAGCAGCAGGAACACGTTGCAGTAGGGGCTGCTGGAACAATTTGGGGGTTTGGGGTGCTCACATAAAGAGGGATGTAGTACTGTGTGCTGGTGAACCTAGAACGGTTTCATCGTCAGAACTGCTCTGAGGCAATTTGAAGCCTCTCCCTACTGACAGTGGGAGAAAAAAAATCCACTCAACACACACCTCATCTTCTTAACTCCTCCAAATATTATCTGTGTTTTGCATTACAGTGCAACACTGGCTGCGAGGATAACGCACTGATGTCTCCCTTAGGTCAGTGTTTCCAATTTAGTGAATTGTAGGTGTCTGACTGGAGATCCCACACTCTCCTGTAGAAGAGTGAGTGCTTGAGACGCATCATTAATTTAATGTAGCTAAGAGACTAGTGGGGTTAAAGGAATTTGTAGTAGCCCCACAGAGAGCTACCCAAATGCAATTTAAATAGGATGGAGGAAACTTTTCGTGCCTTTATTTTTTTCTTCTGAGTTAGAAATGTTCAAAGCAGTAATAGCTACTTTTATATGTTTTAAACTCTCACAAAATAGTATCTGTAATATGTGTGGAAACAGTGTTTCAATTAAAGACAGATTAGGGCTTTGCAGGAGCCTATCTTTTGTGCAGAGCTCTCAACAAATGTGTACCTATGGTGATCTTTTTTTTTTTTTTTTTTTCCTCTGGCAAAAGGAGAGGGAAGAAGAATAAAAAGTACAACACACTCAATCCACTGCCTACCAAGTAAACCACAAGTCATAGCTGAGCTACACATCTTCAACCCTGAATTCTTGGAAGGCAAATTAATTTTTCTCTGTTAATTGTTTTAGAATGGAATTTAACTCAAAAGACTCACAGAGAATTGTAGCATGTCTGTAGCCAAATTTAGAGCCAACTAATAGGATTCATCTAGGTGTAGTAGAAATTTGAGCACTAGAGACTGCGTTTCATAAAGATCTGGAAAAAGTTTGGGGATTCCTGCATTTCTACATTTCCCTTTTCTGCCTGAGTTAGAATGAGCTTGAGATTATTTTTTTTTTCTTAATTAAGAATCTGTTACATGCATTAAGAAATTATGGGTAACTGAGAAATGTCTATTTCTACTTTTTTTCCTATTAAAAAATCCCAGTTGTTTCATGTTCTCCTTAGTCCTTGAACCATATAATACGTGATATCCTGGCTCCTCAGTTTTTTATCAAGCCAAAGCTGATGGTGTCACTTTAATCCCTGCAAGGAAAGGTATAACATATTCTGGAAAGTATAATATATTCTATGTTACACCCCGGAGCGTGACCTTTGCTTTTTTAATTAGGCTGTCCTTTCTGTATTCTTGATTCGGCTTGTGTTAAAGTAACTGGAAAAATGCTGTCTTTGATGTCCCAGGACCCTCCAACTCCATCATCTGCTTTAACAGAGCTTAAGAAATGGGAAGGTTCCCCAGAGACACGTGATGCTCAGGAAGGCGCTTGCAAGGTTCACCAGCATTTTGCACAAGTGTCCCTTACATCACTTCCATTCCTTCAGCAAGGAGGCAGTGTAAATTGGTGTTGTAGTGCTCAGTGGCTGTGTTCACAGAGCCAGGAAGTTCCAAGATGAGCTCAGTGGTTAGAACATGGCAGAGAAGGTAAGCCAGCCCTGAAGAACTCCTTCCCTCTGATCTGCCCTGTAACCGTCGTGTTTTACATGGCATTTGACCATGGCTGTGTGTCGTTCCTGTGACTTATCCCGTCTGCCCACAAAGGACATTGAAAAATGCTGTTGAAGAGAGAAGGGGGGACATGGGAGAGCATGATTGTGAGGGGTTTGCCAATTGCAAAGTCTTAAAGCTTTACTGAAAGCTGCAGTTGTCAGTGTGGTTTGTGATACAGAAATTTATTCCATTGCCTTTCAAGGTATAGGCTACTTTCATTTATGCCATAGCATCCCCCCAGGATTAAGTCATTTGTTTCTCTGGCATTCTCTTAAAGCCGGGTCACAAAAGAGAACTTTCTGAACAATGGGCCTGTTACCCTATTCAGCCTTTTCTGATCTATTAAATTCCCTATTACACCATTCTGCAATTACTCCACACCCACCTTCCCATGCACCCTGTTCTCAAGCAATCTGGGAATATACCCTTGTCATTTGCCTCACTCCACAGGAGCCCCACATCCCTCTGTTTCACTCCACCATTTTTGATATTGACTCTGGGTCCTGTTCTGGCATACTGACATGTATCTGGTATGACTCTCCTTCATATCTGCATACCAGAGGGACACTTATATACATTTATTCAAAGACTTCTCTATCTTACTCAGAGAGAGGTGGGTTTAAGAGAAAATATTTCCGTCTCAGCCCCAGTTTTATCTCAGCATTGAAAAAGAAAAGCTGAATTGGATGTAGTTCTTTTTCCAAACATCTCTTGCTAGATATGAAATAAATCTCTCTGTAAACTGCATATTGTTGAGCATTGTGTCTGAAAAAAACAGGTAGGTACCATACTAAGATATCAGTGTTAGTCACAGAATTAAATCACAAAAGATATGATTCCATATAACAGTTTGATAATGGTGTTATTATTCAGAGCTCATCAGCATTAGCTGTTTCATTGTTAAAATTGAGGTGCACTTGATACTGGACTTGAATTGATTTTTTTCACAGTTGCACCAACAGTTACCTGACTGAAGTGATTTCTGTGCAAATATTAGAATTCAGCTGAGTTTCTTAGGGACTTTGAGGTGGTTTGAGTCAATGTTCAGAGTTATCCCACAAAGACAAAAAGAGTTAGAGCCACAAGTTAGAGCTGCACAGATCCCTGCACAGATCTGCTCTTTGGGTTCTTTCATGGATCTTTTTTTTTTTTTTTTTTTTTGTGCAATATGCTCTTCGTTTACAAGTTTGATCTTTATTTGAAGGACTTGCCACTCCCAGAAAGCACTGACTTTTACTGTCAGGTCTTGCACGATTGCATTCCTGAGTGTGAGTCCATCTCCTGGTAAAGGTTTGTCTAGGCAGCTCCCAGGTCATGCATTATTCTGTATGTCCCAGCCCTTGAGTCAGTTGTAGCCCAGTCAGTGCTTGAGATCACCATCATACACAGAAGTTTGTTTTGGCTGTTCTGTCAGTAGGTAGATGTCCCACTGAGCATCTTGAATATGAGGCCAGGTTCTTATGAGAGGCACCTTGTTTTAACAGAGCTGTTTCAGAAGATGCCTTTTTCCTTTTGGGGCACGAAAGGTAGAAATAATCAAGATGAGAACACAAAAACAAAGATCAATGGTATCAGGTTTCTGTCTGATAGAGCAAAGTGCAGCTTCTGCCCAGTCACAGCAGAACCAAGATGTCTCTTGCCACCACACACAGGTGAAGAATGAGTAGGATCCTGAGCTACAGATGTTGCAGAGAAGGTGGTCTCTTCTGAGTGGTTCTTTCTTCATTTAAACTTTTCATCCTGCTTCAGTTTGGTTTGAGCTCCCCTTCACTGATGTTATTAGGGCTACACAGGTGAATGCTTTGGAATTGCAGAAAGGAGCTGATTCTTAATTTAAGTCTAGGGACCAGACACTAGAGCAGGCCCTCTCAGATGGGTAGCTGAGAAATCTGTGAGGAGGAGTGCACCTAGTCCTGTCTTGTTTTTAATGAAACAGATCAGGTCCCAGAGTGACATGGACAAGTTTCCTGGTGAAGAGGGAACAGGCTAATTCTAGGTGGCCATTGATGAGATTGGTAGTGCAGGAGTGAGAGGACTGTTTCTTGTTTCAAACTTCATCAGAGCAAATGCTGACATTTTCTGTCTGTCTGGGGTCCATGTTCTCTTTATCAGGGGGAATGTAGTGCCTCTTGATTGTCCTCATTCTGTAAAAAGCTGCCCAGTGAATGACCTTAGCTCTTGGGAAGGTGTTCTACTCGTTCACCTTACTGGTCCTTGGTGATTCATGAAGCCATCCTAAATGCAGATGAGCCTTCTTGTGGATTTGGACAATCCAGAGGAAGTTCTGTCATCCCAAGGTGAATGAAGGAAGTCCTAAGTTTTCTAAAGTAGTCTGAAAAAGTTCTGCTGCAGGGTATGAGTGAGATTCCTCTATGATAAAAAAGATGTTTTCTCTTTGGCATGCTGGCAGTGTTTTGAAGGCATAGTTGATGCTTCAGTCTAAATCCTGTTGTCTTTTCTGGCAAGATTCACAGCTGCTTCACTTTGCCCAGGCTGCTGCAGCTATGTGTTTGCTGCCTGGGGAGTGGCTCCATGTTGGTGCCAGTTTTCAATAGCCTGGGAGTGGCTGCAGAGTTGCCCTGACTCTCCTTCAGTGCACTGTGTAATAAAGTACATTTTGGATTGACAAATGAGGCCCCTTTCTTAGGCTTGCCCTTTCCTTGTTCTCAGCATTGTTTTCTTCGTCTCCCTTCTCTTTTTCCCTCTTTGACTTTTCTGCTTTTACTTTCTGACTTTCCTTTCCCCTTGTCTAGAACTATTATGTTAAAGAGCTGTGCGTAATAGACTTTCTCTGATTTCTCTTTGGGTGTTTGGGGATTACCTGTCACAGCTGTTACATGGCTGAGCCACCCATGTATCTCAGTGTTATTCCCTAACTCAGAAAGAAAAATGCTTGATCAAAAGGAAACCCAATGTATTTCCTCACCCTATTTATGCTGAAAATAACAGAGTCCAAAAAATCCATGAATGGAGACAAGTGAGAACAAACAGAACAAGTTGTCAAGGCAGATGGAATGCTGTACTTCAGCGGAGAAACCTGCGTGCAAGTCTTGGGAGATTATTTTAGGCAAGTCCAAGGATGGCATTGGCCTTAATAATTTCTACCTAATTTGACATAATGATTTCATGCAAATATCATTTACACCACAACTAGTAGTCTGATTTACTCTGAAACTACCTGCACTTCAGAAGCTTTGATTTCTAGCGCACCTTTTTTTTAATGTTATTATTAATAATACTGTTTTTCCTGTCTTTCTGGCATCTGGCAATGGGTGATTGAGATTTTGTGTTCACATATGTTGTGCAAGAGGAATTCTGGATGTGTAGTTGTTTAGCATCAGGCGTATGTGCTTTAATTCTCACTTCCAGTGGTAAAACAGTCTGTCATGTTTTGAAAAAGAATAGAAATCTGGGTCTAATGTGTGGAGTTTTTTTGTTGTTTCAGGGGAATATCCTTTTCAGTTTTATGTTTTCAATTATTAAAATTCCTTCAATGGTTTTATTAACATCCCAAATGAGTGTTTTCTGGTTCTTTCAATGTTATTATTAGGTTCAAATTATAATAGTACACGTTTTCTCTAGGAAGTACATCCACAATCTGATGTCTGTAGCCCTTTCACTGCACAATAGTGTCAACTTATAATTTAAATAAATAGGTCCAGATGATCAGAAGATGTACATACTATTACCTCAATTTGCTAGGTAACACATGACTCTAAACCAACCAGTTCTACAATATGTCAATATTTTGATGGCTTTTAGCTTTACATTTTCAACTTTCGAGTGTATTTGTGCTTCCAGGTCACTTGCTAGTTTACTGATTTTGTTTGGACATGGAATTGCCTGATTTTCCTTCATATTTACCTGGTTTGCCAGGACAGTGAAAACACAGGGCTTGCATTTGATAGGGTTTATCTGTTGCATACCATTTATTAATTGAGTAACCTCATCTAGTAAGTATATGTGGATCAGAAATATATTAGGATCAGAAAACATTTTGGCACAATTTTTTCCTCCTGGCAGCAACACTTCTGAGTGCATTGTTTAAATGAGTGAAGTCATTTTCATTTAAGGGAAAATTAACTTTTCTTCCACCTGCCATTGTTCTCTGAAGAGGGTTATGATGCAGTCAGCAAAATGCTAAGGAGGGAAAAGAAAAATTGCATCAACCTCAAAAGAGGGGATGTCATTTTTGTCTGCTAATCTTGTAATTATCCTGAAAAAAAGCCCCAAATACAGGGTGAGAGACCCTCTTCATTCTGTCAGACTTCCAGCTCCCCGTGCTCTCGTTTTCACTCTTGGCAGGGTAAGTAATGGCCATGTCTGGATGCAGCCCTCCCCATCTCCGCTCCGCTGACATCATAAATTATCCAGATACAAATGGACAATGTTCATTAGCTGTGCACTTTGCAGAAAGAGCCAGCTCAGGAGCTAAGCGCTCGCCCATTTTTATTAAAAGTTAAAAAGCTCCTTGCTGTCACGGAAAGGGGATGTTGGAGGAGGTACAATGGAGGACAGTGCCACAGAGCTAATAAATAAAAATAATAACTATTACCATTGGTTGAGTGACCCTGGGAGAAGAGCACTACTGAGCCATTTGTTGTTCCCTTTCACTTGTCAACAGCAGTGCTTAAAAGCCTTCGCCATTGTTCAGGGCCTAATAGCACCTGTTGGGAAGATAGGAAGACAGCTGTCAAAAAAAAAAAAAGAAAAAAAAAAAAAAGGGAGGAGGGTGGAAGCTGATGATTATGCCAGTAACAAGCACAGCTGCAGCAGGATATTTCCTGGCTTCCATTGGGAAGCGGGCTCTGCCCTGGCAGCTCCACACCCCGCTGCTCTCCAGGGTGGGCACAGGGAGCCAGAGACGCCCTGTGGGAGCTGCCTGGGTCTGTCTCCCAAAGCAGTGAGAGCTATCCCAGAATAACCCCACACCCCTCAATAGAGCAAGTTGCAACTTTGTGATGAGGGTGCTTGTTCTGCTTACTTTTTCCCCTTTATTTCTCTTTATTGCTGTGTTGCATTGCCAAATCAGACTCTTTGTCAGGACACGTAAGGAAGGCTGAAGGGTGAGGAGCCCCAGGGATCGCCAGCTCCCTTGGCAGCCCATCCTCCCGAGGCCAGAGCTGCGTGGTTTCTGATGGTGGGAAGTGACAGCAGTGGCCAGGGCTGAAAGATGGGCTATTTAGAAAATTGTCTCCTCAGCTTTATCACACCTAATCCTCGCATTTTTCATTTTGAGGAAAATTACCAGCACTTCAGGACTCAATTTTTTTTCCATTTTTAAGTAAGTTGCTCTGAGATTTTCAGGTAAGAATGCTGTGGTAACTCTATGTGAAGGGTTACATTGCTGCTGTTGAATTCAGGATTTCAGAAGTGGAGTGGTAGAGCTTTGCAAGGATTTCCCTGGAATTCTAGCCAAACACTTTAGCTCTCAATTTATGTTTTATGGTTATTTAGATTGCATAGTTTTGGGGCTCTTTGTGCTCTGTTTTAGGGTTTGTTCAAGAATGCATTTAATTACTTGAAAAGTGAACAGATCAGCATAAAGATCCTTTTGGTCAAAGGGTAAACCATGGAATCTCCCTAGAACATCCTTAATGATGTGTCAATACCTATAAAAAAGTTAGTGTATAGTCATCTCATTGAATGCCTTTTTAAAGTCCCTCTTACTTATCAAGGATGTGCTGAAGATGTGAACAATTAGCAGACCAAAAACATGGCCCTCTATTAATATTAACAATTTACTATGGCCCTTTAATTAGAGACTGGCTCAGCTGGTATTACTAATACAAAAAATGTATTTCAGGGGAATATGTATTCTGGTGGAGTATCTCTGTCCAACTGAGACAGAAAAACAAAACTGAAGTTAAATTTAATATTATTTAATTATCAATGTCTTTGGTTTTATGCTGTTACTCTTGAAATAGTCTCTGGAAATATTAAAATACCTTTGTGATTTCAGGATTTTAGTGAAGCTCAGAATGCTACCTCCTTCTATCATCTGACACACTTTTATTGCTGGGTGGACCACTCCTGAGAAAATCAATTACTTCTTTCATTTAGAGATACCAGGAATTAAAGGGGCATTAGAAAGCTGAAGAACACAGAATAAGACAGAATTCTTCTTTTTTCATGTGTAGGAGAGGGTTTTTTTTATTTCACTGTTGCCCTTCTTTTCATAAGGATTCCTTCTGGTGGAACTTCAATTAAAAAGGAAGGGGTTGCTGCTCAGGTGTTTGAAAGTGAATTACTCTGTTTCATGTATTTATTTTTTGCACATCAGGGAAGAACTGGGCACATTTAAAAATGTAACTTCTGTTTTATTTAAAGTTTGATAAGGTTCAAAAACTTACTTCGTTCTTGCATGTTAATTTAATTAGGGGTGAAGAAGATAGTGCTGGTGGGGAGCTGGAATCATCCTAAATATTGTGTGTGCAGAAAAAGATGTTCCAGCAAGGCTTGTGCCAGTGAAACGCCTCATTTGGCAGAATGTGTTCTTTGGGCCAACTACCTGGCCCGGATCTCCAAAGGCAGCCAGACCCTAATTCCTTTCCAGAATGGGGTTTATGCTTCTGAATGCCTTTGGGGCCCAAAGCACCGAATGCCAGCGAATTTCAGTGACAGAAGATGTACCGTCCTTTGCGTGACGTCCTGCGCTGTTTCCCAGAGCCCTTCTCTGGGGGACGTGGTTGCTCCTCTGATGCCTTGGGAAGGCTGCCCTAGAACAGAGGCTGGGCAGAGTTAAAGAATAAAGCAGGGATTTATTAAAAGGATCTCCTCAATGGATCCACCTTGGGCAGCACAAGAGCCCAGCCAGGGCTGCACCCAAGATGAATCAAAATGGTCCCAAAATGCACAAACGCTCATGGGGTCTCTCACTTTGATCAGTTCTGCTCCATTTGCATATTGGAGTTCATTGTCCAATTCCAGCTTTAGCCCATGAAGTCCCATCCTTCTTGTTCTTCTCTCTTCAGCCCACATTGTTTGTGCTCTTGGGCCTGAGATTTGGATCATTTGTCCTTGGTCTCCAGCTAGAGAAGGAATTGTTTTGCCTCCCTGCTCTGTGAAGAGAGCTCACCATCCCCTAACATGAAGCTCAGAAGTGCACACTAAAGCAGCACAGAATCTGAAAATATAAAAGCCAAACCTGAGGCATCATCACTGAAAATGAGAAAGGCAGATTGCATCTGAACCAGTCACATCCTACTGTGTATTTTCAGGACAGATATTTAAATGGAGGGTAACTGAGCAGTGACTACAAACTGCACTGTTGTTTTTGCAGAATAATTTGGGGCTGTCCTGCCCTGCCTCCATATAAATCTGAGGCAACCAGCAGTGGCTCCAGGCTTGGTGTGGAAGGGCAGATTAATGGAGGTGTGAGTGGAGCACATCCCATCTGCCCTGGCACACAAACATGATTTCCATGCCCTCAGCAGTGGAAGGGGTGGCATTTATCTCACAGCAGCTTAGAGCTCTGTGCTTTGGAGGGTTACTAGCATACACTTGGTAGCCTTGGTGGAGTCTGCTGTCACTAAGGTAGGTAAGGCAATGGAAATAGAGATAGAGCTGGAATTCCCTGTTCTGAGGTGAAAGCAGGAATGCAGGCTTCTTCCCTGGCTCAGGAATATGCTCATGAAAGAGGTGATTTTCTCAGATATTTAGGCCACAGATGGGCTTTTTGGACATCTCACTGTCAGTCCAGAAGAGTGTTTGACAGAGAGAGTTTGAGAAATGCCTAAATTTTTCACATCTGGAAGCAGGCTCTGTCCTGAGGCTGTATACCAGCAGAGGATGGAAGCTGAGAAAACGTTGGCTATGGCCTGTGTAACCCCCAAATGAACATGGGCTCTTCTTCTGGGAGGCTGAAGGACTGCTGTCATGTCTTGGCACTGAACGTCTCCTGTGTGAGTGTGACACTGCTCCTGGAGTGGGTGACTGTTCAGTGAGACAGGACAGCCTGAAAAGCACACAGGTAATGGAGCAACTGCCAGTGCAGTCAGGTGATGGGGACTATAAAAATTTCAGACAACAACCTGGCTATTCCTGAAGGTGGCATTGATTGAGATGCTGGTTTTGGTCTCAAATCTAGCTTAAGAAGTCCCTCTGCTCTTCCCCGTCCTGCCTAGCCATGTGTTCCTGCCTTGTGCTGTGGCTTGCCCAAGAGATACATCCCAAGAGATAACTTGTAGGCACAGGGTTTGTGGTGACTGGAGTGGGGCTGTGGCCCAGCCTCATCCCTGATTGGCTCCAGCTGTGCAGGACAGGTGAGCAGCATTGAAGGGAAGAGCCATGGAGTGCCCAGGTGCACTGACCAACCCCAGAGGGAACAGAGGGCACACAGGTGCAGTGCAGCAACACCAGGGGTGTAAAAGGCTGGGCTGAAGGACAAGAAGGGCAGGTGCTGCAGCCTTCTGAAGTAGAATGGTGTTACTCTGTGTGGGCAGCTTCCAGAAGCCTTTTGGAGAGGTAGGGTGTTACTGTGTTTGGGGTGAAACCTTCTGGAGAGATAAGGTGTTACTGTGTTTGGGGTGAAGTCTTCTGAAATTGTGTGGTGACACTCTGTGCGTCATGGCCATCTGGACTGCACAATATGCTGCAACAATAATTATTTTAACAACTGGTAGTTCAGTGTATCTGAAGGCTACTCTAACCTTTTTCTCCTAATAAACATCCCCGTGGTTTTAGGTAACTTTCTTGTGAGACTGGCAGTAGGCATTGGTGAGCAGTTGTGAAAATAATTGCTTTGTCTATTTGCAGGGAGAGTAGAATCATGTTTCTGGTGGTATTCTTAGATTATTGATTTGGATATTGAAATATTAAATAATTTATTTATGGTGCTATGGAACCTTTTCTGGCTATGTGAATTATTTTTTTTTAACACAAAAAGCAGTGCTCTTTTACCAGAAATGACAACAAAAACGTCTTATCATTCATAGAGCATATAATTCATCAAAGCATCCTGATGGGCATTGCAAAAGAGAGCAAACAACTTGAAAACAAGTGTTGTATTTTTGAGCATACACAAAATTAGGCACTGTGTGCAACAAGAACGCAATGGTAACCTGATGTCATTGTGCACCACAGGTGACTACAGTCATCTGTGGATACAGAAGTTGATTTTGTCCTCTGAAATGAAAAGCTATGTGAGCTAACATGTGGCCAGGATGGGACTGGAGATGCCACGAGCAGGAGGGCTGGTTATCTCTGCCAGAGAAGGGAGCTTTTTAGTAGGCTTGGACATATGCAGCCCAGCTGTTTTCTGCACGGTGGTCATGATGGAGTGGTGCAGTAAGAGTTATACTGTGATGTGCTGGCCAGAGCACCACAGCTTCCTTATATTGTGACTTGGGTGTTTGGTTCAGCTCTGTGAGTCTGTGCCCAAAGGCTAAAAAACATTTTGTGTATTAAAAAAAAACCCAAACCCACAGAACCTAACAGCACACTGCTTTCTGTCCAGTCAGAGAAGCCCCAGGTAGTATTGTTCTCAGCACCACATTTTTGCTTATCACGCCTGAGCGACCATGTCCCGCATTTGAACAATATTTACATTTATAGAGGTGTTTCCTAGTGTCTGCTCCAAAAGTTTAAACTGCTTTTAGACTGGTGAAAAATTGCAGTGCTTCCTGGAAGGCAAGAGAAAAATGTATGTTTTGTGGTCTTTGATTTCCAAATTTAAATACATTCTGTGTTGTGCCTGCTCATGATTCATAGTGTCTTGCCTAGCTGCAAGTAGTTCCCTAAAAGCATGATTCTGTTGATGGAGAACCATATGTGTATGCAGATGCTGCATGTCTATGTAACCTGCTGATACCAACCATTTCTTCATAATAGTTGCTTTATTTTCCTTGCTACGAAAATTGTTTCTGATTTTGTATAGGTAAGAGCTTCTTAATAAAAAATGGGGGCATAAAAATGCCCCTATCATCTAAAAATGCTTGTATCTACGTGTTTCTCTGTTCTTTAAAAAACAGAGTGGAAATCTGCCCTTAATCTCATTTACTGATTTAGACCAGAGAGGGTTTGTTGAGGTGCATGAACAGAGAACAGGATGCTAGTGGGGTGGCATGTTGGTAGGTGAGGGTTGCAGAAACACTGAGTGGAACTGTGACTGACAGGTGGAACGTATTTATGACCATAGCAGAAGAAAAAGGTGAATAATGGGTGTCAGCTCAGTGTTTGCCAGTGCTTTCTTAATACAAAGGAAGGTGCTTGCCAGAAGTGGAAGGTGTATTGGGCAGTGTTGAAGTTCATTCATGATAATTTGTGCCAACCAAATACTTACTCCTTTAGAAATAACTTGTGTTGGCAGGAAATGTGTGGTGGTCTGGCTGGGCATTGAGCAATCCTTGGCTTCTCTCTGTTCTTGCTACACTTTGTGTCGTCATCCTTGCCAAGGCCAAACGTCTTCCTTTTATTTTTTCTAAGAAGTATCTCTCTCTCAGCCTAGAGCAAGATCTGCTGTGGTTACAGAGGAGAGAACCCTTTGGGCACCTCCTTGGGAGGGCACCCATCCTTGGACACCCAGACAACCTGCAGATGGGGGGCTCCAGGACTCACTTTTCCTCTTGACTTGTAGTCAACTTACACCACCTCCTGCCCTTCAATCATAGCTGTCTCTTTGCAACATCAGAGCTTTCTCTCCTGTTTCTTCTCCAAATACAGCTCTTTTGGACATGCCTCGTGTGGAGAGCTCCTGTTCCTCACCTTGTTACAGCACGTTGAGATTGCGTGCCTTTCTCTGGAAGCAGACAGCTGCATGAGACCAAAGTTTGCTTTCAGTAAATAATCAGTAGGAGCAGAGAGAGGTAATAGAGATTTGGCACCGAGCACCATTCTAAGCTTGTATAAGTGGATTTCTAGGACTGTGACCCTGGAGCATGGATTGAAAAGAGCTACTGGAGAGGCTAGGCCTGAAGGGAATGCTGTGCTGTTGGAACTGGGTTTTTGGAAGGCTGCCAAGGCAGGTCCAGGTACATGTGAATCTGTGCTGCCGCTGAATTGAGAGTAGGATTAGGTTCACTCCCAAAGGGAGTGCTTGAAAAAAATGAACTTCAGGAAGTAGACTGAATTCACCAGAAGTCTAGCAACAGTGATAAAAACTCTGCTTCTCTCTTACTATGGCTCTGTAGCCTCATCCATTTCCTGGAAACATACTGGTCATTTGCCAGTGTGAAAACTTCAGGGCTATTAAGTAAATAAGTCAATGAAGTTGTATTTAAATATCAAATGCAGGAGTAGAGGGACAGTGACATGCCTGTTAGCATACCAAAAATCAGATTAAAAAGCCATTTAATGTTAATTTACTGAGATAATTTACTTTCCAGTAGTTTAAGGATGGATGTACAGGTACATCCATACGTGCAGATCAGAGCAGTGAACGTGAGACTCTTCACAAGTCCAAGGAAGGTGGCTTCATTCCATGTGCCCAAGGCCTGGGTGAGAACTACTGGCTGCTGGCATCAGTCTCCAAGACTCATTGTTGTGGATGAGAGAGTCAGTCTGGATGGTGCTTGGAGCAGAGGGAGGGTGGCAGGACTGGGGGGGCACCAAGGAGTTGCTGGCACAGGCACTTGGGGCAGTGCCGGACACAGTGGGGCAGGCAAGCGTCTGTAAGCAACAGAGGTGGGGGGAAGGAAGGAAAACAAAATGTGCCATGAATCTCTAGAAAGAGCTAATGACTGATAAATGCGTTGAATGGAGACAGCAGAAATCATTTTGTGGATTAATTTGTATTTCTGTTGATTCAGTCGGGCACCTCTTGGCCAATTTTTATTTGATGATTCCTGTTCTTCTTTCCATCTCAATCCTTCTCTTTGGTACCCTCTCCATAATCCTCTTCTGCAACAACATGTAACACTATGTAAAAAACCATAGTGTGTCTGGAATAAAAATGTCAAATGTCAATGAATTACTGTTCACAAACAACCTGTGAACAAGTCTTGCAGATGTATTCATCCTGTGCTGTGACTTGGGATTGGTTTGCTATGTGCCATAGGACCTACCCTGCAGATAGGTAATGGGGAGGATTCCTAGCTCAGGTGGAAGGAGCTCAGGATTCTTACCTCCTTGGAAGAAGGAAAGGGGTTCTCAAAGGTTGAATTACAAGGCATTATGAATATTCAGAACACCATGTGTAGCTTCTTGGAAGTACAGATCATTGTAATACATAGCTGTCCTGGTGCACAACCAAAATCTGTCGCGATATAGCTCAGATTTTGCACGTAGAAAACATGGTTTTGGGGAATCTAAGAGGAGAGGGACAGTTGGAGTAGGGATCAGGAGTAGCAGTTCCTGTGTGCAGGCCATCTTTCCTGGTTTCAAGCTGTACATTATATGTGCAAGCATTAAAAGTTTTACTGACTTTCCAGTGAATCCAGAGAATTCCTGCCTTGCAAACAAGAGATAGTGTTTATTTCTTCTCTTAATTTGAGAGCATCATCTTCCCAATCAAGTCTAAAAAAAGCTGAACAAAGGATGACTTTGTTTCTGTATAATTCATGGAACTTCTACTGTTGTAACCTTTTAAGCAGTTATTTTTATTTAAGATGTGTAAATTTCAAATCTTTTTTTAATGGGGTACATAAATGACATAATAAATGTTTCTTTCCAAGACATGGTGCATAAGGTATTTCACAAGCAGTTACTGAAATGTGATAGGCTGAGTATATGAATAGCATATTTTATGTAAGTACAATATGTTAACATGGTATATAATAGAATTAAACAAGCTGTAATCTAATCTAGGTCTTTGGCTCTGTAAAACTATAGGGGTGGGGAAGCTATTGTCTTTTGGAATTAAAGTTCTTTTTAAGTATTAGCAGAAGGACGATTATTTGCTGATTCTGTGTCAAAATTTTGTTAAAGTGTCTTATGTAAAAATGGTAGTTCAAATCAAGAGAGATTTGAGACTAAGTTAGGACATCAATTTAATATGATTGCTTGGGGGTTTTTAAAGGAAAAAAATCTATGTAATATTATTTTGAAGAGTTAACATACAGTATTTCAACAGGGGAAGCACTGATTAGATCACCACAATCTATTTTATGCCATCAGGATTGCTGAGGGGGCTTATAATTGCGTTAAATTTTCGTATTACTCATATTCACACATTAATGAACAGATGCATTGTTACTATTGGGATTTTGCCATTTGGCCTTTCACATCTCTAATCGTGATTTCCTACTGAGATCTTTACCGTTCTCGCAGAAATTCAGTCATTGATACATGGCCGTCCACCGCATTCATTACTCCCCCTTTACTCGTCCGCGGCTCTGCCGGCATCACCGGCGGGCTCGGCGTGCTGGGATGGAACTCGAGCCCTCCGGCCGGGCGCTTGCACCCACAGAGCTCAGGCTGCCCCCGGAAAGTGACACCGGGACCGTCCCGGCGGCCCTTCCCGAGCGGCGGCGGACAGGGATGCGAGCAGACGGGGATTCGGGCAGGAAGGGATGCCCGCGCGGAAACAGGGGTTAGGGCAGGCAGGGATGCCCGCAAACAGGGAATTCAGGCAAGCAGGGGTTAGGGCAGGCAGGGATTCAGGCAAGCAGGGGTTAGGGCAGGCAGGGATGCCGGCAGGCAGCGGCCAGCGCAGCGGGGCTCTGGCAGCCCCGGCTACTGAGCGGCTACTGTAGCTTTAAGGCGGCAAGTTAGGCACAAGACTTGTGCTTCTTTTTTAGCGTACCACGGCGAGTATTTTGTCTAGCCGCGGGGGAAAAGCTTTGTCGTGGACTTTGCTGACAATGGACTTAAAAGTAAGGCGGGCTGCTTTTGGTGCCTGGAGGCTCCGGAGCCCATTGTCAGCTCACAATGGATCCCTACTGCCGCATTCCTGCTTTGCAAAGGTTTGTTGGCTTTTAATGACTGACGGCTCTCTGCCGCAAATGCCGCATTTGCTCCGGCCTGTTTACACGCTGTTCCGGAGTTTTTAGAGAAACACAGAGGAATAATAATTTTAAAAATATATATTATAAAAAGAAACAAGGAAAAGGGGCAGTGTTTATCTGACCTATTCACGTTGTGGGCAATGGTTTGCTTCGAGGGGACGGACGAACTTGAGCAGTGGCTGGGCAAGTGCCCGGAGCCGGCGGCGCCTCCGGCTCGGCAGCCGCGCACGGACCGGGCTCCGCGCGGCATCCCTGGGATTTCGTGACATTAGAGACAAGTTTTAGAGATTCTAGCGGAGAAATCTCACTCGGGCAAGCCCGGGGAGCGCCCGCGGGTGCACAGGAGGAGATCGGGGTGCTGCCAGGTGAACAAAACCGGAACGGAGCCAAACACCCTCCTGTGCTGTCGGTGGCATCCGAAGGTTGTCGCTGCTCTCCCGGCGAGACGCGGGCGCGGGGCTGCACCCGGCTCGGGTGTCTGTCTGTCCTTCTGCCTGCGTGCGCGCAGGTTGATGTGAGATGCAGGAGGGCATCCCTGGCGCCGCGGTTCCCTGGGCATCAGTGCTGCCCTGCGGTTTAAGGGAGGCCGGGCTCGCTGAGCCCCGGGAGCGGCGGGGGTTCCGCGGGAGCGCGCAGCCGGCGGAGCCGCCCCGAGGAACCCGAGCTCCGAGCTGCGGCTTCAGAGAGGAGGTGGAATTAGCCAAACGAGATAATGAAGGTTGCTCGTAATGGTTTTTACTGTGGGGAAAGTTAACCAGTTGCTAATAATTGTATGGTCTCTAGGCCAGACGGTCCCTTTGATAAGTTAACATGTACTCCCTTTATGCTCCTGGTAGGGGGTAAACAAATGCCTGAACAAATACAAATACACATAAACACGAATGTGGAGAATAGCAGTATATGTCTTAGATCCCGATAATAAGTGTGGGTATTGTTATTTAGATGGCACATACTGGGACACTTATCTTTTAGTACACTCCATTTTCTAACTGAATGCAGTGCTAATCGTGGGATTGAAAGCTATTGTAATTGTGTACCCATCTAAATGCTGACAAGAATATACAATTACATTGTTTGGAATTGAGTTTAATGTTCTCTGAATTTTATTAGCATTTATATTTACTTATGCATTAAAATTCTACACAAAAAGAGGTCAGAACACAAGAGTTGCAGACATAAATATCAGACCCATCCACATCCTCACTGCATTTTTCCTGAAAATACTGAACAAATATATTTTATTTTATTTTTAAAGGAAGTGATAGAATCTGAAATGAGCAAATAATGGGTTTCCATTCTAAGCAATGCCTTTTCTCCCTCTGGATTTTGCAGTCTTTTAAAGCTTTTTTTCCATACCCAACTTTTTATTATTATTTATAATGCGTGTGTTACCGGCAAATCTTTCCACAGTGTGCTTACCACCACACGATGTTTAAACACACATTATAAAGTGGATGTAATTGTAAAGACTCAGAGGGATATAATTACAAGTAGCAGATTTAGGAGCTAATTCTTTGCTTCTCTCCCTCTTTCTCTCTCTCTCTCTTTACTCCGCATTTTATCAACATAATTATTTTTTGACTGCAGACCAACACCCAGAAACTGACAGGCATCCATTATAGGCAGCAACTTGTTCACCAAATTGAAAAACAATGAACTGCAGGTTTATATGTGCCCATTGTAATACAGAATTACCGGAGCTTTGTTCCACTAGAGGAAAAAGCTAATGGTTTTGAAACAGCAGGTGACAAAACACATTCAGGTTTTTTTTTTTTTGTGGGTTTTTTTTTGTTTTTTTTTTTTTGTTCCCTTTTTTTTTTTTTTTCTCTTCCCTCCCCTCTTATCAGTTTGTTGATGAAGTCATTACGAACTGGGGCCCAGAATAGGGTTGGCCTTATTTTTAGCAGATAGACTTTTAATGAGTTCTATTGTGGAGACAGTCATGTTGATTTGCTTACGTTTTTTTTCCCCCCCTTCACTCAGAAACTCCCAGTATTGAAAAGCTACTATCAAAGGACTGGAAAGACAAGCTTCTTGCCATGGGATCAGGGAACTTTGGAGAAATAAAAGGTAACGCTGTTTCTCTGCTAAAGGAAATTAAGAATGAATATACAGATACCGCTGGCTTTATGGAACTTTGTCTGCTCCTCTTCCCCTCCCCTTCAAACATGGTAATTTGGGGTTTAAATGAAATGTATGCACTCCCATCTGTGATAATATAAATCAATGAAATGGTATATTGCCCTAAGTAAATGAATTTACATTAAGCTTTTGTTGCATATATTGTTCTCTGTTATAAACGAGCACATCCTATTGCTGGATAGGGGGGAAAAAAAAGTCAGTATCAGACATATGTGGTATCAGAGTATAGCAGACCTCAGTTTCTGAAATTTGAGGGTGATCTGATTTCCTTGTTTATTTTTAGACAGATTTCGATGATGTCGATTTTTTTTAAACTTTTTTTGCATGTAGGGAAGAATAAAAAGAGCAAAGTTTGTGTAATGATACCTCTAGGTACTGAAATTAGCCAGTGCAGATTTTAAAAGACAGCGTACAACATCTGTGCACTAAAGCATGTTCTTTTAAAGCCGTACTCCAGAAGGAAAATGACAAAATTTGACCACTCTCCAGCAGCAGTAGTTTCTGCTTTGCCAAGATACTTCCCCATTTTATATATCTGAGGTCATTTTAGGGAACCTGTGGTTGTTTGTTTTCATGTAATTTAATATTTTTATAATTCCTCTGCAGTGCTTAGGGTGAGAAACTCACTCAAAATACACATGTCAAAAACTGTAAGTTTCAGAGCAGCCATTATCACTCTGAAAAGAAACAGTGACTCTTATTCTTCTCCCGTTTATATCAGTGTACATCTGGAGTAGCAAAACCCAAGCCAATGTTGTTTTGGAAATGTGAAAGTATAATGAAATTAAAATTAAGCCCGTCTCCCGTGTTTATAAACAGGGTTTAGTTTCTGTCCATTACTTTGGAATGTTTACTTGCTCATGTTGTCCCTGATCTAGAGATCCTCACTGAGGCAGGCTCCCAAACCTCCCAAACCAGGGTTAGGGACCCTGTGCACGAGAGGTTGGCAGTATTCAGTAAAGCATGCAATACAAGATGCTCTCACGGGTTCCTGGGTTGGTGCAGATGCTAAGAAAGTGTCATTTTAATTCTATGGGCCTTCCAACTTGTCACTGATAAGCCACCAGCATTAGTCTGTGCTATTCCACTGACTTACCCAAGAAGAAAAATATTCCCCTTGTTTCCCCAGGCTTCTCCCTAGGGGGCTGTAATTCAAAAATATATGTTCGTTACATATGTAGAATAACTTTATAGCAGAATGTAGTGCTCCAGCCCCCAATAGGCTGAGACGTTGTTGTGATGATGATGATGATGATGGTGATTATTACTGCTGCAGAGGGCCAAACCCTGGGTTCTTCATTCCTGCTCCATGTGTGTAAAGCAACAGGTCTTAAAGAGGATGGGCAGCCACTGGGCTTACCTGGGAGTTTTGGGTTTTAAAAGCACGTTGTTTCAAATTGACATCATCCTTTGCCATGAACTGATGGATCTTTAAGGTGTTTCAGGGACAGAGTATGGGGAGACATCTTTCATACCCACTTTTGGGTATGTATTTTGGCAGATTTTGCACAGCATGTGGAGCCTCTTTAATTCTTGACACACTGGAACCTTTAGAAGGACTCCCAGTGATTCTCCAGTGCCTTTGCACTCCGTAGAGCTGCTCTGAAGAGTGCTGTGCACTGAGAAGGTGGTCTGTTCCCAGTGCCTATGATCTTTTTCTTTTGGAGGGCAATCTTTTTTCTCCCTTCCTCTTTTTCCCTTTCACAAGCTCAACTTGAAAGCAGCAGCAGCCAGCTATATGCTACCACCAGAGAAATTCAACAGTCCTTTCAGTCGTGCCTGGGGGAAAGGATGGGGAGCAACAGCACAGCCTCAAAGAAGACTTTTCTTTGCTTTAATTTTTGGTTTTTAGCTTTATATTTTGAACACAAGTCGAGTTATTGTTCTGTAGCTCTGTTCAAAAGCCTCACATCTGAGGCTTTTTAGTGCAACTGTGGTTCTGTGGTTGGGGGCATGGTTATTAGGTGTTTGGATCAAGTTTGGCAGTAAGCTGTGAAAACAGGCACTGGTTTATTTTTCCTACTGACTGCCGTGACAGTTGCAATTATTGTCCATTGTTCCTAGGTGGCTAGAAAGGAGGGAGGATACAATAGAGCATTGCCCTCTGGGGGTAAATGAATTTGACTTACAGATTCTTGGGGGGTCAGGCAGGCTGATTATTTAGTGCCCAGGAATGTGGTTTTCATGGCACCATCAGCCCTGAGCAGCCAACAAACAATGGCTCAGCTGTATTGCAGCTGTATTTAGTGAGGCAGCAGGAAAGGTGTGCAAGTTGAGCTGCTCTGTACCCACACACACGTGTACAAACACACATATATTATGCTACAAAATGATTTTGTCATTCCATAGTTACGAAGTTTTCCAGTTGTGATTTTTTAATTAACTTCTTTCTCTGCACTTGGCCCAGAAGCTGCGTTTTTTCCACCCCTCATTTCTCTATTAGTGATATTTGGAAACCCCCATTTAAGTACTGTCTTATTATTAATACACCCTGGAATGTGGACAGCACTAGGAGCTGTGCTGCCCAACTGTCTTACCCACTGAATAGTTTTTTCCATTTAACTGTTCAAAATTTCATTGTGTTTTTCATTAGGTCTGGGGGAGTTTTAGTACCTCATGTGCAAAAAGTCTCAGCATTACGCTACATATTGTTAATGCCCAAGTCTGTGTTACTACCATTGAGTTTTATTATCTGGGAGAGATTAAAGAAAGCGAGATGAAGACTTTATTTTCTATTAGTGTGTTTTCTTTTAAGTTAGAAAGCAGTAATATTTTCTTAAAGACAGGGAAATTGGTGAATGGTTGGAAGTGACCAGACTCCCATGTTTTGTATTCATTTGTTTCTCTTGGTTGCTTTGTCACCTTTATCTGCTACTTTAAACCCCCCCTTTCTTCATCTGCACGCCTGTAAAACAGAAGAGCCATCACTGAGTATCTGCAGAGAGCCAGCTGCAGACTTCCAAGATCACAGTTAGAAGGCTTTATAATATATCCAGTTACTTTTCCTTGAAATGTATTGTTTTATTCCACAGCTGGACCGAAAGGTCCTGCAAGGGAATGCTCTTAAAATGGGGCAGAATCTAGAACCTTTCATGTCTGTAGAAATTGTAACTCAAACACCTGTGTTTGTTCAGAGAGATAATCTGGGGCTAAATTACAAATTTGGCACTAGAGATTTCTTAAGAAATTCTGTTTTAATATCCGTGGAATTTTTACTCTGCTCAAAACAAGTCGCTATATAACAAAACCTACAAAACATGCTGTTTAATTGAAGCATTTTAAAGTGAAGCTGTAAAACTGTATATTGACTTGGTTAAAGTCTGTTCAAACTTACTTATATCCATCCTATTCAAAACCAGGGCTCAAAAGGCCTCTGGATTATTCTTGGATAATTCACTTCATTGAATTCAGTGGAGCAGAGAGATCTTCAGGTCCCAAACTGATGGTGTACAGGAAGGAAAATCATCCCCCTTTTCTGCTGTCAGTGTAACTGCCTTGTTAGCTGTGCACTGCAGCATTGCAGTAGGTGCTGTCCTCCAGTGTTACTAGGAAAAGGTATCAAAAATACATTTATGCCTAAATTATCAGTGATTATTCCTATATATATATATAAAATTAACATGAAGCTTCTCTTTCACTGGTGCTGGACCTCAGGTGCCTCGTGGGTTGTCCAGCCTTGCCCACACTGGTGTGAGCGAGGCAGCCTTAACCACGATGAGAACTCTTCCTAAAACTTCCTTGGTGTGCACAAAGCCTTGCTGCTAATCTTGTCCATCTCTCTACTGAAACTTGGCAAGACATAGTAATGCATATTTTTTATGTTCCCCACTTAGCTAATTTTGAATAGGTGTGTGGAACAAAAGGTTAAACAGACTTCTGTTTCCAATCTTTCTGAGCTGGTTTTCTGTTGAAGGCATTGTTAACAGCGATTGTGCCCAAATCTCTCAAGAAAGACTGGGCAGGTCCGAATCTGATATATTTTTGTTGTTGTTTGAAAAACCTTTTGTATTGTGCAGGTTAGTTTGTAAACAATTCAGGTGAAGCGTTCTCTGCACTCCCTGTGAAAGGGATTGTCGTTGGGTTAAAATCAGCTCTTCATTGTATCCACTGAAATCTGGGTGGCTCTGGAGGCTGTATTGGAGTAACCACAGATTTATGGATTTAATTGGAAGCGAGATTAGCCTACCAACCCTGATCTTCAGCTCACGATAACACAGACGTTTGTTTTGTGTGAGAAACTGGGTTCCAGGTTCCACGGAGTGTCAGTACAGGTATTGTCAGGCTGTGTCTGATGAGAGATAGAACTGTGTCTGCTGGAGACTCTGGTTTTGCTCGTGTGCTCAGAAGATGGGGCACGGGAGAGTACGCGGTGAACAGTCTTAGGGCTGCCAATAATGGATAAAGAGAAATAATCCATTCAGCGATACTATAGCTCATCAGAGCCCATGAATTAAAGACATATGTTATGTAGATTCAATGTATGGATTAGAACGGATAATCTGGTAGGTGACACACAGAATCTTGAGATAAGTGAGCTATGCAGATTCGGTGGATGGATTGTGACGGATAATTCCATTTAAGTAATGCCGGACAAGTTGAAGACAAGTAAGCTTTGGGTAGTGCTCAGGTTGTGTGCAGTAATCCAGTGAGTGACACTTTGGATCATATAATCTGTAAACTAAAGACAAGATTCTGCATTTCCATGTGGACAGGAAGAAGGAGGGGGAAAGGGAGAAAGATTATTCATGGGGAATACACTGGGTTTAAACCTTTGACTAATACAGGACAGATCCCCATGAGATGTGTGAAAGCTGAGCGCTTTCTTAGGGAGCTGCCTGAATTTTGCATTTGCAAATTAATGGTTCAAAAATGTTTGCAAACTTGTGTCAGCTGTGGATGTTCTGCATTATTTTTTTGTGAGTAGTATTGTAAGTGGAGTGGCAAGAGGAGAAGGGTGAGAGTCATAAGTGAAGGAGGTAAGGTATCTTGGATTGTCAGCTTTTAACTGCGATAAATTTAGTATTTGTTGCAACCTACTTGGTATCTTCTTCTTTGTGTTTACTTTTTTTGAGGGGTTTAATAGTAGCAAATTGCAAATTGAGCTTTAGTCCTTTGTTAATATTCCAGAAGGGCTGGGGTGCATGGGAACCTGACCAGTTGCACTCAGGGAATCCTAAGTTTCAAGAGGAAATTTGGCAGTGGCCAAAATCGTGGAGGTTGATCACAAGGCAGTGGGGTACTCTCAGGCTGCAGAGGAGTAGCCAGGGCTAGCTGAGGCACACTAATAGAGAACTTCTTCAGGCCAAAAGAAAGCTTGAGGTAGAGGTTGTGACTGCCTGGAGCTGCTCCTATTTGACCTAGAACAGGAGGTTAGTTGAGGGTTGTGTATGTGGAGGGGAGGGTTAGAGGAATATTTTTTAAAGCATCTAAAAATGTTATTTTATGGCAAAGCAGCCAATTCAGATTGTTTCAGCTTTTTGGACATAAAGGTACTTAATTTGGTCTCAGAAAGTCAGGTTCTCATTTTATTTTTAAGATGTGATTATTGATAGAGATAATAGACTAAAATTGAACTAATTAAGGTAGCAAATGCCAATGACTTTGTTTGAACATATGGGGGCCAAACCACTGTATTTAAAAATTGTTCAGCGAGTTGGTTGACAAAAGGGTCCGAAAGCTGGGCTTCATGGTTCTAAAATTACCTGAAAGAGGTGCTGATAGAGCTGAATGTCACTGAGCTACGACTGCCAGTTTGTCAAACCAAAACAAAGCAAATACACACACACACTTTTTACTCTTTTTTCCTGCTGCTGCATAAAATTCCAGCAGCAAGTGTTTTTTTCCTAGCCTAGTTCTAACTTGTTGTCTAGACAGTAAAACAATGAGTAACCTCTGAGAAATAGGTCTCAGTACAAACGTTGTCTATTCCTTTTGTAACCTTGACAATAAGTTGCTAACCTGGTTGAATACCAAGCTTTGTTTGTGGTCTACTGTACCAAAACTTTTTTTCTGACAGCAAATAAAGAGTGCTCAGTGACAACCTCTTTCCAGCGTTGTGAAACAGCAAAGTGCTGGTTTGGTACAGAGCAGGCAGGCTGAGCTTTTTTTTCCCCACAGAATATGAGTTCTTGAGGCTAGTAATGGCAAAAGAGGGTAATTGCTCATAATTTGGTTTTACTCATTCTTCACCTTGCGCTCTAACATAAAAGATTAAGACTGTCTGTCTGCTGAAATAAATACCTTCCTTATATCTCGCTGTTAAAATGGATTTTTACTTGTCAAACAGAGAAGATTCATTACATAAATCTGTAGGTACAGGCAAATCAGTTTGAATTGTGCACTGTTTCTTGCCTTGTTTCTTTTTCTGGTGCCTGTGGCTTGCCAAGTAAAAAGCAGTCAGAAAGTTTCATTATGCTGACTCGCCCTAGCAATAAGATAAAATAATTTAATTTAGCAAGGTGGGTAGTTATAAGATGGCAGTCATCATGTAGTAAAATTGGCTTAAATACTTAATGAAAAATGCCAGTTTTCAGATATTTTTGTCCTGACAGCTCCAGGATTTAGTGACCCAAGAAGCTCTGTTCCAGTCCATAATAAAGCACTCTGAAGTATTGATCAGGGGAGTTAGCACAAGTTCACAAGCACAGACCCACATCCACCCACCCACACATCCCAGCAAGTACATAATTTAAAGTACAATCCCACTACTTGGCCATAAACATTTCACATTGTTTCCCCTGTTCAAAAACAGGGGAAAGATGTTAAATTCTGAACATACCTCAGCCAGTTAGATCTGTGTATCAGACTGCTTTGCCTGAAGAAAACATCAGCTCCCCACTCCCTCACATGTGTGACTTCATGTGATGTCAGCAGCACGGATGGGAATACTCCTCTTTAAATTGTAAGTTATAAATAGATTTTTAAATTTTTATTTAGGGAGAGCATGACACAGATTAGTTTGCTTTAAAGTAGAAGACTAGGTGGCCTGTCTGTTTTACTTTCCTGGTTTCCTTACTGAGCAAAGTATTGTTGGGTTTAGATTTCTAAAATGTCAAGGTTAAAACTGGGGCAAGGAGTGGGGAAAAACAGTTGACACTGGGATGGGAATGATACTCTGGAGGAAAGATACTGCAAGAAAACCCTCTAAAAAAGAGAGTTATTTTATGAACTACTGATAATTTTATTTATTCTTTGAATTTGGTACAGTTAGGACTAGTAGGATTTTACTCTTCCTGAGCACCACTTAGTTAATAGACTGTTCAGTTTGAGAAACCTCCTTCACTTTAGTATTAAATCTGTAACCTTCGCTGGCTTAAAAAGTCTTCTGAAAAACCACAGCATTGCAGGAAATGCTTGGAGGTGACTCAGTCTTTAGCTCATGTATGGGCTGTAGCTCAGTCCTTGTCACACTGCTGTTACATCAAAGTTACACAGAGACTGTGTTGTGGCAGGGCTCTGTTGCTCGGTGAGCTGGATGACATCAATAACTGGTTCATTCATAAGGGTCCCCTTGGCTGAAACCCTACCTAGTCTCCAACTGGGTCAAACACAGACTTAATTATCTATTTAACATGTATTACTGTTAAAAGTCAGTGGGGAAATTCTTGGCCTTGCTGAAATAGTTCTGGTGACTTCATCGAGGCCAGCAATAAAACCTCCTACACCACATAAAGTTCAGAATGACTTTCGGCAAGTTGCTAAAAACTTCATGCCTTAGTTTGCTCTTGAAAAACATAATGCATAACATTACCTTTCTACCTGCAAACAGCCTTTAAGAAGATCAATTAGGTAGCGCTTTGAAATTAAAAAATGCTTTATACTGCATGCTCTAATTATTATTATACATCTTAGCATTATTCAAATACAGAGTACTTCAAAATATTCTTATTTCCATTTAATGATTTTTTTTCCCCCGTAGAAAACTTTGTAGATACAGGAGGTATTTTTTTCTTTTGTAACCACGGTTAATGATATGAACATAATACAATATTATGTCTTCCAGGCTTTGTACTTCACATTGTTTTCTTTGATTTCCCTTTGAAAGACAGATTCTGACAGTTCAAAAGCTATCTACGCAATCCCTGTGATAGTAAACTGCCTTGGTAGGTGGATTTCACTGTCTGTATGGGTGAGTGAGCACCCCTGGCTGATGCCATTCCCAGCAGTATATTGGGGAGGTGACAGAGGGACTGGGGAGAGCCTTGCCACAGCCCTGCCCCTGTGGAATACACATCCCTAGGCTGTGTGGGAGCAAACACTCTCACTGCCTGAACATTTGCAGCAAAAGCTTAAAATGTCTGTTAAAGAAAATATTGGCTTTCCCAATTTCTCATTTACATTCTCATTCTGTCTAATAAATTATAATAAAGTATTTACTGTTTTGATCGCAAAAGCAGTTTCGCTGCCTTTTTTTTGCTTTGGTTCTGTTTTGGGTGGGTATGCCAAGGTTTCTCCTGTTCGTTTTCTCACTTCATGTGTGTCATTTGGTCATATTGGTGTCTTCATTCTAATGTTTATTAAAATGTTACTGTCACTGCCAGTCTGAGACTGTGAATCAGAACTAAGAATGTGTAATAGTTTATTTCACATTTGAGTAAATTTCTTCTACTACTTAAACACTATTATGGGTAGTGTTGATCTGAGATGAAGTTTAGGTTTGGCGATACAGAATGCCACTAATTTGAGTCTTCTTTTATTGCCATCTGCTGTGGGTGTTGCATCCACAAACATGGTTTTTTTTCCTGAGTTTCTCTTAGTGGTAATAGAGGACAAGCTGACACATCTGGAAGGCATCTTTTCTTGGGCCTTTATTCAGTTCCCAACCTGCAGTGTGTGCTTTGATGGTCCTTTGCCTGAGTTGTTTCCATCAGTTGTGGAAAATCCCCATTTTGCCACTGCAGTGAAGGAGCACAGAGAGCACCTACAGCAATCCCCTGAAGGGCAGGTGGCCAGGTGGTTAATGCTTGGTTAGACATAAAATGTGCAATATCTGTTTGTTGTGGTTCTGAGGGTGATTAAGAGTCATTCTTGAGGCAGGCATTGTCACTCAGTAGTTTTGTGAAGTGGTCTAGCTTGCTGTCAAGCTGTGATGGACCTGCAGTGATGGACACTTGGGGTTTTTCTGTCAGCCCTGCTGCCTGGCTGAAGTGAGAGCGCTGTGACGTGTAAAGGCCAGCTCCAGAACCATTCCCAGCTCCGTGCTGCTTGGAGCAGCCCCCAGGGAGTTTAGTAAGGAAGCAGCTGAAGGTGGCTGCTGGGGTTTGCACCCCCTCCCAAGTTCTAGCAGGGTTAGCAGCCGTGTGGGTAGTTCATTAACTCATGAGTAGCATAATTTGAGCAATTGTCTTTATTTGTTTTTGGCTTAGTTGCTTGAAATACTGACATATTTTGCCCTGTAAGCTACAGAATTCTTTAAATGGAAATCCCTTAGCTGCCAAGACACTTCACACCATGACACAGGTTTAGATCTCGTGCAGGTTAACACAGAGAAAATAGTGAGGGTAGGACAAAAGTCCACCATCCTTGTTTACCCCCAGTCTACAGCATCTAGAAAAGGGTACAAAAACCAACTGGAGCTCTTAACTCTGTAGTAATTTTTGATACACCAGGAAAAATTCCTGGAACTGATTGTACTTATGTAGTGACCCCAATGTTGGCCTCACCTCACCATTAAATAAATAACACTGTCCATGCTTTGGCCTTCATGTGCTCTGCAGAGCAATACATGATTGGCCATGGCAATGTGAAATGGCACTTTTGTTGACCATTTCGAGGGAGGTAATTATAGGAAAGGTGTGCTAGGTAATAAGGCAAACATAAAAAAAAACAAAATTAAACTAAATGCAAACACTTAATGTTATTATCAAGACCATCTGATTCAAGTACTTCCCTTTATTTTTTCATTTTCACACATTTACAAGCCACAAGTTACCTGCAAGTTATGTCAAAACTATGATTCATCATCAGTGGAGCTTACATAGATGTGTGAGTAAGACAAGGGGAAATTGCACAGAACTCACCATCTCTCATTAGAGCCACATTAGCTGATCTTTTTTTTTGCCTCTGGTTTTGTGCAGTTCACTTGAGAGTATGGCTATCCAAGTACTTATTTTGCATGGAATTATTCCTCAAAAATTGAAATTATCATTAAGTACTATTCCAGTTACTGGAAGGATGGCTTAGTCCTGTGAAAAAAAAGCACCTACTAAGCCATGTTTTCCAGGAAGTATTCTCCAAGAGAAGATTTTTTTTTTTTAAATAAAGCTGATACTGATAGATTTCCCCTTTTGGTTTATTAGCAAACTGAAATAGCTTGAGACATATAATGCAAGAAGTCTGCCTTTTGTCAGACTACTTTCACTCCAGCTGTATAAACCCAAGGAATTATGCATTGTACTTAGTAAGTAGGATATAAAACACCCCTTGTGGGCATTTCAGATTGTCTTTAAAAACTGAATAGTAATGAAGAGACTGAGTCAATTTGTCCCTGGCTGCAGTGTGCCTGTGGTTTTGGTGTCTGCACTGGCACTTCACTTCACTGCCTGATTGCTCGAGTTCACAGAGTCATGGTTGTGGTCATAGGTCCAACCCCCTGCAATGGACAGGACACCTTTCACTACACCAGGCTGTGCAAAGCCCTGTAAATTGAAAATTTCTGAGGAAGGGGCATCCACTACCTCTCTGGGTAACCCATTTCAGTGTTTTACCACCTTCATTGTAAACAATTTCTTCCTTATATCTAAGCTAAATTGACCCTCTTTTAGTTTAAAACCATTAACCTGTCACAGCAGGCCCTGCTAAAAGGTTTGTCCCCATCTTTATAAGCCCCTTTTAGGTTATGGGAAGTGTCTCTGGAGCCTTTTTTTCTCCAGGCTGAGCAGCCCAAATTCTCTCAGCCTTTCTGACAAAAGAGGTGCTGCAGCCCTCTGATGATCCCTGTGGCTTCCCCTGTAGCTCTTCCAACACGTCCCTGTCCTCGCTGTGCTCAGGACCAAGAGCTGCACGCTGTACTGTGTTCTGGGGGTTCAGGTAAAGCTGCCCTTTCCCTGGTGGGGAAGTTTTGTTGCTTCTGTGGGCCAGCCAGGCTGAGGAAGCAGTGCTGGGAGGGGATGTCCCTGCCTGTGCCCTGCTCAGGTCAGTGGCACATGAAGTTCCCTCCCAGGGAGCGCTGCCAGAGCTCGGGCACACAGGGATGGAGAGCAGCACGGCTTTTCTGCCTCTCCTGGGAACTGGGATCTCTCTGTCTGTCAGTCTACACATGTGGAAACATTTTTCCACCTTTCAGATTAACTTAAAGATGGGGATTAATTTAGCTTTACAAAGGGCTTTTTGATTCCCACCTGAAAGCTGCTGTAGGAACTGAAAATACACAGATGAACCAGTAGTGGTGAGGAGCTGCGATATGTGTTGGTTTATTTGACAGTGATTTTTTTTTCTGCTTACTCTCACTCAAGAACTGAGGCAATCCTGTGTGTTCCTTCTTTCTGTAGGACCTTCTTCTCCTCTCTCTCATGCTTGCATCCACCCCTCAGTAAAAGTTAGGAATAAAATATCTGCTGAATAAATAAATACAGAATATTTTGTTTTCAGATGTTTCAGTTGCAGTGGCAGTATCAGTGCATGGCAGTGTTCATTGGAGGAGCATTATGGTAAACCCACCTGGACAGGCCAAGGCAGGGGCTGCCTTCTAGAACAATTCTTCTACACCACTAGGAAACACTGCACCTTTTTTCCCAGGGAAAAACAAATAAAGGATAGAAGAGTGGCAATAGAAACTTCTGATTAATTCCAGGGCCAGGTGGCAAATGCATTACTTATAGTCGTTCTCTGTCTCAAATGTTGGAAGGAAAAATCATAGTTAGAAGTGTTTCTTCAGCCGTGATAGTGTTTTAGCACTGGCTTCCATTCTTTCTCACAGCTTTTAGCAGAACAGGTTTAAAGTCCTATGGTTTCTGTTTCAGTGTGTTTCTCAAGTTTCCAGCTTGTACCACAGTTTTTCTGGAGGCTTTATCTGAGAATATTCTGCTATAATTCTTTGTTATGTGGTGAGAATATTTTCACAGAAATTTCTAGAACCCTAATAAAAAACAATTCAGTTACATTTCTTCTGTCACATTTTTTTCTGGTGATTCTGTGTGGTTTTCCATTTGCATATGGCTGTCTACAAATGGATTTAAGTGCTTGTACTTGACTAATGTAACAAATGAGATGTTGCTTGGGATCACATCATTGAAATTAGGTAAAAGTAACTAAAAAAAAAAATTAAATTAAGCTAATTGTCACATAACGAGCCCTCCCAGTGCCACCTCAAAGGCTGTGGTACAGCCTTTCAAAGCAAGCAATAGATGATTCACCATTACAGATATTTCAATCCAATCTAGAAAGCTGTATTAAATACATTGCAGGGAACATTCCTGCACTGGCAGGGGGGTAGGCTAAATGAGCTATTACCAGTAGCTCTTTTCCATGTCTGACTGATAGTTGGCTAGGAACATGCTTGCTATAGTCGCCAATTTTTTTTCTTTTTCCTTTTTTTTTTCACTTGGAGAGCACTGGTGACATTGGCAGAAGAATGCTTCCTGTGTTTGAAAGAGGTTTGTATGGCAGGGTAGTCCCAAAAGCAGGCTATTTTCAGAGGAGGCATTGACACTGATAGCCTTAATCCTTTCCTAAAGGCTTTTTAGAAAGGTTTTCGTAGGCTCTGACTCATGTGAGAGGGTGTGGTGGTATTGGGGATATCTGTGGATTAGCTGCTACACATATTTTCAGGTCTTTTAGATTCAAAGTCAAATGATCCTACATATATTAAAAGTGCCTCTTTCTTTTTTATTTTTTTTTCTTTGTAGTGTATGATTCATAGCTTTTGATTTTTCTTGGAATTTTTTCTTCCCTTCTCTTATAACCACTGTCCTTCTGGGTAGAAAAATAATTTCTTCTGCATGATTATGAAAGTCAGGTAGTAAGTTCCTCTGCCTGTGTCTGCTGGGCTCCACTATAAAAAACATCTAACAACAGTATAAATGAGAGTGATGGTGAGTTTTGTTTAACTCAGGTTTTTGGATATGTTTATAAAAGACTTTTTCCTTTTGACTTGTACCTTGGTGGCAGCAACAGAAATAGGACTTACTGACAATTTAAATACTATACAATTTAATCCTAATCAGGGATGTAGATGATATAACAGGTTATAGAGGGATGTTAGTACTTACCCTATATCAGTGCTTTGACACTTGCAGAAATTGCATCTTTTCCCTAAGTTTCTGCCATAAATGTAGTTGTCCTATAAACCTGGAAGGACTGATTTTTTGATCCCCAGCGTTTAAAACTTGAAACCTCCTCAAAATAGGCAGTTCTATTTCACTCTGTTAATCTGACAGAAAGGCAGTGGAAAACAGATGAAAGGGCAAAGAACCATTGAAGGGGGACACCATATGAAAGTCTGTGTACAGATTTATCCCCCATGGCTCATTTTCCTGGAGAGGAGCAGGTCTTTGTGTGCAGCATATTGCAATATGCTGCTGCTGCTCTTTGCTTCTCCTGAAACTTTGCTTACAGTAAAGCTGCAAAATAAAGAGCTGGATCGCTCTAAATGTTCTCTCTTCTCCTTACCCCCCCCCTTTTTTTTTTTCTCCCCCCACCATATGATGCCCAGGGACTCCAGAAAGCCTCGCTGAGAAGGAAAGGCAGCTCATGGGTATGATCAATCAGCTGACCAGTTTGAGGGAACAGCTGCTAGCAGCTCACGATGAACAGAAGAAGCTGGCTGCATCTCAGATCGAGAAACAACGCCAGCAAATGGAGCTGGCTAAGCAGCAGCAGGAACAGGTGAGTGATTATTACAGTGGCTTTCAGCTTAAATCATTTTCTAGAAGGGCTTTCCAGCAGTTTATCTTTTACGCTTCATACCCTAAAAGTTGCTCTGCACCCAAAATCTTTTCTGTTGGTTCTCCAAGGTGAAAAAGTTTGAACAAAAGCATATCAGAAGAATGATTTAATTTGCAATATATCCATATTGGAGTTGTTCAGAGCCTGGTGCTGCTAATGCCAAGGTTGTGGGTTCAGCCCCTGCGTGGGCCATTCATTTAAGAGTTGGGCTTGATGGTCCTTGGGAGTCCCTTGCAACTCAGAATATTCTGCAATTCTGTGTTATCTTTCAATATTGTTCAACTATCTGTAAATAAACAGGCAGATTCAACCCTCCTGAATAATCCCCCAAAATGGCTTTAATTCAGAAATACTGAATAGGTATAAAAAGAACAAAATGCAGCACTTATATTGTAATGTGAGAAATGAAGAGGTTGGGTTTTGCCAACTGCAGAAAAAAGCAGAGAATAATATAAAGTCAGTGAACAAGTGTGACTTTTTTTCTTCTACACTTGAGAGGCTCAGTTTTCAGTTCTTGCAAACATGCCCTTCACTGGAAATGTAAACATGGTTTTCACATGTGAGCACTTCCAATGAGCATACATGGACACACAGCATTTTAGGCAAAAGCATAATTTTTCTCACAGATTTCACTGTGCAGATTTTAACAGAAATTAATGTCCACTTTTGTACTTGAACATGAGCAGAGAATATTTAGATATCTAGTTTAAAATTTTATCACAGAATTGCAGCTATATGAGTTTTATGAAACTCACAAAATTCTTTGAAATCTGTCATAGTTGTCATATTCAGTGTTGGTATTGTACTTAAGATTTCTCAGCCACTGCTGATACCTTCGGACATTTAAACCTTGGTTTTCCCTGGTTTTAATTATTTAAAAACCGTATCTTAAACAAAGGGTATTTTGGCCTCACGCCTGAAATCCCACATGGGGAGAACAGAAGTAACTTACCTTAAGCTGGAGAATTTCTATTGTGCTGTTGTTAGAACAGCAAAGGTAGAGGAAGGAGCGAAGGTGGAATTGGCAAGATCCTTTCACAAGGAGACATCCTGTAGGAGCTATTCCCTTTACCCTGACTCCTAAAGTCACTAGTGCCACAGGATGGCTGAGGGAGTTGAAAAAGAAAATGACAGTAGAAAAAGGCAATAAGACATTAGGATAACTAGGATTTCTTTTAATTGAAGAAATTGTGTATACTTCTGTATTATGTAGAAATTAAAATATCCAAACTCTGAAGAAAATGTAGCGATAGAAATAATTTTTCTTGATTAAAGAAAGGCTCCAGAAAGAAAACATTCATTTCATCTGTTAGATGTGGAGCTAACTTAGAGTGAGTGTTTCTTATGCACATAGTCTAATAGTAGAAAGAAAAACTAAGGGGAAGAAAGCACATTTCCCCCAGTAAGTATGTATAAGTTACCAGCTGACCCTGAGATGTGCACATGTAATACAGGGGAAGAGCAGAGCTCTTTCTAATATTTGTACTGCTTTTCATGGGAGCAGAGCTTTTGTGACAACTTTCAGTTTTCAAGTTTGCTTTTTAAGTTCAAGAATGGTTTATCTCCCTCCAGCCTTTAGAACTCTTAATTCCATTCTGTTAATGTCTGCTTTTTCCTTCATGGGGTGTAAAATGTGTCTACAGTAGCATTTGCAGTCATTTAGGGGAGAGGGAAGGTGGAAGTCCTTCTGGAAAACTGCGCTTGGCTTTGAGAGGAGACTCCATGCACCTCCATGTGTGCCCCCTTGGTTTCTTGCAGCTGATAGACACATTGAAGAGTTAGTGATTTTTCCAAGCTCAGATCCAGTCTCTTTGTGCCTGTTTCTACATTTTTAAAAAAAGTACACTAAGAATCTTCCTCCATGGTGTCAGATTGCCATTTTTTTTTTAATTTTTGAGCAGGTGGTGCCAAACAGAAGAGTATTTCTGGCCATCCTACTTTTTTGCCTTTTCACCCCTCCTCCATTTTTTTTTTTGGTTTCTCTGCTGGTATTGTTCTCTCCTGGGGAATTTTAGCAGGGCCATTTCAGTAAGATTTTTGCACAGGTCCGTGTCTTCTCATATCCAGCACAGCATTTTCCACAAGATTCCCTTTCTCACTGGTATTAGCAATGAATTGAGCACGTGCCCCTTGCTTCAGCAGTAGTCTCCAGGCTGCTGCCCCCTGCCCTCGAAGGTTTCTGAGCTCAGAAGAGAGGTTTAAAGAGCTAAGCAGGGTCAAAGCTTCCTGTGAATGGACTCTGGGAATGGTAATCCATATCTCATGTTTCTTCTGTGCAATTTCTTCACAGATTGCAAGACAACAGCAGCAGCTTCTGCAGCAGCAACACAAAATTAACCTTCTTCAGCAACAGATCCAGGTCAGAGACACATCTCCTCCCATGCCCCTGTTATCTCTTCCTTTCCCTTTCCCCACTCTTTCCCTCAGCCATTGTTGCCATAGTTTCTTTAAGAATCTCTGCAGTTGGCTGACATCTTGTTTATGGAAACACAAGAGGATTTTACCTGTCATTTAGCAAAACAAGGTCAGTTTCTGGAAGGCCTTATATGATTAACATGGTTCTCGTAGGGTCAGGAAGATGATGTTAGAGGAACTGGTCATGCAAGCAAACATTTGCAGGACCAAATCCTCTTTCCTCAGGAGTGACAAAAGCATTGCCAGAAAGAGTTTGTTTGGAACTGATGTCCTACAGCTCTGTTTTTGAGGTTTTGCTGAAGCAGTTCTCTTCAGTGATTGATAATCAAGTGCACCTTCTTCCCTCTGCCTGAGGTGTTGGGAGTCTGAAAAGTTTTATTTGTGGAGAAGTATTGTGTGAGTGAGAAGTTGGCCAAAAGGTGGTTAGATTCAGGAGAGCAGCTGCGTAAGTTCCAGCTAGCTGCAGGTTTATTCCCAGGAGTAGAAAAAGTTGCTAAACCAGCATAACCAGTAAACTTTACTTAGCCTCTTTCTTCCATAAGGTATTCAGAAGTTTCTTTTAATGCCATTGACTGTATTTCATTACTTTTCTTCCATGTGCATGCCCCTGTTTTGGGAACAATGCAAATCAGTTTGCCTGTAAAGGTTTCCACGGAATAGTAAAGGAGAAGTTTGCCTTCTTACAGCTACCTGGGACCAGGGTAAAATCTCTGGTTGTTTAATCATGCAGTTTTGTACAGAGCACTGCAAGTTGCTGTAGACTATGTTCTGTTTGGTCAGTAGCAGCAGGATTCTCCTTCCAAAGGTTTTTGTCAGTATTTCAGAGGGAGTTGCCTAAAATTATCAATCCAAATTGTAACCCATTTAAGAAAACTTAATTCCAGCCAATCAAAGGAGCTGTATGGCTTCATACTAGAAGAAAACTTGGCTGTATCATTCCAGAGGACATTCTGTCTGTATCTGGACTTGGGTATTTATGAAAAACTCCTGAGAAGGTCCATCCCTCTGTTATAAGGCAACTCCTATACAAGATGTGCTTTGCTGAAAATAATTTTGAGATTGGTAAGGCTTGATTTGGCCTTGACCTCTGTACTCTTTTTTCTTGCTTAATTTGCGTGTGGGACAGATTTTTCTTTATTGCTGCATTTTAAATACTATTTTAAAAGAAAAACAATAGCAAAACCTGTACAATAGCAAGGAAAATATTTGTATTTTTAGCATTTAGCTATGGCAGTGAGAGAGGAAGTTGTTTTATAAGCAGTGAATAAAAATAAATTGAAGTAACGTAATTTGACCCCAACCCTTTTAAGTTTTAATGCCTTGTAGATAAGAATGAAGTATGTTGTTTTTAGGGTAGTGAAGAAAACCCTGGTTATTGATAATGAGATATAAAGCCTTTCATCTCTTGATCCCTGGTCCAAGTTTGACCTAAGTCAGTAGTAAATGAAAGTCAGCCAAGTACCATCTGATAGAAGCTGCAATCCTTAGAAATGATTTGGGTGTCTGTCTCAAGGGATTTCAGATGAAATATTGACTCTGCTGAGGTCAGAATTTCACCTCCAGGGTGCACTTCACACAGACCCCATCAGATTTGTGGCACCCTCCTTTTGGATGGTCAGGCAAGAAAGGTCAAGAATTGAACAGGCCAAGAGAAAATACTGTTCTCTCATTCCCACAGAGCTAATCTGTTTGTAGTGAAATTTGGGTGATACTGCACAGGCAATCTGGGCAGTTTCATGTCTGTATGATCCTGAAGTTTCACGAAGCCTGGCTGAAGCCCATGACTCTGAAGGGAAAAACATTTAAAAATTAAAAAAAAAAATCCTTACTGACAAAGCAAAACATTTCTCCTCATCTAGTGACTATCAAAGAAGAAATAATTCTTAAAGAAATCATCCTTTGTATATAAGTTAAGGCAGTGAAGTCCCCCTAACATGCCCATGTTTAAAATGGTCAGTGAGTTCACAGTCAGCTTATGGGTTATGGTAGGTGGAAGAAAACTGTGACAAGAATGTAGCTGTGAGTTCAGCTTTTCTGACCTTGCCCTAATCAATCTAACAGGCTTCTGTCACACTGGCCTGAAGTTTTGAAGTAGCATTAGATTTATTGACAGGGAAATATTCCTACAAAGAGTGGATAACTGTTTGACTTAGGTGCAGTTGAATGATTGTGCTGTAGTTATGAACTCAACTTACTTGTGACAAAGGAATCGTTTTACTTGAGCCAATTTTTTTTCTAAGCTTGTAAGAGTTGCCATAATTCCATATAAATTATTACACAGAAAAAAGCCATTGAAATATTGTATTGAAAGCATAATACCCTAAGGTTAAAAAAAAAAAGCATAACCTGGCTGACCTCATGATTTATGAGTCCTTTCTCTCAGTGTGCTAACTTGGAAACAGTTCCCTTTCTCCTTAGCCCATCACACAATCACTGATACACAATACATAACCAGGGAGAGACTGACGTCCCTCTCCTCCTCAGAGGACTGCAGATGCTCAGTGTAACTGCAGCTCAAATAAACTAGCACTGCTGGGATGCTGGAGAAAGATGCTTTAGTTCCTTGAGCTTAGAAAAGTGTGCCTGCCATGTGAGTCTCTAATTGACATGTCTTTACCAAGTCCATCTCTGCTGAATTAATTGGAAGGTGGTGTCACTAAAACAGAAAACAAGGAGTTGGTATAGAGAGTTAAGTAAACTGGAGGAAAGTTGCAGATTACATTGAATTTGAGAACCTGTATGACCTCAAAATGCTAAAATGGGATCTGGATGGGATTTGGAAACATTTTGGAAAATGTTTATAATTTTTTTTCTACTTTTCAGGATGTTCTAGACCTAATTTGTGAAGAGGTTTGAGTTTCTCTGAATAATTAACTAACGCTCCCCCATTTGTATTTATGCCACTTTGGGATGTATCCCCCCATGCACACTGCTTTCTGCTCTGCCTAATCTTCGTGTGTGTAAGGTTTTCACTGTAAGGTTTCTGCCTGCTGAGTGTTGGTGCTCTTCTCCCCTGCACCCCTTAGTCTTGCTGTCCTGCCATCATTGGAACTGGAATTTGGGTTTTCACAGCTCTTGTGCATCAACAACCCCAAAGATTTCAGATTGTGTTTCAGGATGGCAGTGATCTGCAGCTGTAGAGCAGGCTGACACGTCGTACAGCTCAGCAAGTTCTTGGGTTCAGTTCAGTTTTGCCCTTCAGGACCTCAAGGGAACTCTCCTGGTTACCCACCTCATCTTTGGTGGGGCCATAATCTGCTTCCTGGTGCCCTTACTCTGGAACCTGGGGCAGTCTGGGCTGTGTAGCTGTCACGTCAGGTGGGCAGAGAGTGGGAGAAGCCTGGAAGGTGCTCATGGTGCTGAGCTAGTCTCCTAGTGCACCCCAAAGGTGTCCTTCTTCAAAGGGTGTCTCTGAAACAGAGTTGGGAGGGGTCGTGCAGTTCACTTGCTCAGAGAAAAAGTCTAGCCCAGGATGGTGATGGAAGGGTTTGCTTTGAAGCTCGGTGACGAATGTCACTTTAATTGAACTATATTTAAAATGAAATATGGTTGTTAAAATTCATAAAGCAATTCATATTCAGTAGGGCACTGTTGATAAAATAGGTCAACCTTGCAGCCTAAATTGTGATAAAACTGATACTGCTAATCTCACAATTTTGTAGAAAACCTGACAATGTTTTATGTTTTTCCCTCAAGCCCCAGCTCTTGGAGTCATGTGATGACAAAAATGCCAGCTTTCATTTCTCCCAAATGTAAACTTCCAACTCTCATATTTCCAGGCAAAATCTGAAACCATGAGCACTACAAGTTCCAAAATTAGAAGGCAAACAAAACAGAGGCCAAATGCTGTTTTCTAATCTGTTCTGATTTTTAGTCAAAATTTTTTTTGGAGAGCCCAGCTCAAGATCTTGGAACACTTCAGTTTGCCAATAATGTAAAACTAAGATCTCAAAGCAGCAGGAAGCAAAAACACTGCTTTACAGTGATTCTAATATTTAGGCCACAGTTTTGTTTGACTTCTTTGGTTTAATACTGTCAGTAATTGGCTACTAATTTGTATTCTTTTTTGAGTGACATACTCAGCCCAAGTGCTTTCTGAAACTTGAGGACAGTTCCTGCCAGACAGCAATCAATTGATGGCTGTGTGTTTTAGGAGAGGGTTTTCATTTTCCTTCAGAGCTAGAGCAGATGTTTTAATAGGACCCTTTTTTGTGAGAAAGTTTGGACCTCTGAGAGTGAGGAGATCCCAGTTAAATTCTGATGCAAAGCTGGAACCAGTGTCTCTGGCCTGATCCACCTGGTACCTGTTAAATGCCTGAAATATTGGAATTAATCTCCCCAGCACTAAAGTTGTGATAAAGAGGGAATAATTTTATTCAGGCCTGAAGAGGGAATAATTTTATTCAGGCAGGAGATTCTGCAAGGGGGTTACTCATGTACAGTCTCTCTGTGCATAGTACAGCTTACCCCATTACTGTAAATCCCACCCCAAATTCCTAGTTCCCAGTTCTTTTATCTGTCACTGCATTCCTGGGCCACACGTCCTCTTCTTACCTCCTAACTCTCCTTGCTGAAAGCAGCTTTTGCAGGCCTTACTCCTCTGCTGAAAGTCTCACAGGCACAGTAAAAATTGAATTAACCCTTTCAGTGTCACCCCTGCCAGGTGGCATGTGGCTTTGCCAGCTCCTAGGTGGACAGTTTGCTGTGGCCTTGATGGCCTCAAGCTTTGCAGGCCCTCAGCAGCTTGTCCAGAAGGGAGTGTGGCCACCACAGCCCTCTGGGCATCCTGAGCCTTCTGGCTGTCCTGAATCTCTCAGGTGCCCTGCGTGTCCTCCCAGCTCCAGAGAAGGCTTTCCTCTGGGGGTCTGGATCCAGGTTTCCATCCTCCCACCCGCTGTCAGCTGGCTGTGTCCCTTTCCCATCAGTTCTGTGCATAGATTAAAAGGCCTGGCTGTGCTGCTGTGCTCTCAAACCAGAATATTCCCATTCTCACTAACTTCTGATGTTTGAGATGTTCCAATTTGGAATGTCATAAAAATCTTGAACTTAGAATTTCCTGCAGGATGGCTAGTCCATTTTTCAGCCAGATCTACTTTTCAAAATGTAGCTGTATTTTTGGGGAGGAAAGAGGGATTTGGTTTCTGAGTTACACAGAAGTTCAGCAAAATATTTCTTAAGCTTAACATGCAAAGTTTTGAAATGACACAGTTGTTATTGTCAAAACTTTCCAAACAGCAAGAGGTTCTGGATTGATTCCAGTCTTCCAAAACAGTGGTAGAGATCTGCTTCCAAAGTGCTTTGGATACCATAATTTACCCACACAGTTATGGCAATAATTTTTGTTGTTTAGATTTGTTCTTTGTTTTGAACTCCTCAGGTGAGCAATCATCTGTTACCCAGAGCTGGCTGCATGATATCTAGGCCCGTTTGTGTTCTTTTTGGTTTTTTTTTGTAGAAGGTACCAGTTTTTCTCTCTTATTGAGAGAAGACACAGATTAATTGACTGTACAAAAAAGAAACATGAAGATTTTTTTCCCCTGCCCCAACAAGTTTACAGTCTTAAATTATATTTCCAACATGGCTAAGCCTTTCATTTTCTGTCTGCTGCTTCAAAAAAAAAAAAAAAAAAATCTAGCAGGCCACTATATGAGCTAAATACTTGGAGAACTTTGGGCTTATAATAAGGAGGGCAGAGATCCTTACTCCTGATCTTTGCCCTGTCAGTGTCTCCTCAGTGCAGCCACAAGGTCTTGGGGCATTTCTTTCCTGGTTCCCAACCTCTCACATGTCTGTAACCAGAGTTCTCCAGAGGTTTTAAAGGGATGGAGGTGATGAGTCCTTCACTGGAGACAGAAAAATGAGCAGCTGCTGCACAAGGGCTTGGTTACAGATTCAGTAATGCCTGTTGCTTCTGGATTCCTGTTTTCCCTGGAAATTCTGCTGTTCTGAGAAGTCAGTGAGAGCAGAGCAGTGCTTTGTGCTGCTACAATCGCTTTGCAAGCCCTTGCAAGGCAGAACAGTATTCGCTTTCTCCACAACTAGAGTCTTCTTTGCATGTTGAAGAGAGGTGAGGACAAAAGGTTTCCTTGGTAAGACAATAAAACTGTTGAAGTGAGGGCCTGATCCAACTCCCACTGAACATGGAGAAGAGGCTCTTGTTCATATTAGTAGGAGTGTAGTGAGACCTTTCTTCGGTAGGAAACTGTGAGAAAGTATCTTCCTCCTCACTCTCCAAAATATTTTTAGAACAGGCTCTGTCCACTGAAGTAGTTTGTTTTTGCTTTTGTTGGTGTTGTTTTGTTTTTTTTTTTTTTTTTTTTTTTTTGTCTTTTTGGTTTTTTTTTTTTTTTGCCAGTGTGGATATGACAAGCTGTGACTGCACAGTCGAACTGAGCATGTTTGAGTCCTCGTGGATGTGGGGACATTTTGTCCAAATTCATCATGTGTCAGGAGCAGCTGTTTTCCCGCAGCTTACAAACACGGGCATGCTGCATTCAGTGAGACCCAAGAAGGAGTCACACTGCAGCCTTTCCCATGACTTTGCAACCTCTTCCCAAACCACTGACGTTGCCAGCGGAGAGGCAGAACAATTGTTCCTCACAAAGCTCTGCAGCTGATGTCCTATCAGTTATCAGAAGAGCTCGCCTGTCCCTTGAGCAGGAAAAATCCCCTGGGAAAAGTTACTCAAAACCACACACATGCATACACAAAACCAAAAACAAACAAAACCAAAGAGAACAACACAGAAAAAAAAAAAAAAAACAAAACAAAAACAAAACAACCCTGAAACAAACAAACCAAGGCTGGGCGGGGGGGGGGGGGGAAATAGGGAAAAGAAGGGGAAAAAAAAAAGAAAAATCAGTCAGAATGAACTAATTGCTTTCTGGCCTCTCAGCTTCAGCTAATAACATTTGTGGTAGACTAGACTTTTGAGTAACCTGTGGGCCTTCATTTCCTTCCCTTACCAAGAAAGTTAAGTTGTGTAAAAGGTTGTCGAGGTCTTTCTGTGTACTTCTTTCAGTGCAGAGGATCATTTTGCACCATGGTTTTAACTCCAAAGATAACTCTTAGCAAGTCTCTGCAGATAGTTTGATCTCGGGCCTTTTCTATGCCCTTATACCATCCAATATTGTTGACTGGTGTTGTTGTGGCAGTGCAGACCAGGAGTATCTGCTTAAAACTTGAATGAGCTCAGTTGGTCAGAGCTTGGTGCTAACGTTGCCAAGGCTGGGGGTCTGATCCCCATATAGGCCATTCCCTGAAGAATTGAACCCTTGTGGATGGGTCCCTTCAAACTCAGAGTGTTCTGTGATTCTGTGAACTTGAATTTATTGGAAATGCAAGGGCATGTTTGATTGAGGTAAATTAGCTTTTTTTGCCTATGCTGAGCTACTTGATGGCAATAGCACTTGTTTTCTCCAGGGCTACTGGTCCAAATGTTCTCAAATTATAACACTGTTTTGAACTTCAGGACTTTTTTTCTTGCCATTTTAGCATCTTTTCTTAATTTACTTTCTGTTACTGAGCTTTCAGTGTTCCCATTTTCCAGTTCTCTCACACAATCACAAGGGAAGGCCAGAAACTTTTTTTTTTTTTTTTGTTAAAAACCAGAGCACTGAAACACCCAAAATAATCCAGCATCTTAGAGTGTAAGAAAAAGGCCAGCGGTCAAATCGTGGCTGGCAGCATCGTGCTCCAAGGCCTCATCTTGGTCTCTCTCTCCTCAGCAGGCATTTCAGGGCTCTGTCTTTTTTTTTGTTTTGTTTTGGTTTTGTTTTGTTTTGTTTTCAGACCCCCTCTCCAATTTCTGCATCTCTCATCATCAACTTTAACCATTTTCTTTCACTTTCAGCTCCCTGGTGCTGAGTAACCCTTCTTATGCAGCTGCCCACCCTTTCCTACAGTAGCAACTGCTCCTTTCTGCCAGCCCTCCCTTTGCACTCCTTGTCTGTATTTCCATGGCCTTATGAATGGTTTTGTTTGGCATTTTATTGGCTGCAGAGCAGCACATGTCATTCTGTGAATGCTTGTGTTCAGAGTGGGTGGCGTGGGGGGCCATGTGAGCCCTGTGCCTGTTTGTGTACCCGTGCAGGTATTTGCACAGCAGGAGCACAGGGGCAGAAGGTACCACGTGTCAGTGGCTGGAGAAGCTGAGCCTGAGCTCTCCATGGCCGTGGTCTTGTCTATGTGGAGCATGTGTAATCCTGAGCACTTCTGTTGTACAGCCAAAAAAAAGGCTGCTACTGCTGCCTCTGCAGTAAGGTGAAGCAGGAGATAACAATAAATTTTTTACTGCTGGCTGGCAGAGGTGTTTAGGATGTGTTTTCTTTATATCTTCATCCGCCTCTAATTGAAGATGCTTTAAAATTGAATGACTAGCAGTCAAAACGTGTTTGCTTCAAACTGAGAAGAAAAATGCTGGTGTCTCTTCTTCCAAGCTGATTGCGCTTTGTACACAACTGACAGCCACAGTCACTTTGAGTGACTGATAAGTGGGAAGCTTTGCCACTTATCAAGGAATGCACGCTGAAAAGAAAGGACTGGAGCTGTTCAGATGCTTTGGCATGTTCAAAATAACATCTCACATCAGTCAGGCTCAGAAGCACTAGGAGACATTTCAAAATAAACTTTATATCTATCTATCTCTCTATCTAGAGGCAAAAAATTCAATTTAACAGACAAATCACTGTGTGGCATCACATTGGCTCTGGAAACAAACTATCATTATAAGGGTCACCAGTTGCAAAATTACTTAGATGGCTGCATGATTGGAGGGCATTTATTGTAGGGTCTCACCCCCCCAGAACAAAACAAATTTTGAAAATTCACAACTGCATATTATTCTGGTGATTTCTCTAAATTGGGGGTTTTTGGCCCTGTAGGCCAAGTAATACTTAATTTATGTGGCACAGGACATCCTGAAGGATCCCAAAGAGAATGAAACTCTAAGCTAAATTCAGATCATTTATTTCCTCTTCAATATTATGGAATATGCTTGGGATTGTATGGCTCTTACTCAGAAAATGGTTCTTAAGGTTTCTTTAGGAGTTTACTGAGTTTTGTAGTGATGCACAGCATGAACAGAGGATGTCATTTTTTTGGTACATGTCTGTTAACGTTACTTTTTAGTGATGTGCATAGTAGGAGATTCTGACCTGCAGGAGTATGAGGGTACATTTTCTTGTCCTGACTGTAATAACAGTGATGTCACCAGTGCAGGGTTTGGGCTGGTCCACTGGATGTGATGATGTTTCACCCTGTTAGATATGCAAGCACAGGAGATGGGATGAGAATCTCCAGTGGGAGGACAGGGAGACACAAGCAAGTAGTGTGTCATATCCCAAACTGGAATTTGGACAGAACATAGTGTTGACCTGCATCCATTAGCGCTACTCAAACAAGAACACTGCTGCCAGGTTCACAACTCTTATTCTAACAACACCGGGGATGTTGGTGTATAATGACTATTATCTTTTGTTATGATTCTAAGCACAGAATTCCCATTCTGCCCAGCTGATTCCATCTGAAATGGTTGCTTCTCTAGCCAAAATGGCTATATTTGAGATAGGAAATATGTTTGGCACTCCAAGGTTTCCACCAGCACCCACACCTGTGTCAAGAGGAAGAGATCTGAGGATCATTTAGTCCTTACTGTCAGTGACTTGCTTTTCTGATTCACCACTTGCCACATTAAGTGGTCTCAGCTCTGTTTTCATGGTTCATTCTAAACAGAACCTTTCAAACTCTCCCCTGGGATAATGGTTCAAATTATTCAGAGGGAAAAGCTGGTTCCACCTGCTGAATCCATACCATTGTCTTCACCACCTTGGGTTTTCCTCGGTGTCCAGAAGCTGATGATGCTTTACCCTGCATGGCTTAGGAGGCAAGACGAGATGACAAGACCATGCAAGAGGCCAAGGGGAGCAGTTTTTAGTTGTCCACTCTCTGCTTGTCATTTACCTGCTGCTGAATTGCAATGTGCAAATTGAAGTGGAAGGCAGCTGGCTGTTCTTGGTTTTTGTAAGAAGAGTAAATGAAACATTTCCTTGAGGGGTTGTGATTGGAGGGGTGATGTGAGTGGCCCCTGACTTAAAATTTTGGAGAGAGAGGGAAAGGCGCAGTTGTCTTGTGAAAGTCTCGGTCGAACAAAGATTACCTGGAGGGTCATGGATCTCGTGTCAGCTGTCTTTTGCATCTTGTGTAGAGTCTCCATTAAGTTCACTTTTCACATGAAAGTTGAATAAAATTTGTGATGGTTAAATAATTTTAAGGAACCATTTCAGATTTTTATTCAAATTGATTTAAAACATGCTTCGAAAGAAATTTAGAGGTATATGTCAGACTTTCTTGTATTTAGAAGTTAAATAAAAGAATTTAAGTTCCAAGATAAGCATAATAAAGTTATAAAAAATGAAATGAAGGCTTACATGGAAAGTAATAATAATGAAAAGAGACAAATTTGATTCACAGTATTTGGAGTTTATAAATATTTGGTACAGTTTTACCAAAAAAAAAATTATACAACGTGTGTGTTATAACATTTTTTATCAAACTTGACTTATTTAAAAGATGAAAGTGATACTGTTCAGCAAATTATTCTGAAGTTGGAACTTGGATAGTTTCAAAATAGCAATTTAAAATGGATTTGACAGAAATGATTGAAATATTTCTATACTCTTGTGTACTCTGAACACTGTGTGCAAAGAAATACATTATTTAAGTAACAAAGTAAAGCATTTGAAAGTTACAAGTGCCAGAATTAAGTGAAATAGATACCTTTATTTTATTCTCATGTATCTCGGTCATACATGTTGAATAAAAAAAATGTATTCCAGAATTACATGATAATATAATTGTAAACCATACTCACAAGTGGGAAAATTAAAATTATGTTGACAGCCTCAATTCTGACATTCCTTAATGTTAGATTCCTTGACTTGTCATGCAGTGTGGCATTATTTTAACTGGTTTTCTGTGTGTCTTGATGGCTGTAAAAGCTCAGAATGCTGGTACATCAGCCCCTTACAGTGTACCTCCAGGTCAGTTTGAACCCTGGAGTCTCAGCATGGGAGAAGTGCCAGCTGGCACTTGAGTTACAGGAGAAATGCCGTGTTCTTCTGGGCCAGACAGACAGAATTCCACAGACAATTCCCTGGCTCTGGTGGACAAGAGGCTGTCCTGTGAAGTCCCCTCCTTTTCTATGTCACGTTTCTTTTCTTCCTCCAGTTTTGAGTTTGTTTTTTGTTCAATTTTGGTCTCCATCAAAATAGAGAAATTTTTTCCTATTGCTGTCCTCTTCAGAAAGGCAGATGAGTGACTGAGTGCCTTTGTTGAATTTGGACTGGTAGTGTTGAAAATGGAGTTTGATTCCTGTTTTTCAACACCCTCCATTTGTTCCTCCCATTCTCCCTCAGTGGGGTTGGGACTGGATCAATTTGTGCCACTAATCAATTATTTTCTCCTAATTTACCATATTCTTTGTGCTTTAGCAAAAAATACCCCAGAGGCTGATGGTACAGTGTTTGATGGAAGCTGTTGCAGCATTTGTCCCTTTAAAGCTCTGTGTGGTGAGAATATGTTTTCTTATCTTGCAAACTGTGTGTAGAATCTTGTCTGCCATTTAAACATTTCTGAACTGCTGTGAATAAGCAAGAGGGGCTGTTTCATGTACCATATGTAATAAGTTTTAAGTTAGTAATATCCCTAAGAATCACATACATCTAAATTAGGCATAATTTCCAATTTCTTTAACCCTGGAGTTCAAATTTGTAGTCCAGGAATAAGTAAGCATCTGTGAAACAGCTCGTTGATTGCATTCTCACCTTACACACACATGTGAGCTGCCTCATACACATTTTTGTGCATGCATTCGAAATGCCCCATTTTAGATATCAATTACAAACATGGCTGCTTTACTTTCCCGAACATTGATTTTTAATGGCTCTAAAGGAATTTAGGAGGAAGGAAGGATGTTTTTCCAAGTGGAGGCTACAGGTTATGAATACTTACTAAATTGCAGCTTGATGGTAGTTGTGAATTTTTCAGGGCTTTATGAATTCTTCAGCTATGCTGGCAGTTCCTCCTCATCTGAGATCATGGCAAATAGAGAGAACCCTGAATTTAGAGCAAGGCATTGATGATCACAGTATTTCCCAGGGATGCAAACAGACTGATGCATATAAAACAAGATGCAATATAAGCAGAAATGGACTCAAATTACTTAAAATTAGAAAAAAATTCAGGAAATAAAACTTTCAGACTTCTTCTTTTCACTTTCTGTGATTCTCTGAATGTCTCCATGGCTGTAGACACCCCTGCAAATGTTGCTTCTGTTTTTCCATAGAACCTGTTTCTGTCAGCAGGAAGTTCTCCTGGGTAGAATAGCTCACCAGATTCATGATAGATCCAGGAATTTCTTTGTCATTGTATTGGTAAGCAAAGTTTTGGAGAGCTGATATATTCTAGTGGCCAGAATTAGAAGTATGCTCTGTTTCTTACATTATTCTTTATTTGAAATTAAAGGCAGGCTTGGAAAGATACTTTTCAAGAATTTTAGCTTTCTGTGTCATGAGTTTCAGGGTGCTTTTTAAGTCTACTTCCCTTGCATTATTTCTTAGTGAATAGTTCAGAATTCCTGTCTTTTTGGTACAATTAGAATAAAGAAACACTATACTGACATAGAATTCTGTATCCTTTGTTAAGAATATCTGCACTTCTAATTTAAAACAGAACATCCATTTTGGGACTTCTTTACATCCGTTTCATGTACTTGGGTGGATGTGTGCAAATCTCAAGTTTGCTTTGTGCACCTTTTGAGAAGGTTGTTTGAGCTCAGTATCCTCTTAGCAGAAACTCTTACAAAGATCCCATGGGAGGAAGATTGTCCATTGTGTTCCTTTGAAATCTGGCTATCTTTTTTCCTGGAGCTGGGCTCAGGCTAGTTTATTCTTCCACTCAGAGATATCTTAGGAGGTTCCTGTCCTTTCTGGTGCCTAGGAAGCAGAGCTCAGATACATATATTGTATTTGTTGCCATCATATAATCTGTGCAACTTCCCTGCAAATATAAAGAATTACGGTTTCCCCAGCTGTTCATTTGATAGGATTCTAGTCCTGCATTTAGAGAAAACTGTGCTTCTCCAATTCCCATTGTTGGGACTGTAGCCTCCTTTCTATACCTATTGTTTGTTTTGTCTTTTTTTTTTTGTTGTGTATAACAGGTGTTTCTTTCAGACAGTCGAGGCAGCAAGGCAAGGGCTTCCTTTATGGCAGATCTCTTGAGACTTTGATTAAACTCTTCTTTGTGATAAAAATGCCACTGCCTTTAAATGAATTGCACGTGAAATCTGTATTTGCACAAATGTCCTCCATCCCTCTGCCCTCACTGCTTCTCTGGCTCTCTTTTGGTTTGGGTGTGTTTGCCTTTTCTCCTATTGGCCTCCAAGAACTGATTCCTTTTTACCTTCCCAGTACTGTGCTCCCCTCAGAGCCTGGATGCAGCCATGGGAATGGTTTTAAAAGAACAAACAGTTCCTGCAAAAAGAGTTTGCTTTTCTCCCAGTGTTCCTTGTTACTGCCCCAACAAACACCATCATCCTCAGAGAAGCTTCCTCCATGGGAACCATGGGTTAGAGGCTAAGCACTTTCTCTGCATCCACTGAAGCTGGTCTTGCTCTGGTTATAGGTACCACAGATACTTTTCTGCCTGCCTTGCTTTTTTCTTTCATACAACCTTACCTGCTGTTGAGTAGGAGCCACTTGCTGCTCATCTGTTTGTGGCTTAGTTGTGGGAATGCTTCGGGGAGGTCTGGCAGTCGTGGCAGGAGCTGAGGTGTGCAGCAGGCAGAATGCACACATAGGTCAGTTCCTGGTGCCACCTTCTCCAGTGTACATTTAATGTTCTTTCAACTTCTTGTTTAGAGTAGGACTTCCACACTCCGGTATGATACCAGTGACTGACTCTGTAGATGTTAAGAAAGGCAGTGAAGGGAAAAGCAAACAGGGGCAAGAGCCTTGTACTGTGTTTTTGGCTGGTTCACTGGCTCATATTGTTCAGGTGTCCTGACAGAATGTTGCTGACCTATAATGCATTATATTCATGCCCTTCTCTCTATGCTCAGACATTTATTGGTTGGAAGCCCCAGGGGTGAACAGATACAAAGCTGTGCTAGTCACAGGAGATGTAATGGATGTCCTGGGAGCCGTGCCAAACAATTAAGAATATAGGCATAATGATTTACTGGGTAAGCAAAACCTCCAGAGAATGTTGCATCTGTACAGGCTGCCCTGTGAATCTGCAGAAGTGGAATAACTTGCACCATTTCAGTGTTGAAAAGACAGTGCATATCTAGGGAATGAGCAGAGATGGACTCTTGCTTTAAGTCTGGGACAGAACCTTCTGCTGGTGACTTTCTGTTGCTTGGATCAGTGGTTCAGGCTTCCAAAATGTCATCCACAGTGCCATCCGATGCCCTCCGCACAAAGTGTGGTTTTCCTCCTGCATTTACAGTGGCAGGGGTGTCAGCACAGCCTGGTTGTGACACTAGCATTGGATCTATTTTAGTGCTTCACTCCGTGGCAGTGGCAGCATCTGTGGAAAATCTGAAGATAACTGTCAGAAAGCGTGTTTGAAGGGTGTTTAATTTAGAAACATTAAGCCCCCCCAAGCTGACATTTGCTGTAGCATGCAGTAGTTAACAGGGGAAGATGGGACTTTAATAGTGCTATATAATACTATTTTCTAAAAGGCTTCTTTCTCGTGAAATATGTTGTCTGCTTTTGGTGTTTCACTACTGATTGACTCAAAACCCATGAAGTTTTACTTGATTTTACCATAGCATGTCGATTGAAGGAGCCTAGAATTCCCTCCTCTTGTACAAAACAGCATAAAATCCAAGCATGAGCCTTTAGAGTCACTTTGTGCTGAAATAAATGACCAGAATGAGGACAAGCCTAACATGATGTAGTAATTTTATCAAGTTTCACATGGCTTCTTCTCTGTGTTATTTTTCTTAATGTTTAAGGAACCTGAGCCGCCGTTTTAATACTTAAATACAAAAGAAGATTGATTTTAAAAACCGGACTGTTCTGAAAGCAGCCATTTCTCAAGTTCAGGCATGCAAACTTTGCTCACAGTGTAGGCACATCTTCTAAGAGTCTCACACCCGTGGGGATTTTTTTGAGACATCATCTCCCTGTTCCTTCAGGAGGTGCCCTTTTGTGGGAGGTTAAGCCTTCTTTCCACCCAAGAGGGACTTGAGGAGGCTTCCTTGGAAGCCTGTCATTGCTGTTCCTGGATTTCACAGGACAGAGATGCTTCCCGAGACACGTGTGAAGCTCACCTGCCCAGGAAGATTGCTGCTCACCAGCCTGCTTTAAGACGGCTTTGCATGCAAAAGGCTGATTTTCTTCGTTTTGGGAGTATCACTCAATGGAAGTGTCAGAAATACGGGAGGATAAATACCGAGTTACATTAACCAGAGGAAAAAAAGCGCTCTGAAATTATCTCCTGGCTCCATGTTTTCTGAGGTTTTGCATTAGCGGGAGTGAAGTCACGGTGTGTTGACACAGTCTAATGTGCAATGACATAATACCTGGAGTACGGAGACAGCAAGAGGCGCAAAATCAAACTTATCTGAGTTTTCACAGGAAAAGAAGGGATTAAACTTTGCTGGTTAAAATATGGATTTTTATTTTTTTTAATAGAAACTATCCTAGTTCGATTGAGATAAACCTACTCAGATCTAATTCTTCCCAAGTCCCTGGGAAAAGTGGGCCTTAAGATGTTGAGCCTATTTGCCCAATCCCTTTTTTTAGAAATAAAGATTAGGGTAGGAAGTTTGGTCCTTATCTCTAAGGTTCTTACTGCTTCAGAAGGAAACTGAAATACTTACATGAAGGACACTTTCTTGAACTTGTGATTTGTCTTCGCTCAGATTATTTCAGAAGCTTTGGCAATGTAGATTTCCCACAATGCCTGGCTATTTTTGTTTTACACCTCCTAGAGGAACTATGATAAATTGTTGTTGCTTCCTATTAAATAGCAGAAAGAGATGTCAAAATACTCTAATGACTTGAAATTCAAATGTTACTCCCTGTGCATGGAGACTTTGCTCTGGAAGAATCATCCTTTATTTCATAACTGCCAGGTATGATTCTCCTCTGCCTTGTAGTTACTTATAGCTCTGCAAAATAACATTAAATCACCAAGTTTTGCTTGCATTTCACAGTCTATTTGCACGGATATTTGTGTATATCCAGGTCTTATGTAGCACTGTCATCACTGGATCTTGAAATATTTTTCTTTCTCCTTTTTTTTCCTTTTTTTTTTTTTTTTCTTTCTTTCTTTTTAAAGCATCCTGTTTTTCAGACCAGGGGAATTGAGGACAGAGGGGAAGCAGCTTGCACATTGTTAGGCTGCAGCTCATTGCCAGAACCAGGAACAGAACCCAGATTGTCAGGCATCTCCCATTGGGCCACAATACAAAATGTGAACTGAAGTGCAGAGTTATCAAAGATTCAGGCCGTCTAGGTTTTTATCTTCTGGCTCCACTTTTGCTGGTTTTCTACAGAATTTCCCATTTCACTGGAAGAAATTGAATGCAGACTGCAGTGTTTAGGAGAATGAGGCAGGGAAGCAGGCAGAAAAGACTTTCTTATTCCCAGAGTCAGATTTATGTTGGTGCCATTCCACTGAATCACATCAACAGAGTTTAATGCAGAAAAACTGATCTGCTCCATTAGTAAAATGTAAGAGAATAAGTGGTAAAAAGTTTATGAGAGTCTGTTTCTGTCCTCTTCAAGGTAAGAAAACAATTTTCCTTGCATTTTTAGCATTTGCTGTGTTTCAGTTTTTCCAGATCCATTCATTGTAACAGAGCCAAGGCTCTGTCATCACATACCTTCCCTTTGGAAGCATCCCTCAATTCCATGAGAACTGCCTAAACAAATCAGAGTGAAAGGCCCTTACCAGTCACTGTGCACTCCCCTTGACCACTGCTCGGTTTGTGTTCCATTCTGGCTGTGCTAGGTGCCAGTGGGATGCCTGCCCATGTGTCTTTTTTCTCCTGGATTGGTCTGCTCTGGCTCCCGGTGGTTTGTTTGCTGCCTTGCTTTCTTCTCTTCTCCGTTTCTGGTACTTAGCCTGCCTTCATGCCACTCTCAGGGCTCTGCTTACCTAAGGCCAGCTTGTATTTAACAGGCACAAATGGCTGTGCCTCAGGCCTGCCTTTCCCATCTCTCCCCCTTCTTCTCCTGTTTTTCATTTAATGGCTTGCTAATAATGAAGCCACAAAGGCGACAGTAGGGGCGGCATAAACACACGCTCACCTACGGCTGAGTTGCTGATGTTTTAGAATTAAAAAACAAAACAGGATTATTATGATAATAAAAGCCAAGGCAGGCGCTGGGCACTTGGTTTATTTGCTGATTAAAACAGTCACAGTGTGACATCTTTCGGTGTAATAAACTAAAGAGGGAGGAGGATTATTGCATCCCCAAGGCATCGAGAGTACTTGAACAAAAAATATTTGAGGGCCATCTAATTTTAAAGGACACCATATATCACTGCACGGTGGGAATATACCTGTTTGGCAGGGTGGTGGGCAGGAATTCAAATATTCAAAATGATCAGTCAGCTGCCAGGGCATTCATTTCCTTCTAATTTGGCTTGGTCCCTTTTTAAGACCCCAAGATACAAGAGTGAGGACTGCTTAAAGCTGTGCCTCTGGCACTGAATATGATGTCAGGTAGATGATGCCTTCCTTGTTTCTCCCATCTCCATAGTAAGATGCCCAGCTTCTGTTAGGTGACTGTGATCCCTTGTGCTTTCTTAAACCAATACTATAGTGGTTTGGATTAAGTTTGAAAAATCCTTAATCCTGTTCATCCTTCTCTGAACATATTGTGCTTGTATTTTTATAAAAATGCTTTCCTAGATTTGTCTTTCCTTTTTTTTTTTTTTTAATAAATCTGTTACTCCAAGTCCAGTAGAATTTTATTTTGTGAAAACAGGTTTTAGCCATAAGTGCCCTCATTTTCCTTTAGACTTTTTCGACTTTCATGAAGTTTTTGCATATAAGAAACTTAGCTATGGTGGGAGTTTGATCTTTACACTTTTGTGTGTGTGTCACATGAATTCTCTGCATTATGCAATTAACAGTTTCTTCTTGAGTCTGATGCTCTAAATCTGCAAGTGCAGTAGATACTTTCCCTTTGCCAGGCAGCTTCAGGCTAAACGTTTAGACTGCCACTCTGAGTTAATTAAACACCTATTTGAAGTTAAGCTGTTGAATGGCAAATAAAATATAATGGTTGTTCTAGCCCTGTGAAATGGTTATTGAGGTTGACATTACATTTTCTGCTTTGTTCCTTTCTGCTTTTCGGTCTCTCTACTGGCTCCATATGCTGCTTGTTTAGGAAGGGGCACAATGTTTGACAGACAAACTACCTTTAGCAAAGGTAGTTCTGGCTGATGTTTCAGAAAGTATGAATGCAGAAATAATGCTGGTAGTCCTAGTCAAAGTTTGAAATTTTGCCAGTGGGAAAAAACATCCTTCCTTGTAAGAACAGCACAATTTCATCTCTACCAACTCCAGCTGAAAATATCAATCAGAAAAGGCAGCTGTAGATCTGGCCAAAACAGCTCACTGTAACTGTTATCCCTCTGGAATGAAAGAATGCAGTGGGCTCTGCTTTTATTCCCTTATTTGTTTCCATTTTTCATAGTTATTCTAGTCTTCTGCTGCCATGGGAAATGGGTGTTCACAGGGTAGGCAGCTCTCTTCACAAGACACCTATGCCTGTCTTGCTGCTTGTAGAAGTATTGGGTTTTCTTGGGTAAAAATACAACTCATTGATGTTGTGCAGGAAATTGAGGGATTCAGCATTTGTTTTAAAATGGGGTGATAATCTAAGGCATAAAACCTTGTTGCATTGATGACCTTCTAATTTTTTTTGAAAGACTAAGATTTTTACTCATAAGCGTTTTAAGAATGAAGACTTAGAAAGCAAGGAAAGTTATGGCACACCTTATAAAAGAATTTTAAAAATCTTTTGTCTTTAGAAAACGTTGTTTCAGGAAAATAAATTTCTCTAGGACAAGTGGTCAAGGCAGAAGTCTCTGGGTGTTTGTTAAAGATGATCACTTTCTTTAAGCTCCTTTGCATGTTCACATGCAAACATACTTTTGTGCATTTCTGGAATTCACTGAAGTTGCTTTACAACATCTGATGATTTTATTTAGCAGCCTCACATACTCTAGGAGAGGGATGCTCTTGGACTTCAGAGGAAAAACAGAATGAGAATTAATTTCTTGTTCAGTTAGTGTCAGAAGCAGCTAGACATATGAAAGAAATTGGAATCTTCTTAGACTGCCTGTTTGATTTTGGAGGAGGCTTAGGTGTTTACTGAAATTTCCAGCCTTTCGGAATTCACTTGTGAGTGCTTTGTTCATCACTGCTTCTGGAAAAAAGTACATGTCACCAAAGAATAATGCTTTTTTTTTTCAGCTGGGCTAATATCTCTCCACTCCATTTCGTGTGTGCACATGTGTAAGTCTGCACTGACAATTTAGCAAGGCATTAGGACAGAAATTGTTTTGGTTTTAATAGTTTTCAGAGTGTATTGATGTTGACTTAGTTTTTCCTCGGATTGTATCCTAGTAAAACTATAGTTGGTTTTGTTCACATGACTGTAGCTTCTTTATCTGCTGAATTCTGCAGGGAAAGCATTTTCTTACTGTACTACTGCTATTCTATGATCCACTTTGGCTAAACATTGTACTTTTGCAGACCAGGTTGCTGCCAGCTCTCCCAAGCAGTTCTCCTTAGAAATGCCATCTTTAAGTTAACTAAGTACTAAAACCTGGTCTGAGTTTTGAATAAGTGTTTGCAAGTACATCTGCAAAGCCAGGAGACCTCGGGAGAAGGGATTTCACAGGGTACTGAGCAAGAGAGCCCCCTTGTCCTCAGGTGTGTTTGCACACGTGCACAGAAATCTGAAAAGGCAAAACCATGTTTAACTTCCCAGACATCACTGAGCATGAGCATTATACTCACACATCAGGGAAGGTGAAGTTTGCAGGAGTTAATGATTTTAAGATAAGATACAGAAACCTGATTCTTACAGCTAAGCAAGGCAAGATCATGTTGTTCCTCAGATGGGACTGATCTAAATGATCTCTGAAGGAGCCATTTTACCATCATTCCTCTTTGTCACGCAATGTCGTCATACCTTGGTGAGATGGGATAGGGATAAGGCAGAAAATTTTATAAGAAAAAGCTTTCCATTGGTTACTTTGTTGCATTTTAATGGCATTGTAAAGAATTGATGTATTTTCCCTTTCTTCCTTGAAATACACAGAATGTTCTTTAATAGCATTATATTAACTGCTGCTTGCAGCACATTATAGCCTCTGTAGAGTCTCAGACATTCTGAACTCTTAATTATTCAATGAGATACAGATTTAAACCAATTGGATTGTGTACTGGATAAGATACCAGTTTAGTCCTGTCCTCACTCTATAATCCAAGTTTATATGGTACAGAGTTTATCTGGAAGTTGACCTGTGTCTTTTGTCAAATTTAGATGGACTCTGTAGACAGCTGTCAAGTTTCAGTATTAGGCACCAGTCTGGAATACCAGGTGTTGTTTCATGGCCAGCAAATAAGAAAAGTGATAAATTAGTTGTGATTCAAGTGCCTTGATCTCTAGCTAGAGGGAACATAAATCTTGGACACTAACCTCAAATGAACTCATTAGATCTCTTCGCAAAGCTTCTCTGACTTCTCTGTTCTTTAACTTGTAGCATCATCTTCCTCCCTCTCAAGCAGATCCATATTCCAAGAAACCATTTTGACTGCTTTCTCATATCTTCTTTTCTAAAATCCAGCTTTTTCTTCTGCCTAAAAATTTCAGCCACTTTTTTGTCAATCTTACAGCTTGATTTCTGAGTCATTCTGTTGTCACTCTGTTATCATTCTGACACTTCCATTATCTCCCTGTTCTCTTGGCAGGACATTCCCCAAACACCATCATCTCTTCACTTCTGTTGGTATTATTGGACCCAACCCTTTCCTTCAGCCTAGACACTGCTCCCTGTTTTCCATAATATGAAATTACTGTTCGGTGTTGTTTCTCCAAGGTTCTTCACAGGTCTTTCGCTTACATTTCTCCTCTCCACAGTTCACGCCAATTCTGATCTGCTCTGTTGGTGACACACACACACACAACACCCCTCATTGTTTTGTTTGTTCACTTTCCTCTGCTGTCTTACTCTTTATTCCAAAGTACCTCAAGTATGTTGAATAACCTTTTCAGAAGGGTCCAGTCTTCCATATTGCCCAAATTATTTATCAAATTTTACTGCTGCTGTTGCCTACAGACAATTATCAAGCTCGTGAAATCTAAACTAGATCCAAGCACAGAACCCTAAATAATATTATAATAGATAAAGTAGATATCTACTCCTCTCTACTATATCATGTTTTCCACTTGTGGTATCTTGTCTTAAAAAAAGATATAAAACATGCAGGACTCTCTTTGATCATGCACTGTCAGATGTTGGACCTCTGGAGTCCTTTGAACTTCCACACAGTCCAAGTAATATATGGTGACAGTAATAGAAAGATTAATTTAACTTCACTTGCTTTCCGCTCTGAATCAAGCTGGATTCTGAGAGCTTTTCTGTGTGTAATACAGGAGAGCCGTGTGATGGTGAGGGTCACATCTCACCAATTACTTGCAACTTCATTGCACAAATTCCTGAAGTTTTTTCTTCTGATTGGTTAATTGTCCAAATGAGTTCTGTCTCCGTACACACGGATCAATCCGTCCATGTACATTCGAGGCTTCTGACATTATTTAGGTGGAGAATTGCTGTGAAATCTGGACTCAGATTTGGTCTTGCAGCATCAGTTTCTCGCTGCTTCCCACCATCTGCTCACTAGAATTTATGTTGCTGCTAATGCCCGGACTCAGGAATGCTGAGGGGCAGAGGAAGCTTTTCTTTTCAGGGAAGATGTAACCAAATTTAAACTCACTTGTCCCATTCCCATTCAGTGCAAGTGCCCTTTGAATTGCTATCTCTGTCACACACAGCACTCATTCCCCTTATGCCACAGAAAGCAAATAGTGGCAAAAGGCAAGCTGTAATAAACCCCAAACCCACACCTGATGTTACCTGTTCCCTTTTTGGAACTCCTGCAGCTTTCAGAACATCTGTGTGCAGCTGAGCCAAAGAAAGGTAGCAGTGGGATTATTAGTGAAGAGAGCAGCTTGGGAGAAACATGAAAAGGGGACCAGTTCTTATTCTGATTCCCTTTTTTCCCATGCAGTTAAAAAGAGAGAATCGTTTCAACATGCTTCTATCAGACTCCTTTCACTGGCCTCTTTTTCTAGCAAAGTTACCAGCAGTTTCATTCATAAGATGATCTTGAAGGTTGTTTCAGTGTCACTGGGATACAGTTAAAGTATTTTGTAAAGGGTACCACTCAAGTGGAAAGACGCCTGGTAGGAAAAATAAGGCCCTTGCAGAAAAAGAGCAGCAGCCCATCAGATCTTGCTTTTTCAAACCAGGCAGGTTCCCCCTTGGAAAGATTAATTACATTCAGGTTTGGAAGACAGCCTTGCTGTGGTTTTTTTCTCCTAGCATTAGAAAAGATAAAGGGCGTGATTAGTGTGCACAAAGGCTCTGATCAAACCAGCGCCGAGGTTTGTGACAGGAGGTTCAAACACTTTATGGATCACTGGTGCTGACAGGTAGATCACACAAGCCTTAAACAGATGTTTAGCAAGAAGATGAATGCGTGAGATCTCAAACGTGCAGGACTCCTTTGCCTGGCCATAGTAGGCTGTGAAACATTAAAAAATGTGGTGGTTTTTGGGGTGGTTTTTTTGGTGGTTTGGTTTGGTTTGGGTGTTTTTTTTTTTTGTTTTGTTTTGTTTTGTTTTGTTTTTTTTAACTGCCCCACTAAAAAGGGAAAAGGGATCCTACTTAACCAGCTTGCATAAAATTTTATAATCTTTTTAAAATTGAAATTAAATATGGCCAGGTCCTTGAAGCTGTTTAACTACTTCTTCTAGAAATTAAGGCTGCTCTTTTGGGATGTATGACCCCACTTTACCCTCTCTAGGAAACTGTTGCAGTGAGCCAGTGACTGTGAATGCTCTAATAGCCAAGGTGCATATGAGATGCTCAATTGGAACAGAGATATATTCAAATTAAATTACAAAGGTCTCTTTACCAGGGAGCTTCAGAGACAATGGCTTTCCATGGGATATGTGTTCTCTGTAGGATGCACTACATCAGCACAATGACTTGAAAATACAGTAATTATGTAAGGCTTGTTGAGCAAACTGTATTTACTAGACCTCTTTAAACATTTTGAGATGTTGATATGACAGGAGGAAAATATTGCATCAGTGCCATTTATTACGAAAATTCAGGAGTACTGGGCATGATTTTTAGTACTTTCTCAAGAGAAATTATCTGTAGCCTTGCCCTTTGTCGCCACAGAATTCAGTCATTTGGAGGTGTGAATGTCCTGTGTGGGAGACAAGCAGAGACCCTCCCTATCTAGCTGGATATTAAGACCTTGGCAGAATGTCTGATGAATGTCAGACACCTGGAGGGATCTATTCAATTTAGAAATGGTCTCAAGCCAAAAAATTCACAGCCCAGTCTCAGATTTGAACACTCCTGAGTTCAAGGTTTGTTTTTTTTTTTTTTACATAAAGTGTTTAAGCCACTCCACATGATTAATCAAATTGCAGAATTTAGTCTGGGCATGGATTACAGGCACTGCTAAAATGCAGTGTTTTTTAGTGTTTTATTTAGGTGGTCTGGAAAGCCTCAATCCAGAGTTTGACCTCTTTGTCAACAGCCTTAAAAAAAGTTGGTTTATAAGTGTGGGGGCTTGATTTTTCTACTCTCCTCCCCCATTTAATGTTTTTTTTTAGTTCTTTTTAAAGAAATGCAGAAGAAAAGGTGTTTGTAAGCAACTTCCCAAATTATTTTTTGCCATCCATAAGTTTAGAGCTGCCTGTTTGAATATTTCCCAGAAAGTATTGTTCTTATGTGACAACAGGTCAGAAAGACTCTGCATTAATTACACTAACATATGGTTATTAACAGATTCTAGCTCAGGGAGCAATACTTTACAATGTTATCTTCCACATAGTCAGATGTTAGCCATATTGTCAGTGCTGGCAGCTATTGTTTCACTCATTTACTTCACAGAGCTAATTACTCCCTAATAATAACTTTACCTTGGAGTTTTTCACTTGCTTGTGCCAGCAAACCTGTTCACACTACATATGCTAATTATTGGCACTTATTCATTATGTTAAGATAGCTTTAAGTTCAAGCTGTGCAGCCTGGCTTTCGGTATGGAGCCAGCTGGCTGCAAAGTTCCACCTTTTTTTTTTTTTTTCTTTTTTTTTCCCCTTCCTTTTTTTTAACTAAAGTCGTTAAAAGTTTTAATATGGGCCTATCTTGTTCTCTTTACAAGATTCAGCCATTCAGGAATTCAAGCTCATAGTTGGTTACTCATGGACAACTCCAAGTTTATAAGGAGCTCCTGGTTTTCTTTTAACTATTTCTCTGAGCTTGCAGTGAGGTCTTTTCTGTTAAGTGGGTTGTAAATTCATTTGTAATTGGAACTACGAGGCCATTTACCAAAATGGCCATTAATTTTGTTCATTCCCACTCCCAGTTCTGTCTCCATGCCTGGTACATCACTCATTATATTTTTCCCCTGGAAGTCTCAAGGCCTGTCTGTGCCTGGTGATTTTGGTTCTGTTTCTCTGTGCCTTTGGTGTCCAAGGGCCTGAAACATCAATGAGCTTTGTATGGATGGATTCACTGATTTGCCCTGGGATCAACCTAAGTACAGCAAATCAGATCATTCAGATTTGCAGCCTAAACCAGACAATTTTCATGGGATTTGGTCTATTACATCTTTCCAGAGTTCTCAATGATCCTTTTTCACACCCTAGAATAGAGCATATTTTCATAAAACCCAGAGAAATGTGGTGTCTTCTAAAGATAAAATACTGTCCTTGATTTGCATGAAGAATTTTATGAATACCAACTGAACATCTACAGGGGAATCAAAGACAATTGATGGCTGATCCTAGTTAATGTTGTGTATAGAATATGGGATGTTAAAAAACAGGCTGCTTCAGCTGTGATTCTTAGGGAGTCCTGTGTCACATCATCATCAGTGCTTTTCCACTGTCTGGTGAACTGGTCATTTGGTGGTGAAGTTCTAAAAGAAACTGGTTTTATCCAAGATAAAGTGAATGTATGTGACATCCCATTCATTTTAGATCAGTAGAAAGAGGAGACTGAAATCTTCCCTATGTAAGAATTCAGTCCATAGAGGAAAAAATTACCTATTTCTGCCTCCCTGTGAGCTAAGAGTTTTGTCTTCTGTAAACTGTTGAGCTACCCTGACATTAGAACTAAAAGGGTTATTTTAAGCTGTGGTCTTGCTAATTTATTAGAAGAAAAAGTGTGCAGAAAACTGCCATTTGGCCATCTTATCTTCCTGGTATGCACATTGCATACATTAAGGTTTCTCTCCATGCTAGTTTCAGTATCAAGGAAAACGTGGATGAATTAGGTAAGATTATTTCAGAAACAGGAAAGATGAAATCTCTCCTCTTCTGTACATGTGTACTTCCTTCCACTGTCAGTATGATCGGGTTTTGCGTACCTCAGTGCAGAATTCGGCCATAAAATAGGAGAGAAAAAGCAGGACAACCAAAACTGAAAGATAAGATTGGATTCTGCTTCAGTACAATTCCAGTATTATCAATACAGATTTTGGATACAATTCTTAATAAAGCTGAAGTAAACAGAGTTTTAGTGGAGCCATAAGAGATGAACTTTTCAGATCATATTGACATGAAAGAAACAACTCATTATGTTTAGAGAAAGTTTGAACCAAACCCTTCAAACCGTGATACAACTTTCTCAGGAGCTGACCTTTCATGGGAGGCCAAGCCTAAATGCCAGATCTGATTTCACTGTGGAGATCTGGGTTGGGACTTGGAATTTTGTGCCTTAGAGGAGTGTTAAAAGAGCCTCGTATCACTACTCAGGCAACCGCTGAATTTTTACCTTGGTGGCCTTCTGCTTTCTTGATAGACTTAAAACATGATGAAAGTAGCTATACCACCACAAAATATAGCTGTACAAAATATGGCTATATTTTGGTTTGTAGCAAGAAAATATTACCCCTTTATCCAAGGAACTGAAGTGGCTTGTGGCTGAAGAACCTGTAGTGGGAAGCTGTAGGAGCATTACAGGGCTATGACTGGGAATCCTGGTTCTAAGAACAATGGGAACAGGAACCTGGAGAGCCTCTGTGGGCAGTTAGACTGACCTTCCAGTTAGTTTTCCCAGATTAGGCATGGTATTTCAGCAATGGTGAATGATAGCAATTAAGAAAAGACATGCAGCAAAAATGCTGTGACAGAACTCTTAGGAACTTGTTTGTTTTAAAGCTGTTTCCTCAAGGAAAACTGAGAGAGAGCACTTTTTTTTTAAATTTTTTTTTTCCCCATTTTTTATTAAAAACTTAGTTCCTCCTCAGATATTTGGCACTCCTTAAAATCTGCTGGAGCCTGACGGACTGTTCTGGTGTTCTTAATGCACCTGAGAGTTACTTCCCAAACATGCCTTTCCTTATGCTAGATCTTGCCAAGATCTTTTGTATAAGCCTCATTTGAAGTTTCTAGGACGCAGTAGCGTGGCATGAAGGAGCCCTAGAAGAATTTTCAAAATATGATTAACACCTCTTTCTAAATCCCATATCACAAAAAGATCTTGGCCAAATTGCCTGTAATTCAGCTGCAAGTATGTTCTTTGACAGCTGACCACCTGTAAAGACTCTGGAGGATAAATGGCCTCTCCAGAGATAGGAGGAACTAGGAGAAAAAGTATCTAATCTAGGCATTTATCTGTGCTTTGAACTGTGCCCTCTGAATTCCTGGGTTTACAACAAAAAGCCAATCTTGCCTGTAGTTGTGGGCAGCCTGCCTGTGTTCTACATAAAGCCTGTGGGAGACCAGGAATTCTGCTCTAGACTGGTGCTCTAGGGAGGGGTTATTGACTTGCTTAGGAGAGATGTGTTACTTGCCACTTGTGTGTTTTGCTTTATATCTCCAACAAACAGCAATGAAACCTTTATGCTGCCTTATATTGTAGCATATTGTATGAAAGGAGCTTAATTTAAACATCTGTTTAAAAAGGTTTTGGAGTGGTTTAGGAGAGTTATTGGGGGTACATTTTTGAGTCCTTCTACCATTAAACTTTTTTGTACCATAGTCAAATTTACTTACATGGCTTACATGGATCAGCTTTTCTGTAAATAATGTTTTGATGGGAGTGTAATGTGTGGAGCTGCCTCAAAGCTACATGCATGTGCTGTGGGACATATTAGGAAGCTCTGAAAAGTATTTCTTTTAATAATCATAGAATCATGGAATAGTCTGGGTTGGAAGTGACCTTAAAGATTATCTGTTTCCAACTTCCTGCCACAGCACCTTCCACTATCCCAGGTTGCTCAGAGCCCCATCCAGCCTGGCCTTGGACACTTCCAGGGATGGGGCAGCCACAGCTTCTCTGGGCAGCCTGTGCCAGGGCCTCACCAATCTCACAGGGAAGAATTTCTTTCTAATATCCAATCTAAACCTCCTCTCTGTCAGTGTGAAGCCATTCCCCCTGTCCTATCACTACATGCTTGTAAATAGCCATCTCCATCTTTCTGGCATGGTACTTCATAGAAACACTTCCATTTTACCTCTTACGGCCTGCAAAACAGAACAGCTCCAAAGTCCCTCTGGCCTAGGGCTGGGCGTGGGTATTACTACATGAGAAGCTGGGAAGGGAAAGGCATGTGTCTGTCAATGGGCTGCAGAGAAAATACACTTCCAGGAGACGTGGGGCTGCAGGGTTCCATCCCCGCTCAGGAGAGCGCGTGCTGTGCGAGCGAAGCTGTCAGATGTACGTGCTAAGTGCTGTTTGTGCTCTGAGCTGGATTTTCCCCTGGGTAGCACCATCTCTCCTCTGGTACATGCCTGCCTGCTTTGCATATGCGTGTGGACTCCTGTGCACGGGGCATCTGTTTCGTGGGTACGGTGTGTATAAATATATGTGTAAATACCAGTACATGTGCACATACACACACATTTACATTTTGAAATAAATACCAGAAAGGAGGTTTAGAGATAGCTCCTCTCGTTCGCTCGTGTGATGTGTGAGACATGTGCACACACTTCTCCTGGAGAAACGTGTGTGTTTATGTGTCTGTGTGGGCACAGATGATGCATGTGTGGGTACAGAAATAGGCAAACATGCATCATGCTGTAGTGCATTAGGTGCACTCGAATCTGCAGGACTTGCTGTGAACTTTTATTGGAATGTCAGCATTGAATTCTTGTAAAGATCATTAACTTGGTTATTCCTGCATTTTTCTGACTACGTATTGAGCATATTGAAATGTCATGGAGATTTAATCCAGTGGCTGAATCTAAGGCAAGTTAAATCCCCGGGAAAATCAAGGTACACAGCTAGACCAGCCTGTGGGTGTGCTCTGCTGGTCCTTCCCTAACATTCAGTCATTTCAGGACTTGTCAGACCTTGTCAGATCGTTCTCTTGACCAGATGCTATTCCAGGACAGAGCCAAATCACTGCAGCTCTTGAAAAAAAGGCTTCTAAGCTAAACTTCAGGCACTGCAGCACTTCTGGCTGTAAAATAAATATTGAAACCATTTGATTAACTGAAGATGCTTCTTCATGGTTCCTTAATGGCATGGTGGGAGTTTGAAGCTTGTCACTAATAGTGTCATGTGTGAAATGCCTTGCAATTGCTGCTGGGCACAGAGGTGAGTAAGCAGCATGTTTTCAGCCAAACCCGTGTGTCTGGACACATTGTTCAATTTGTTGCGTCAGGACATTCTGCCCTGCAGCCCTGGGGGACCCCAGGAAAGGCGTTTGCAGGCGGGACATTGAAATAAGCGCAAGCTCAGCGTAATTGTAGCCAAAGGGTCCCGGGGAAGGAGAGTGTGTGTGCTCACAGACACAGCGCCCAGCTGTTCCGAGGAGGATTACCAGGGCTTTAATGGGGAGCACAGATGGAATCAGTACTATTGTCCAGAGTGTGCTGGGGCAGAGGCTAAAGTGTGAAGGATGATCAGCAGAGAGCTGATTGGAAAGGAAAAGGGAAAAAAAAAAAAACAAAGTAAGAAAAAAGAGGAGGGGGAAAATAAAATCCCCTTGTTCTCAAAAAAGCAAAGGGATTGATGCTGTCCAATGGGGAGGGTGAGGAGGAAATAGTTCCCAAAGCTTGCTTTCATGGTTAGCAGGCATTGTAAGGATGGCACAGGTCATGTGTTGTGTGCAGCTGTTTGGAGGTTCTTACAGAACTGTTAGGGACTTAGCAGGGCCCATTATTCAAGGCACCAAGGCAGTTTTACTGGATATGGACTACTGCAATTGTATAAGCTCTCCATTGTGTGAGTACTAATTTAGAGTGCTGCCATAAGCCAGCCATACAATCCAGGCTGCCCATGAATGAGTGAGTCATCCTGATGAAAAGGCTCAGAGCACACAGCTCTGACTTTTAGTCTTAAAGGGACCCAGTGTATTCAGAATGGGCCACATTTTAGTGAACAAACTCGCTGCTGGCAAAATATTTTAGGCTCAAACTGCTAAAACAATCCTTTTCTTTTTGGAGAAAGGTATTGAACCCAAAGACTTTGGATAGTTTTTCATTTCCCTTACCACACCTTAGACGTATCTCTACTTACTGATTTTTTTAATGAGATACTGAAGGGTTAGTAATGTGCTTGTATAAACATTACAGGTTTCAAGGCCACTCGGTTAGCCACCAGTTTATGTCCTGAACCATTCCTTTAAGGTGCCAAGGAGCTCCATGATTGTTTTATTAAAAAGCATTTGGCTGCAGGAAGGCAGCTGATATTTTGTGAATGATGTCCATGCACAGATAGAAATGTGTTGTTGTATTGCATCACTGTCTTTTTATTGCCTTTCCTGCAAAGGATATGACAACAGTATTAGTGATGGCTCAGGTTTCAGCTTTTCTATTTTTCAGATTCTGTGCTGCTTTAGTGTGCACTTCTGAGCTTCATGTTAGGGGATGGTGAGCTCTCTTCACAGAGCAGGGAGACAAAACAATTCCTTCTCTAGCTGGGGACCAAGGACAAATGATCCAAATCTCAGGCCCAAGAGCACAAACAACGTGGGCTGAAGAGAGAAAAACAAGAAGGATGGGACTTCATGGGCTAAAGCTGGAATTGGACAATGAACTCCAATATGCAAATGGAGCAGAACTGATCAAAGTGAGAGACCCCGTGAGCGTTTGTGCATTTTGGGACCATTTTGATTCATCTTGGGTGCAGCCCTGGCTGGGCTCTTGTGCTGCCCAAGGTGGATCCATTGAGGAGATCCTTTTAATAAATCCCTGCTTTATTCTGTAACTCTGTCCAGCCTCTGTTCTAGGGCAGCCTTCTCAGGGCATCATTAGGAACTCTAACATAGTTGCAACTCTTTTGGAAAGGTATTTTTCTGTAGAATTCTTATCTGAATGGCTTAGGGTAACATCAAAAAGAGAATCTGCTCTCTGGTAGCAATAGTCAGCCTTTGGGAACATCCAAATGGAGAGACCCAGAAGCACTTCTGGAGTTCCCATGCATGTCTTGTCCAGATACTCTTTAGACAGACCCTTTAAGAGCCTTGGATCTGAAACTTTGAGGGATCTGAACATGCACAGCACCTGCTGGTGTGATCTGGGAACTTTGTGTTTCTCCTCTTGTGCCTGCCCTGGATCTGCCCTGGGTTAAACACCTCAATGCTGAGCTCCTGCCCAAGGGTCACTGCAGTCCAGAAATGAGGCAGAGGAGCTTTGGCAGCACCCCAAAGGTGCCTGGGGCACAGTGGCTGGGTTGTGAAGGGCAGTGCCTTCCTTTCCCACATACACCAGTTAATAAATGGGGATAGTCCTTTTTTTTTTCTTTCTTTCTATTTTTTTTCCTTTTTTTTTTTTCTTTTTTTTTAATGAAGTGTCCTGGTGAAAGCATAAGCAATTGAAAGACCTGGACTGGGACTTCTGTGTCGTTATTGCAATTCCCACTGTGTCTGCCCCACCTCGTGAGAGACAAGGCCTGTCTCCTCATCTGCTGAAACTGGGCTTTAAGCAAAACAAGATGTACTGCTCATGTCATAAATGGAGGAAAAAAACAGGTGTCTACAATAATAATAATAACAACTCAGTGTCCTGTTACTGAGGACATTTGAACCTGTGTTCTGCTCCTTAGATGCCTTGTCCTTTTTTTAAAAAAAAAAATAATTACATTAAATTATTATATAAATATAAAAATGAACGATTTTTTTTTCCATTGTTTCTGCTGAGTGCCATCGGGATCAATTTGTATTGACTTCAGCAGAGCAAGGATTCAACACAAAGTTCCTACAGGTCAAATTTTGCCCTTAAAAAAATTATGATTATTACAAAGTCCCTTTTCTGAGCTGAATACTTCTTAAAAGCTAAAGGCATTTAAAAATCATTTATTACTTGATGTTTTCATCATGTTTACTGCTAGTTTCCTTTCTGATCTAACTGTCAAATTAAGTTTATTGAGTCAGTTTTGTTTAATTAGTTTAATTTTACTCGTTCAGCAGCACTGCCAGAGTTGTACTTTTTAGATTCACAACTCTGAATGAAAATATTCCCAGTGACTGGCAAGACAAAACAAAAAACATGAGTGGAAATGGAATTACTAAAATATTTATATTTGCTTGGGTAAAATGCTTCCAGAATTGAAATTTGGAGCAGAAAATTTGTAAGGATCCTGATAACTTGGCTTGCTAACTTAAATCCATTCCTGCTGAGGTCTCAGAACTTCTGTTCACTTTATTGGGAATCAGGTCTACCACACAAAGCTTGGTGAGTGTTGGTCTTTCCATAGAAGCAGTGCTAGGAATAGATCAATTGATAAGAAAATTCCTTTTATTACTAAAGACAAATGGATGGCTTAAGAGCAGAACTTAAACAAAGCCTGACTGCCCAAGGTTTATCCCTAGAAGAGATGGATAATATCACTAGTAGTAATCTCAGAGCTTTTTCAGTGCTCCCTTGCATCCTTCTCTCCCAGGCACATCCCATCTACCTCTCCCTCCAGTGTGCAAATGCACAATTAAAAGCACTCTACAGGTAAAGATGAATGTGCCAATAGAGTGTGTTGCTAATAGTTTATTTTCATTAATGGGGAGAATGTGGAAGCACCCCAAAGAGATGCAGGGAAGTTATAATAGATAAGAATCTGCTCACTGCCTTTATGGAAGACAATAGATTTTGTGAATATTCTGCTTCCTCTCCAGGCAGCAAGCTAGTATGGTTAACCAAAATTGTTGAGTAATTGTTCTGTGGTTGAGAACAAAATGCTGAATTAAACTGTTCCCAGCACAATAATTGTGTGATTACAGCATTTATGTTGCTGGCCAAAAGAACAGTCATTAGGTTTGGAAGACTTACCAAAACCACAGTCAGAGGGAAAAAAAAATGCAAATCACATGTTAATTGTCCTCTAATACCTATAGTGGCTTAAAAATTGATCTAAGAGTATGGTATGTGTATATTTAAAGGCAGGCCAGAAAAAAAATGATTGTACATTCAAGAACTACTTCAGACTAGGAAGAAAATACCCAAAGATTATTCATTTTCATTATGCTGTGCTTTCCCCCCTCTGGTGAGATCCTGCTTTTCATGCATTATGCATGTGTTGTGCTCGTGAATGCTGCTCTGTTTTGCCCTTATGCACACCTGTCAGGGATGGTCTGGGGCTGGCAGGTGGGGCTGCCACGCCCAGCCATACCTTGGGCCACACCCATTGAAGCAGCAGTATCGAGGGGAGGCAGGCAGCAAGTGTTTATCTGATTGCTGTGATCCACCAGGGAAATTTAAAACTGATTTATGATGATAGGTGCCCTTGTGAGGTAGGCAGTTTTCTTCTCCACTGCATTGTCTATATCTACAAGTGCCAAGAAAACAATTGTATATAGTCTTCTTTTTTTCTTTTTTTTTTCCCTTTTTGTGGTTTTTCTTATATTTTTAATAATAAAAGGGGTGGAGAAAGACAAGGAGGAAGTGAAGGTGACAGCAAAGGAGAGAAAGGTACAATGTTTTGGGCAATCAAAATATTTGTACGTGCAATTTAGTGGAGTAAAAAGCTGCAGAATTTGGCTAGCTGCTTTCCTGGATGTACACAGAAATCAGATGATGAGATGTCTAAATTTTATCACTCTATCTGCAGTTAATTGTGCTTTAACTGTATTGCTGTCACTAGATTGTAGGCACAAAATTAGAGACTGTCTTCAGCCCTATTCAAAAAATGTTCCCAAACAAAATGCTTGTGAATAACATTTTTTTATGAGGATTTTGGTAACAAGGGTACAAAAAGCATCAGGACATGAATGGAAGAGTGGTGACGTATCTGCTGAAATAGTATTTGTTCTGCAACTTGAGTCTGTTTTGCTTTTGAAATCAAACTTTTGATGGCAAACCTGAACTCTGCCGAGGAACAATTCCAGTGGCAGAAGAGACAGTCAGAAACAAGTCTGAACAGCTGAGAGATTGAAAAGAGGTCTTTATTATGCATGTCCCTGGGCAGTAATTAGTGGCTGTCCAATACTAAAGCTGTGTTTGCTGCAAGGATTTCTAATCACATGTGGTCAGAGTTTTCCTGGCCATTTGTTCATCATGCGGGGATTTTTAAGATCTTACAGAAAGCAGTGAAATTCAATATACTGCAGTAACAGTGATGATGATAATAATAATGATAATATATTGTCTTCAGAAAAGAATGACACTGAGTTGTTGTAACTACTTGTGCTCCGAAACTGATGTCACTGGAGACCACGCTTACCCTGAAACATGTATCTGATTTAATAATAATAAAATTGGGGGAAGAAGAGGGGTCATTCAAAGGGTTTAGTCAGTGGATTTTAGTCTAAGGTTTTATGAGCAGACCCAGTTCTACAAGAGCCTACACTGATCAAACCATGAAGGATGCTTTTTTCCCCTGTAGTTCATTAGTTTATATACAGTTTTATTAACTACATCCCTATTTAAAGAAGGCAAGAGGAGGTAATGACTTTTAGTGCAGACACTTTTTTTTTTAGTCCTTTAAGTCTATTTTTTCTCTCTTTTTCTAGATAGGATGATTTTAAGTGGATGACTTTGATAAGACTTTCTTGTTTGTTTATAGCATTGCACTATTGAGCAGCTGAATGGGTTTTGAATTTCTGCCCACTACATGATATTAAATAAGCCCTATTTCTTCCCCATCGCCTACACACTGAAATTGCTTTATTTTTTTTTTAATTAATTATATTCCATTTGTCAAAGAGATACTGAGTGAAAAATACATCTTGAAACCTTAGGGGTTTGTTTGAAAAAATACCCTTAGCATTGTGTCAGAAATGAGGTCATGGGACTGGCTATCATGTCTTAAGTGCAGTGGTTTCCTAATTGGAGCTGTTCTCCCTGTTTCAATTTAAGAATCTGGGGTTTTGGAACAGAAAAAATACTGCTGTAATTTATACATCAAAATTATTAGTTACTAGTGTTTGAATATATTATGGAAAAATCAACAAGGGGTAAAGGGAGAGGTTTAGCAGTTGGCCTTAAGACAGATGCCTCTGAATAACTTCAAATGACAAAAAATACCACCTTTTAAAGTGTAATGGCATCAGCCGTGCTCTTGCCACCCATTTCTTGATCTTTTCAGGAAAATGCACTAAAGAAATCTTTTGTGAATTGGCTCACTCCCCAAAAGCTGCATTACTTCAGTCTACACATGAGTAAGATCCATGGTTAGAATAAATTTAGAAAATATTTAGAAACAATTTGGATATTATTTTAGAAAATAACTTAGATTTAATTACTTAAGCTGCATTCTCAACCTGAAAACCATTTTGGGCAGTTTTATAGCTGAGCATTTTATGGTCCCGTTTGCATCCTTTGCACAGAAGCATTGTTGCACACAACAATACTTTGGTGTCATGATGAGCCCAAAGGTGCCTTGGAAGCACTGAAGAGATGGCAAGGTGGGGCATTTCTCCCAGGTCACAGAACTTACCTGTCAGAAAACAGCCAGGCTTCCTGCCTGTGCTGGTGTGTAACACTAGAGTTTATTTCCTGTTCATTTACTTACTAACTTCCTTATCCTCAACTGAATCTGTTGACTTCCAATATTCATGGAAGTTCTTGAAAAGTCATTTTTTGATTATTCCTCTTCCTCTTCTCCCCCTCTTTGAATCCCCTGCCAATTCTGAGCCTTCCCACCCATTCCTCCATGTTTTTGTAGTCTAGCCATTGATTTATAATTTTAAGATTTGCAGAGTCAAGCTTGAAAAAACCCTGTGCTCCTACAGGAAAAGTCCTCTTGATTCCACACTCCTCTCTGGAGCACTCGGACATCCTCAAATAGAAACATCCCCTGTTAGCAAAGCTGCCCTGTGTGCTCTTCCCTGCTTCCTCTGCAGCAGTGCCTCCTACCAGACCTGCTTTCCAGAGCTCCTCTGACAGCAAGCCATGATGCTCTTGCACAAAAACTTTGGATCTGGTAACACTGAGAGCACTGAGTCACTAAAGAAGTGACTCTGAAAGGAAGAATGGAGCGCACATTCTTCTCTCTCTCAGGATTTTTCATAATCCTGCACAGAGAGAAGAAAGACAAAACAATTTCTGTTCCTTGTTTTTTTCATGTAAAATGTATTTAGAGGATTGTTTACCTAGAGTAATTACTTGATTAAATTCTAGTGAAAATTGTTTGAACCTGATGGCCAATCAGACCCACCTGTATCTAGACTCTCGAAAACTGAGTCACAAGTTAGTAGTGAGTTAGATGTGATAGTTAAAGTAAGTATGTAGTTTCAGTATCTTCCTTTATATAGTATATTAATATATTATAGTTATAATAAAGAAATCATTCAACCTTCTAAACTAGAATTAGACATCATCATTTCTTCCCACTGGGTTTGCTTACATTTTACAATGAGCACACACATGGCAAAACTCAGCCACTTCAGCCCTTTTAACCAGAATGTAGGAAATCAGAAGGAAAATTACACAGATGAATTCTGAAAGGCTGCTGTCAGCAGAGACAAGGGAGGTATATTGTTTTGTATCCCTGATTCTTCCTGGCATGTACAAATAAGCCCATAGTTCATTATATTTTGAATAACTGAACCCATCTATCACAGATCAGCTAACTGTAGAAAAGAGTACATGTGCTGCTCAAGGAATTATCCTACATGCTGTCTTCTAAATCACATCAGGAAACCTCACACCTGTTTTCTTTTCCCTGACAAATGTTTCACTGGATAGCTTTCTGCTGGAGCCATCAGCACTAGCCCAGAGCTCATTGGGGAGAGCATTAGCCAGGCATATGGAAACTGTGCTCTGTCATATGCTGCAAGGTAGCACCAGGCATTCATGGAAATGCAGAGATTTTCCACTTTGAAGGAAATGACTTTGTGGATTAACTCTTGATCATGACAGTTGCACTTAGGAGCAACTTGCTGGTAGCCAGCAAAACCAGAAATAGAGAACAATACAGCATAAAAATCAGCAGTTTTGACAGCCAGAAGTTTGTGGCAGATTTCCCTTACAGTCCTGGTTTATTCTTCTAGGAGGGGTGCTAACATTTAAATAAGGTGCTTAGGTGCTTGGAAGCTATGCCAAGAGAAACTCAGTGTTTGTGTGAATATTAGGTAAGGTGAAATAAGATGATTTGGCCAAAAACTGTGGTCATCGTGCCTCAAAAGCCCATTCGCTAACTTCAGACTCTTCATGAAACAAGTAGCTCGATCCACCAAACAATGAATCTTTTTCTCTTATAAAAATGAAAAAGCAAATTATTTTTAATGTTGCTCTTGAGCTGGGATTAGAAAGGGTTCTTTCGAGAGTGCACTTCAGTCTTCCAGTGTAGCTGTTACCTGAATTACAGTCACTTGCTCTGAAGGTCCTGATTGGCCAGAGAACCCCACTCACTGGAGTATTGTGTAGTCTGGAGCAGCCCTCCCTGTGTGAACTCTTAGGCTTTTGTCTTAAAACAGCTGCTTGTTGGAATGAATTCCAGTTTATGTACTTTTTATTTCAGGTAGTCACTTCAGCTAGGCTGTTTGTTCCAGTACCTTTGTGGCAAAATTTCCCTTAACATGCTAAGTTGCACAAGCATGAATACTTGTTAAACCTCACCCCAGTGCAAAAAACGTCATCTTACTGCTTTTCTCTCCTCTCTATGTTTCTTCCATACTAGATCAAATATTTTAAAAAATGTTTTGAAGTTCTTTATTTTAGTTACAGAAATGAACAAATGAACAACAAATGATCTGCCTTTTTCCTTTGGAAGTGTCCAAGGGTTGTTCCTTAATGTGAAAGGTCCTTTTGGCTTCTGTCCTGCCGAGTGCTGCTGGAGGTTTGTCTGTCAATGTTGTATTTTGTTCTGTGGCATGAACTGGAGGAGGAAAGCCTTGGAAGGAAGTTATCAACATGGAAACAGCTACTGTCTGTATTACTTGGCAGTTTAAGACATTTTGCTGCTCTTTATTTAAAAAGGCTCTGTGTGTTAATTTACATACTTTATGGTGAGATGAATTTGAGATGGATGCTGGTAGTGACACCCAGGCTCTCTTGCAGGACTGAGCAAAGGTGGAAAGTTTACAGCCTGAAAAGCCTTGCTTTTTTAAAATGAAACGTGCTTATGTATTTCCCTGAGATGCATTTCAGTTCTCCTGAAAGTTTGTTCCTTGTTTCTTCCATGTGCCAAGTTGCATACCTATTAGGGATTGTCTCCATATTCCATCAAACAAATCATTTTTTCCACACCATCACTCCAAGTAAAGCTGTCCTGTGCTAGCAGAGTTGTAATGGGGAGCCAAGTAAAGCTGTCCTGTGACAGAGTTGTAATGGGGAGCCTGTTTTAGGTGTGGGTGATGGAGCTGTCTCCCTAAATCCCCTAGTTCATTCTCCTTAAAAGATCAGCATTGTGAGAGCATGTTTTCTGCCAGCAGTATCACTGCTTGCAAACAATTGTGGGAGCGGTGAGAGCTGCTGAGTGAACTCAGTTGTTTGGACAGGACAAATTTTGGTAAGTTCTGGTTTGAATTGTCTGAGCCTCATACACATCAAAGGGAAGAATATTTAGGGCCCATATCATCCACTGCAGAAGAGCTTACAGGTGGTGATTAGGAAGAAAAAATGCAACTCTACTTCATGCCACACAGCTTCTGCTTTGCATCCTGGACATTCAGTGAGTACCCCACAAACAGGCACCTCAGACTCAGTAGGAAGAGGGATCATTCCATAACCTGGATAGGCAGGGCTTCCTGCTGTGTAGGCTCAGGACATGCTTATGTCAACTCAGGGAACTGATACAGAGAAGAGAAAAACATTTTCTTTTCTTATTTTAAACATCACTGAAAGGGAAAATAGCAGATTGTAGTTATATGGGGACATATATTTTTATTTCCCTTAAGATAGACATGGGGAGGGGGGTGAGGTAGAGAGAAAGAGGGCCAACACATGTGCTAATTAAAGAATCCAGTCCTTCAGCAGAGTGTGTGTCACTGAGAGCCAAGTGTTTCTGGAGGAAAGGGGACAAATGCAATTAAACATGTCATTTTTGAAGGACAGATTTGTGTTGCTGCATGTGAAATATGCATTGCATTCTTCCCTAAACAGTAGAAGAGATGCTTAACTTACAAACAAGTCACAAGCAAGGAGATATTCGTACAACAGTTTGAAGTTAATCAAATCATTCATGTGCATCCACTGTTCTAGGAATGAAAAATCTGAACTTATTTGAGGCAGCTGAGAATAACTCAAATGAAAATAAAAATTAGCCACACTTCTACATGAAGAAACCACGTAAGAGTCCATTTCAGCAAAGATGCTCATGCAGCTCCTGAAGGGCATCTTCTGAACAGTTCAGGAGTAAAGTACTGTGCAGAGTTTGGTCAGGGTGTAGAGAAGAGAGAGTTGCTTTTAGCAGCTGCTCTTACCCACACTGAGTAATTCATTATCCATCACCAGTCTCACCAAAAGGAACACAATTGCTTCTGAAGAACTAGAGGTGGGTGCTTTAGCAGTATTTGCCCCTCAGTGGAAAATGTTATATATATATACAGATGCTGGGAAATGCATTGAGATATTTACCTTGGAGAGAGGAAAACTTATATAAAAGTTGATGCTAATAAATATGTAATGAACAGCTGCGGAAATGAAATTGGGGGAAGTGTATGAAGAGAAAATAGATAGAACTAATAGCAGCTGCTATTTTAGGGGCTTAGGTTTGCTGAAAGTATGGATTTATGTTACATGAGAAATGGTGTAAGGCTTCTAGGTTGAGCAACAGTCATGTGCGAGGGGAAACTCTGAACTTTAAAGATTCTGTCTGGATGCAGGGGCATAAAGGACGAAAATAAGGTCATGCATGCTTCCCCGATTCTGGCATTCTCTAAGCCACGGATGTCTAATTTTGCAATCTTAATGTTGCTTTAAACTATTTTTCCTGTGTAGCTATTTACATAGTGACCCAAAGCACACATGACTTTTTACAGAAAATAGAACTGTAGTTGTCAAGTGTTTGCAATCTAAATTTGTGGAAGTCACAGCAGGAGCTAGTAACAAACAGTGGGGGTAACTGTTAAAAACATACTGCTTGGTGCTTAGGTAGCTGTGGTAACCATAGTATGTTCCTAAACGTAGATAAGAGAGCAGAATTTAGGTGGAAATACTACAATTATAATGAAGCTGAGAATCCTGGAAATATTAACTGTGACTGTGTTGAATGCAATGTCTTTGTGTGGTTGGATTTGTTATGGTCAAGTCATAAAGGACACGCACAGATTTGTGAAGATGCTGGCCCAGGCTTCAACTGTTTGAATCGGTTCCGAGTTTGCCAACAAATTCCCTTTGATATGGTAAGCCATTTAGGGCCAGATTTTTTAGAATAAAGATACATTGAGGCGCTTTTCAAAATCAAAAATCTCTGCAGGCTGTGGGTGTCCCAGTTTCCCACTTGGACATTAGATTTACGATGAGTTGCTTGTCATGTGCTCATACTGGTTTTTGCATTGGTAAGTTCTTTAGGGGTGGTCTCTATTTTGGATTTCCAGTGGCAGCTATGAAGGTTTCCTGGTGTGGTGGTTTGACACTGGCCAAGCACCAGGCACCCACAATAGCCACTCACTCACCCTCCCCTGCCACAGCTGGGCAGAGGAGAGGAAAAAATTAATGAAAGGTTCACAGTGTGATCAGTTGACACAGTGGCAACAGTATGAAAAACCAGGCCTTGGAAGATTGTGTCTGTATCCTCCAGACTAACGTCATAAAGTAGATAAGTTACAAGGTGAAATTTTAGCTCTTTAAACCCATTGGAAATTTTGTGAGGATTTAAAATACAGTTTTCTCCTTTAGGATAGTACAACTGAGAAGAGGTCATCACGTAGAGAGGCTGGCCAGCGGAGAATATTGACAGCTGTGTGAATTATTAGATTGTTGAAGAGGTATTTCTTTTTATGGACATATGTCCATTAGGAGAGCAAATTGAAGGGCCTGGAAAATAGCCCTGATTTGCAGTCCATTATATTCAAATTAGAAATGCAGTATCAAGAAGTTACAACCCGGAAACCATTGGAAGGTGTATAAGCTATATAATAAAAAACATTTGTGAGATTTAAGTGATGTAGTAATACCTTGAAAAGAAAAAAAAAAAAAAAAAAGGGAAACACCTTAGATGTAAAACTCAGAAGGAGGGCCTGTATTCAATGCCACTTGAAGCAGTTGTATCCTAGCAATTCCAGTTAATAATTATAATAAACATAACGAGTTAAAATGTAGTAGTTAAATGAGCCATAAAAATGAAGAGTCCATAATTTGTATGATATTGTGTCAGGTAATCGGATTAAAATAAACTAATGTTTGCATTTATTTGTGTTTAGGAGAAAATGAAGTGTAGCTGAGTGCTGCTACATACATTCCATCCTGGAATGAAAATCACATTGTTTTGACTGTGTTATTTCTATATCCATGCAAACCATCCTCATTACTCCATAGTTTTTACCTCCCTAATGCAAATAGGGTTGTGTCATTTGAAATTAGGGGCTATAAGGCCCCTTGGAGAGTCAAAGAGGAGCAGCAATTTGAAAAAAAAAAAAATGAAATGCAGCAATCAGACTTAGGAAGAAAGGGCATTTTCCTGGTAAATGTTTTCCTAAATGGGAATTTTTCAGTGTGGTGTTTTGCTCATGTGTTTGGCAGTCACTTGGAATCAAGTGCAGACTTAAGCTACATTGTGGGCTTGGCAATGACAATTTGTGTGTGTGTGGTGCTTTAGTTATATTAGCCCTGGAGGCAGAGTTAACACTTGCAGTGGGACAAGAGTATTTGCAGTCATCAGAGAACTTTGCAGTCAGCTTCAATAACATCACTCCATTTTTTTCACTTTTTTTTAACATTTTTTTTGGCAGCAAAGCACTTAGTAGAACCATCTGTCTTTCTATTAGTGTTTTTGAGTCCTGTTTTGAAGCTTCTTCGCTTGGCAAAGTCACTTTCATCCTTGGAAACCATTTAAAAAAAAAGTTCCGTGGCTTTTTGCCGAAGAAGAGTACTATGCAAAAATTCCGCATGGCTGTTCATTTTTGTTCTAAAAGAATACAGTTACTTTGTCTTTGTCTTTAAAAAAAAAAAAAAATTAAAAAAAAAGCAAACCACAAAACCTCAAACAAAACGAATGAAAAATAAACACGTGAAGAAAAGGCAGGTATTGGACAGCTCTAGAAAAACTGCATGCAGATAGAGAACAAATCACATTTTATATGTTTTTTTCTCCCATAATTCAGTTGAAAATATGTATGCCTTCTAATTAGCAGGATCAGAATAGAAAGACAAATATTGAAGTAACAAAAAATGGATCAAGCTGGTTCAGTGAATGGAGCTACATCTACTCTGTCTTTCAGCCCCAATCTTAATCTCCCACTGCAAGAATTTCTGTCAACAGTGCTCTTGAACTCTATCCCTGAAAATTGTTTCAGACTATACAGACACAGCACACACAGGGGTGTTGCCAGCTCCAGGCATAAATTGAAAGGGATGGTAATCCCAAATTTTGTATCACTATTTTGCCTGGTAACAGTGTTGGCTGAACCAAGACGTGGCCTGGATTTTAAGGAGATTAAATGAAAATAGAATTAAGTGCAAATGGTGTATTCTGAACAGAGGCAGCCATGGGCTGGTGCAGGTTCTCTTTTGCCAGTTCTGCTGTCAGGCAGCAGTGTAGGGAGTAACACCTCTTGCACCCCTCAGCATAGAAGGTTGTCTGTTGATACTCTGATTTTCTGAGTTACTTAAGGCCACAAAATAAATTGTAGTTTTCAAAGATGTATCCATCTCCGATGCCTCAGCTTTACAGCACCACTAAAATGTAGATGAGCTCTCTTAAAAACTGAGCCAGTCCTTCTTCACTGACTGATCTGGTCAGTACAGTGGGGGTTTTAAATTTAATCTAGTCATTCAGCATTTTAATCCAGCAAACTTTTCGTTTCTCATCTGTGTGAAATACAGAGACAGCTTCCATTTCTATCAATTATAAAAGCTATTAACGGAACTGGGTAAAATCAACAGCAGTAGACATTGTGCCATGGCTCACTTCCAGCTTTGATGACTAATTTCTGCATGGCTTTAGTCCCCTGCAGTATCCACTTACAATATAATATTTTCCACTTCCTGACTTGCATGGTTGTGTAGAGTTGCTGTGCAAAGTTGAACGCCTAACACTTCAGACATAGATGTTTTATTTGTGAATAAAGGGTCTCAGCCTTTTTTCTGACCATCCTAGGACTTTATTTTTCCACATTTACAAATAAGTGCACGTGTATGAGCAGAAAAATAGCATTGGCTGTGCTGTGTGCTACTTATGCACTTATTTTTCCTTTCTGAGGGGGTGACTTTGTGTTTGGGCTTAGTCAGGGTGAAAACTACTGTCTGAAACAGATACTGCTACACAGTTCAATAAAAGAGAAGAAAGTACCCCCCTACAGCCAGAGATAAGTGAGTCATCCTGAACTGTGGGGGGAATAATTAAGTGGGATATAGATATGCCTTAGTGGAATATTTCAGATTATTTTGGATTCATGTAATTCATATGAAGTGTTTGGTAATGAAGATGAAGCTCAACAGTTGATGCTGCTGGAACACCCCAATATGAAGAGGTGTATTCAGACCAGACCTCTCAGATGAGAAGTGAAAGAAAGCATATTGCCAGACATTGTCCCCCCCAAAAAAAAATTCTGTGTTTGATTTTCCCTCTCCTGTTCAGCAGGTCCAGGGTCAGCTGCCTCCATTAATGATTCCCGTATTCCCTCCAGACCAGCGAACCCTAGCAGCAGCTGCACAGCAAGGATTCCTCCTTCCTCCTGGCTTCAGCTACAAGGCGGGATGCAGTAAGTCCTGGAGATTTTTTTAGCTGGAAGTGGGTATTATAGGGCACAGTTTCATGCCAGTCTGTATAAAAATAACACCTTATCGATGGACAAAGCCATTAACTTGCAGAGATGAGTGTGAAACAGGGGATTAGTTGTTACAGTATGAGAAAAGCTTGTCAGAGATGAAGGATGTGTTTCTACATAACAGCCAAACATCTGACAGAAGAGGTGGATTTGTGCACCTTCTCTCTGACAGGTCTTTCTGACAAGTGAACATACTCATGACCACAAACTTGCATCTGAAGAGAAGCTATTTGAAACTTCCCAATAAATTTCAACACTGTTGTAAGAAAACATGTTTTTTCCTGAAGCAGACTGCTTGCTATTTGTGAACTGAGGGCCTATTCTAGTCTCTTTCTTCACACAGAACTCACATTAATCTCAACGGAGGTTCTGCACAGAGATCAAAGATAGCATATGCCTTTCAGTTTGATGGACTAACACAAACTCTGAGGATATTTGTGAGAGCCTAACACTTAAAAATATAGCATCTACTTTTTTAATCTTTGAAAGATTTGTATTGTTCTCTACATTCTGCAGATTTTTTTTTTATATTTTATTTAAGCCTTCTATAGGATTTCATCTTCCTGTCAACATGATGAGAATAAATAGAAGTTAAGAAATAATGAAGGAACTTTCTTTCTGTGAATAAACTTAGCTAGAGCATGAATTTCGTAGACTTGTGTTCCTGCACTTGTAGAACTCTTTTGCCATCAGTTTTCTACTGAGTTATCTGGGACTTGCTTGTTCTACTCTTCTGTCTCTACTATGGGTGTTTGTTATGTCCATGTCACTGTATCCACTGTATCTGTATCCTTGACTAACTCATTAATTCATCAGTTGGTCTGAGTTACTCAGCACTTGCCACTGCTGCATTTTTGTAAACTTAGAACATAAAAAGATTTCTTTTGTTAAGTTGGCTTAGCCCACAATTTCAAATTTCTTTCAGCTTCTGAACATCACAGACACGGTGCTTGAGCACTAAGTCAGTTTCTTTGGCCACTAACACCTTTTCCTGATATTTTACAGACTGGGACCACTATTGCAAATACTGTTCCAAACACTTCACATCCCTCAGCAGCTGCAGTGCCAGAACATAGTCTCATTCAATTCTTCCAGTGATTTCACACACTCAGTCTCTCTCGGCTGGGAGAAGTAGTGATTCACATTACAGAATGTGTAGCTGTGAGCCACGCTGGATATGAATGCTACCATAACTGTGGGTCTGGAAAAGGTCAGCAGAGCACACCGTTAGACATATCTGGCAGATGATATTATTTCCATGGTAGTGAAGGCCAGTTTGGATAGAAGGAGTTGAGGTGGTTTTTTCCCTTCTTTGTACTGCGTGCACATTAACTCCATGATAGTTCTGTAGTTCCTCACATCTATGAAATAGATGTGACGTTACGTGTTTGTGTAACCCTGAAAATTGAAAGGCAAAAAGAGCAAAGTTTCTGCTGCTTCTGGCAGTAAGGCTTGGAATTAACAGTGTGCCAAGATGTAGGACTGAGCAGGAGCCAGTGGAAAAAGACAGCTCTGTGTTTGGTGGTTGCCTGGCATGTTTGGCTGAGTTTGACTGAGAAGCTGAGGAGAAGTGATCAGTGGTCCAAAGGGTTTCTTCCTTTCACTCACCATCTAGAGTAAACAAAAACTCACATACACATTTAGGTACACCTGGAAAGCTTCACCTAGCTGCCTTCAAACCACAATCTGTTCACATCAAGTCATGTTTTTGACAGACCACTAAAACATTTTTCTCCCATTTTTTTGCTTGCCCTACTGTGTATCAGTCCGCTTGGCAAAGTCTATAAACCAGAGAGCTTTGGATAAAATTTTGTTAAGCAGCTGAGTGATTTAGGAGACTATACCTTCCTCTTAAGAGTGGCAAAGACACTAGGATCTAAGTCTTAGGGGTATTTACCAAATTCTTGTAAATTCTTGTGACTGCAAACTTTAGTGTAGTCACCTGTGCTGGCTCGAACTGAGCTGAAGTGGGTTTTAGTACCAGCACTGTACTGCAACAGAGAATGTACAGCAGATTAATTTGCACAACTTCTGGATGTGTTAAATTCCCGATTGCCACTGAGTTTGCTTTTGGGAGCAAAGCCTTCCTAGGAACTTCTGAAGACCTCACCGGCATCATCTGTACATGACTGCCATTCTATGTTTTAAAATTAGTTTATGTGTCTGTTGAAAATGGAATCTCACTTCTACATCTTCCTAGTCCTTTTGGAAAACTTGCCCTTCTTTCTGGACTGATTGCATTTTTCAGAATTGTTTTCTGTGGCTGATTGATGGAAATTCTCTAGTGATGATTCTGTTATTTATTAGAATTAACAACCTGCAGATAGGAATGATAAAAAAACTCCATGTGACTATTGGGTTTCATTCACAAAGAACAAAAAGCTATGGAAGTTTTCATATACTGTTCCCTAAAAAAAAAAAAAAAAAGAGATCTGAAAATTTGGAGGAGAAGGAAGAGAGAATTATTGCAACAACCAATATTTTCATTACTAGCTAGTGGTGCAGAGCTCCTTTGAATATCTGTTGGAGACACATTCAAAGGGAGATTTCTGCTGCTCTGCACCTTGCCCCTGTGAGAAGTCAGGCCTCCAGAAGGAGAAGTATGGGCCAAGCTTCCTGGTTAGGCATTCTCAAACTTGCTCCTGTCCAGGCTGGGGCAGCAAGGACTCTCTGTTAAAATTGCTTAAACTGAGGTGGTTATTTTTCGTGGAAATGTGTTGGGAAGGGATTAAAGAAGCAGCCTGGTCACAGTGATAACCTTTGCAGGGGGTTGTGGTTGGAGTTGTTGGCCTCTTCAGCCAGCCCAGCTAGAATGTGTGATCAAGGCTCAAGGTGTGCAAAAGAGAAGAAATAATGAATAGCTGTACTGCTGTTTTACTTTCATTCAGCTTAGATAACAAAGCCTAATTTAACTTATTCAGTGCTTTCTGATCCACCTGTACCTCCCAAGAGAGGGTGAAATGAGTCCCCCAGTGGTTTCAGTGTGTGAGTAGGAGGGTTCCTGAAGCAGTGCTTACCAACGGACTCATGACTCACCAGACAGAGGCTGGAAAAGAAGAGCGCTGCTTTCTCTACACGTACTTTGTTTTCTGAGCATTTAGACTGAAGAGAACACAAAAATGATTGTAACAGTTATTAGCAGTGGTCCATTTAGACTCCTTCCATGGCAGATACCTAAGGAAGAACAGGGCAGAAGTGTACTGATACTTCATCCCCCATCCACTGCCAGGTTGCAGGGACCTTCTAACCCAGTGGTGGCATCCGTGTGAGATGTGTTACTGAAAACAAAGAGATTTTCTCTGCTTGGTTCCAGCCTGATGGAAAACATTCTAGAGAGATGAAATGCTCAAAAAAATCCAGCAATATCAGTCTCTATTATGTGCAGAGCAAATGATTCAATTATGCTTTTCCAAATATTTTTCAAAATTGGGTAAATAAAGGGAGGAGAGGGGTAAATATTTTCTCCATGGTTACATGGCAGGCCATGGTCTTTGGCTTCCAATTTGATGTACTACATTTCCTTTTCTTTCTTTTTCTCCATAGCAGATCATGCTTGGGAGTGGCTTGGGTTTTCATTTTGTTTTGTTTTTTTTAAACAGATGGTTTGCATTACATAAGGGACAATTTACACAAGTTGACACTTCCCCTTTTTTTCTCTATGGCATATTGTGTGGTGGTAAAGTTGGCAGAGATGAAGGGAGGAACTTCTATTAGGATTACATTTTTATTTGAGAAAAAGATTCATAATCTGTGGTTCCAGTTATTTTTTAACCTCCATACCTAGATATAATTGCATGTATAAAATATTTAATATTATTATTTACATCCGAAGTACTTTTTCTTACGAGAAAAAAAAGTTGGCAGTATGTGATGGGCTATATAGTCCCCAGTTAGCAAGGTAAATACTGATTACGTAGTCATTAGCCCTGTACTTAGTTATTTATGCAATGTGTGCTGTTTGAAATTTAAATGTTTTGATTTTTCATGCAAACCTCTTTCTATGTATTTTATTATACGCATAATACGTAATATTTCGATAGATATATAATGCAAATCTTTTTATAAAGGGCTGATGTTTCAAGGTTAGTTGTTAACTAAGTTAGTGACTGGCAGCATGAGCAAATTTGAGGAGTTGACCCCAGTATTCCAACTATTTAAACTGGTTTTAGCAGCAGGAGAGCACCTTCCATTTCAGCTGATGCTGAAATCAAACAGGGTCTGATTGCTGCATTTCCCAGAGCTTCTCTCACATTTGGGCTCCACAGATTGGTTCAGGTCACTTACCCCTTCTTTGCTTCTCATTCCATAACCTTATCACTTGTTACTGCTGCTGCTGCTAGTTCAGCCCTACTTGTGGTACTTACCAGATAATAGACACAACTCCCAGGATTTTAGCAATGGTAAGGGAAATGTCAGCTCTGCTGAGGTCTGAGGAGCTGTTGCTGTTGACTTCACTGAAGTCAGATTTCACACCAGATGATACAGATCTGCTAGGGCCACTCTTAGAAATAATTAGAATTTATTTAGAGCTAATTAATATTTGAGAAGTGCTTTGAAAGCATAAAAATGGTGTAAGTGATAGAAGAGAAGAAGTTTTGTATTGTGCCCTTTAAAACTGCATAGTTCTGCCTCTGAGCAAGCTGCTTATCAGTCATAGGTAGTATGATCCTTTTATTCATGCACATATGTATGTATTTGTATGTGGAATATTAAGGCATAGCTGTATCTCCTGTGCAAGAGATACTAAAGGGAATGAAATAAAGATTTGGGGAAGAACAAGTGAATCCTTCTGGGGGCTGAGATACAAAAAAAATAAGCAGAAGGAGTTAGGATGAGAACAGTGTTCTCTGGGTCTTCATCAACAAATCTAAGGATCAGCATGGGCAGAATGGTCCCATGTTTCTACATTTGCAGCACTGTTTGCCAGTAGTGTCCAAGTCAGCTGCACAGAGTACCCAAATTTTGATGGGTCTTCCCTAATTAGTGATGCTAAGTAAGATTAATTTAGGAAACTGCACTCCAACACTTCTTAAAACGTTTGATCATCATGTTAAAAGGGAAGGAGATGTTGACTTGCACCTAAAGCAGTGGGGTGTGTCCTGTCAGTCCTCAGGTTTTTCAGGATGGCTGAAGCTATTGAATTACACATAGTTTCTTCTGTAGAAGATGAAGAACAGCTCACCTTGTTTTCTAAACTAAGTCGTGCAAGAAATTGTATTATTTGGAGATTTTTAGGACTTGTTTTCTTTTCTCGGGAAGCAATAGTTGCCAAGTCTGTATTTCCAGAAATGGGATTTACCCCAAGTACATTTTCCAGGTTATTGGCAAATTCTCAGGAATAGAAAGCCTTTTGCTGATACCTGTGTTATTTTTATGGCAAGATGACAAATTTTGGAAACAAGAATTGTTTTTCTTTGCCCATTTGTCCTGTGCCCTGTGGATAATTTGTTGTAAAAAATCATATTGTGTTTGCAGTCACATGTTATCAACACGAGGTTTTTTGAAAGCACTTTAATCGCTATTTCAACCATATCCAGTTTGGGGGGGAAATCTGAATATACAATAGGTACATTTTGTATGTCTTACATACCAGCTTGTTGCAGCTGAAAGTGTTCTAAATAATTCACAGAAATTTATTGATGAAATATCTGATTACCTCTTAAAATTGGCAGAATATGAGAGATGAACAAGTCAAGCCTAATAAAATTGAAATATACTGAATTTACTGTTCATCTATGTTCTGAACAATAATTCTGATGTCTGATAAAAACAAAGCTCTCAGTTAATTGGTTCCTCACATAATACAATAAAATTAATGTTTAGGAGTTAAATACCATAAACTTCCTCAGGGAAAATTGCTGATGTGTCTCTGTTTTTCAGTCACATGTTTCATGTTTAATGGAGTATCATGTGGATTGTCTTATCATTTTACTTGTGCTCCGTGTCCATGTTTCTGTCTTCTAAAGAGACTTGAGTGCTAATTTCTGATTTAACTGTGTCAGCTGACATGCAGGTCACTGGCAATCACCAAATCACAAGGAAAAAATATTGGCATTGCTGTGTTTTTATCAGGATGACAAAAACAGAAGCCATGTGTTGTGAAGACCACATACTGTAGCTTCTTGATAAAGATGCTAGTCATCTTCCAGGGCTACTGTTCATGCCTTGGGAAAGAATGAGCATATGACTAAACCCTCATATTCCCCCCAGGATGAGGAAGAGTAATGGCATTGTGGATAGACACAGCAAGAAGGAGGAATTTTTGGTAGTAGCTTTGCCTCTCAGCATCCAGGAGAATGTGATGGTTCTGTGAGGTTGCAAATGTAATGGAAGGAGACAAGGCTGCAGAAGAGAACAACACGACTAAAGACTGTTCTTAAATGAAAGAGTTCCATAGCCCCCGATCTCTGGGTGGCTTCTCCTAATAATTCCAATAAAAACCAAGCAGACAAGCAAAACAATAAAAACAGGCTGGTAGTTTCAGCTCAGTTTCTAGGCCATGAAAGATATCTGGTGCTGCTTCACTATTATCCATAGTTGGGTAACAGAATAAAGTCCTTTTTTTTAAATTCATGAGCATGTACAAACCTTTGTGGAAAGACTTCGGCTTTCCTTGGAAGCTGGAGGTTTTGAATAAGTGCAATTTACTCTACAGGTACAGAAAAAACATTAGAAAATGTGTATGCTGAAATCATAGGACTATTCTGCTTGGCAGGGATCTCTGAAGGCTTGCAGTCCAACCTCTTGCTTCAGGCAGGGTCATCAAGGAGATAGGATCAGATTACACAGGGCTTTATTCAGCTGGGGCTTGCAAAGCTCCAAGGACAGAGAGTGCAGCTGTTTGGACAGCTCACAACATCTGGCTGTCCTTGTGGGGAAGATCTGATCCTCTCTTGGTGCACCTTATGTCCACTGGCTCTTGTTCTCCAAGCACAGCCCACCAGAAGGAGCCTGGCCCCTCGTGTTGATCACCTTGTGGAGTTGGAAGGCTGCTCCTAGATCCCTCCAAGCCTGTCCCTTCTGTAGGCTGACTTGTTTCTCTAAAACACAAAACAGACTAATCTCTCAGCCCACACTGTCCTGAGTTATCCTCAGAGGAAATCAGGGAACCAGTTTGGATTTCTTTTTGGAAGCCACTGGTGGTGTCTTCTTCATACTCTTCTTCTTATTAATTGAAGTCCATAATCCTGAGAGGCAGAAGTCAGGGAACACTGCCCATGTCTTTCACAGCCTCCCATTACTTTTACTGCATGTCCACCACCACACCAAGAGAATGAGAGGAAAATGAGGTTGAGAATAAATGAGCAGGGAGAAGAGATGCAGTGCCTTACCTGTCAGTTGGCCATCAGCTGTGATTATTCATTATAAATACACTCAAGTGATAAATTGAGTGTAAAATTATTGTTTTCTAGAATTTGGCAAAAATGGGGGAAAGAGAAGGTAGAATTCCTTTTCATTCAACAGAATGTATTATAAGAAAATGGTATTTTTCATGGAATTTAGTTAAGCATACTAGTCTTGGAAATTATAATTTAAGAGTTGGGTTTTGTTTCATGTTCTTCATATTCTTTACATTGTTTTCTCTTCTCTTGTCTTCTTCCGTGATCTCCAACTTTTTTTTCATTTGCTGTCCCTGAAAGATAGGTAGGAGAAAAACAGTGAGTTTTTAAAAAATCATGGGAAATAAATGCCCTACTTCTCCTCTTCTGGTATCCTTTTTTTAAGAGAAGAAGATTTCAGGGAAAAAAAAAAATCAGTGTTCTATTGTTTCATATAATCAGGTTCAACTTTTAAATCCTGTCAAAACATTATAATTTAACATTAGCATGTAACTTGATTTATATAGCAAGTAAGACAATTGTGCCTGCTCTGAAGAGCTTGCAGCCTGTCAGGAGACAAGAGAAGACACTAGGGGGGATTACACCATGAAGGAGAATAAATGAGATGAGTGACAGAAAAAGGAATACAAAAAACATCTTAAGGGTTTTGGTGAATGGTGCAACAGACTTAATGTTAACTCTTATGCTTTATTTTCACTTTAAGAAAAATATCCTAATGTTTTTTAACTTAAAAAAAAACTCCTTTGATAAAATTTTGCAAAACATTTAAGTGATTTGAGAGCCATTGTTGTATTTCCACAAGTACAGAATCATTTCATACCCATGAGCTGGTAGCTAGTCAGTTGAAAATCAAGTTCCTTAACACAGGGTTGTTATTTTGTGTGTTGGGACAGGATGTCCACTTGGCTCTGTACCACAACTTAACTTTTGCAGAAGAGTGTTTTCAGTGGAGGATCATGGGAGTGTTCATAGAAAGAGTGGTTTGAAAGTGAATGTACTTCATGAAAAATCCTCTTGTAAGCAAGATCTTGGAAGATTATTTTGGGCAAGGATGAAGGTGTGATTTGAAATTGAAAGAAGTTGCAGTGCATAAATTATCAGGAAAGAGGTTCTGGGTATGTTTGTGGAAGATGGACCAGAAGAAGGATAGAGAAATAAAGTACTGGCACAGAATTGAGGACTCAGCCTTGTGCTCTGCCCTGATCCACTGGCAGTGCCCACAGTGGGCACCAATAATATTCCTCTATATTCTAATACTCCCCCTTAGCTCCCCTGGGCTGACATTTCCCCTTCCCTTCTTTAGCTGCTGCATCACCAGTGCATAAATCCTGTGTTCTCTTTATGTAGCCAGCCTTGAATAATTCTGTTCTTCAAAGTGATGTCACCAGCTACCTGGGAAATAATTAAGTATTAGGCAATAATGCACCAGCTAATGAAATTGTTTTTACCTTGTCACCATAAAAATCTCAGCCTTTGATCTGCTCCAGATTTTACCATATGGCCTACTAAAGAAAAACAACAATAAAACTTCTCTCTGATGCTTTGTTTGTACCAAAAGTCCACGCATAACAAGAGAGGTAGTTTGGAACATGAAATGACTGCACAAAATGTTTCTTTTGGTAGCTGAAAGATGCTCCTTCCTGCCTGCACTTGATTAGTAATGAATTCTGTAAATGGAAATGTAATATGGTTGTTTGAGATTTTATTGGTGTTTTCGCTGGTACAGACTTGTGAGTGGCTTGGGAAATACCTATTTCTGAGAACTGTATGTCTTGTCTCACATTCCTGAAATGTTCCTAGAGCTTGGAAAACAAATGTAGCTACTTCTTACATCTAAAAATAAGGTATTTACTGAAGATGTAATGTAATAGTTAAGACATGCATTTCCCAGATTTCAGAATTAGCTAAAACTGTTCAGTCAATAAATTCACTCTGATATGGGAATAAATTTAAGGATAAAAGATGTAAAGATGTAGCATGTTCTAGAGTAACAACAAAAAATATGTATTTATCAGATAACACCTGAGATCTTTGTTAGTATTTTGAGGGCTGGCAGTTGCTCTTGCACTGTGTGGTGTCAGTATCTGAGTGCTTCATGAATAGGGTCCCAGAACCTTCCCTGGGTCTGAAGAGTTTTCTATGGGTTTTAATCTTGGCTCTTCCACTGGGCTGTTGGTGGGAATAGTGGCATTTATGAATTAGCATAATGGACTTGAGGCTGTGTGTGAAGAAAAATGTGAGAGAGTGGATGGAAGCTGATATTTTAATATATGTGTTTTAATACAAATCATTCAAAACTAGAAATGTAATGGGCTGTAAGAATCAGCATCCTACTGACAAAATTTCCCACTTTTTTTTTTTCTAGTTGAAAAATTAAAAATTTTATCTTCTTTCACAGCTGTTCTTTGATCAGAGTGTCTTCTTTAGGAGAGAGTTTTGGAATGATGCTGAGATCATTCTGTGGTGGTGTGGAAGCAGATGAACACCATTGTCCCTGACTCTCTGACCACTGTTCCCTTTTTGATTGTGTCTTCACATGTCTAAGGCCCACTGCTTAGGTCACAAGATAGCTCTCCAGAAAATGTCAAGTCAGAAAGATTTTTTTTATTCAATCCATGATAGGAAAAGGAAGGTGGGTGCCTCAGAAAGCAAAATAAAATTGGAAAATGTAAAACAATGGCATTCTCTGGGGAAGAAAAAGAAAGCCAAGTGTGTCAGGAAATCTGTTGCCTACTGACAAATAAATAAATAGAATTGTTGTGGCCTGAGGCTGGTGCACAGACACTTGGGAATGGGGATGCCTGGGTGGACATTTTGGTTTGCATTGCTTGGCTGGTCAGCCTTGAGTGACTGTGAGGCTTCAGTCAACAAAGCATTACTTAAGATGTTCTTAAATATAAACATGCACAGTTATTTAAGTTTAGTATCTGTTTAGATGCTTTGCCAGCCCAGTTGCTGTTGGTCCTCCATTACTAGAAGTTGTGATATTTAATTCTTACCAGGGAGAAATCAAGATCCTTAAATGAGAAGGTCTCACTGAAGAAGGTTACATTATAAAAGGGGAAAATAAACATTAGCCACTTATCTGAATGTGTGTACACCAACACAGCTTATTTCTAACATTTAAAAAAAAAATTACATAAATTTATTTCCCTTTGTTTTCTGTTTCCTGTAACTAAGGCTTGATAACATTTGAAACTTTAATTCAATAATAAGTATTAATGGTGGTACAGAACACCCTGCATTACCTCCTTAATTGTCTTTTTTATTTTTTCACCCAGTTCATTCAAAAAAGCACAATAAAGGGGAAAACTTTTAACCTACCTTTTTAATGACATGTACAGCAGTATTTAGGTAGATTTTCATGATAGAGTGTTCTGCTTTTTCCATTGTCTGTTTTTGTGCTACAGAAATTGGGCATGCCACCAGAATATAGGGACATACAGAAATGCTCTAGTGAGCCTTATTTGGGTGGAAAGTGTTAAAACATTTTATCACCTAAAGAAGCAATATAATGTCTGTAACATTTCTTATTATTTTTGCTAGTTTTCTTCATAGTTTTGTGGATGGGGTAGTATGAAGTTTATTTTAACAAATCAGAAGTTTCAGAATTGACCAAAAGTGAGCTCTCCATATCATTAAAATGTGCTGGTCTCCATCTCAATTTTTGCCATTTCAGGTAATTTTCCTTTACAAATGCCTGCAATTTTTCTTAAAACCTTTACTGGCTCCCTTTATCTCATTAAGCACAATGTAGTTCTTACTAAAACTTGAAGTAGTTTTCCTTCGGAAGCAAAATTGAATCTCAAGTCATGAAGTGGAGTTGGTGCAGGGATTTCAAAGGCTTGTGTCCGATTTCCTTAGCTTCACGTGCTTTTTCCTGTTGCAGGATCAAACCCTGCCACTAAAGTGAGATTTTTTTTTCTCTCCTGAAAGAAAACAGTAGTCAATTGAGTACCATTTCTACTCTGCGTGAGGCTCAGTTTGCTAACAGTGAGCGGAGTTTAGTTAACTTCATATTTTGGACAAGCTTGTAAATTTGTTCCCTTCTAATGCTGTGATCTTATCAAGGTTGTACTGTTTTCCTTTTCTTCTCCTCCACCCCCATCTTCTTTCTTTCCTTTTTTTGAAGTGCAGCCTTCTGATCAATGTGCACTTTTTTTTTCCATTTCCCTAAATACATCATGAAAAAGGATGAGGTTTCCGCCTTAATTGCTTGTGCCTTTTATTCACATTCCTCTCTCAGCCAGAATTGTGAAAAGAGTGTTAGTAAAAGGCTGCACAATAGAGCTTTTCATTAGGCCTCAACAAGGCACACAAAAGAAGGCTTTTGGAAAGAGTGAATGCAGGACTTTAATTTGCAGGTGGAGAGTAGATAAAAGGTGCTGACGCCTCTATTATTCTCTTACTTAGGTGACCCCTACCCCGTTCAGCTGATCCCAACTACCATGGCAGCTGCTGCCGCAGCAACACCGGGCTTAGGCCCACTCCAACTGCAGGTAAGTCCCAGCACAATGTAGAGGAGGCAAAGGTTAAGTAAATATAAAAAACAGTTTTCTCTTCCTTTGGAACACGATGCAATTAACAGGGGTCTTTGGGCTGTTCTCTTCGCATAAAATTTGCATCTGAAGCAAAAGAGTCATCAAACGATAACACATTTTCTTTTCACCTTGCTGGAAGTTTTTGTTACTTTTTTTTGTGTCCCTGTTGTCAAGTTAACTACTTTTAGGTTTGTACTTTGAATTTCCTCATAGCAGTATGTTTGCGTTTCTTACTGACATGGTTTAACCCCAGACAACAACTCAGTACAACACAGCCACTGTCTGTGGCTGAACATTCCCAAAAGTGGGGTGGATCAGAGAATTGGGAAATACAAGGTAAAACCCATGGCTTGAGATAAGAACAGTTCCATAACTGATATCAAGTAAAATACAGCAGTAGTCATAGCAACAATTGTAATGGAAAAGAGAGAAGAACAAAATCCAAGAAAACAATTGCTCTCCACCTGCTGACCAGTGCCCAGCCTGTCCCCAAGCAGTGGTTGACCCCTCCTGAACAAGTGTCCCCAGTTTATTAACTGAGCATGACATTCTCTGCTGGGGAATATGTCTTTGGCCAGTTCAGGTCAGCCATCCCAGCCTTGCTGCCTCCCAGTGTTCTTGTGCAGCTTCTCACAACTTGAGAAATCCTTGATTTAGGGTAAAGACTACTTAGCAACAACCAAAACATCGACGTGTTATCAAACGTTATTCTCATCCTAAATCCAAAACACAGCACTGTACCAGCTACTGAGAAGAAAGCCAGTGCTATCCCAGCTGAAACCAGGACACTTTTCCATTAGATCATTCTCCTGCAGGCTGTAAAATACCAAAAGGAAATGGGTTGTGGGCCGAAGAGCTCTGTCCTGACAAGCACTTTTAAACTGCTTAGAAGTCGTTAACATGATTATGTCCTTTTAGGCCATAAGCTCTTCAGAGCAATAACTGGCCCCTCCTACGGTGTTTTATGGTACCCAGAGCATTTTAGACACTGCTGTATTGCAGATAATTAGTGATTATTCTAATTTAACATGGACAATTAGAAAACAGGTGGAAAGATACTGAAGGGTTTGAGTTTTTTTCAGCTACAATAAAGAGTTGACCTGGTAGCCAGATGTATCTAATTGAGAATGTCAGTATTCTGGATTTTGGAGGCATTAGGCTGTCCGTGGGTCTAAATGATAGCAAGTCTTTGGATATTCCTGATCAGCCTCACAACCCTTGTCAAGTCATTGGAATTAAGCAAATGTGGTATCCATTGCCACAATGTAAATGTTGCTACCTGTCGTGTATGCTGGGCTGGTAGGAGGAAGCCAGGTAATATTTGGGAGTGAGAGAAAATCAAGATCCAAATCATCTCTAATTCTGCAAAGTCTGGATTGCCACTCTCTTCTAGAAACATAAAAAGCCCCAAGCTCTCCACTGCAAATGCATCTCCCTGCTCATTGTTATTTGCCAAGTCACGTGGAACAGCAGAGCTTTATACCTGCTTGGAAAGGCTCAGCCTTTATGACTGGGATGTGTGAAATGCATTCTCCAGCTCAGCTTGGCCCGCATCAGTATGAAGTAGACATCAGATATTTCAGTTGTTTGGCCAGTGTACTAGAGCGTGGGACATAGTTCTGGGGAAGATTTTTTTTTTTACTTTATTTTATTTTAACACAGCCAGCGGAAGTTAGCTGAGTTTCACAGAAATAGCTGCCAGTGTGTAAGCTGACACATTCCATGCACCACGGAGGTTAATACATTCATTCCTATTGTGCCTTTGTATGAAAAGCAACATTGTCTGTGTGTTAGTTTCTGATTCTCTGAGTTACAAATACTGTAGGCGGCTTAAGAATCATGGGAGCCATAGAAGTCATCCCTGTGAAATGAATTTTGAGGCGTTTCAGTATTGATAAAATGCTTTTAATAGCCAAACACACATGAACAGACATATGGAAGCAAGAGGGAGGGAAAAAGGAAAAGCAAACATGGCGCTAGCTAGCAATGCGAAAACAACACTGATTCTAATTCTTACCTTTTCAGTCATTCAGGCTAGTCCTAAAATAATGCATCAGTGCTCCAATAAGATGGTAGGATGGTTTACTTTCATTTCAGGACCAGCTTTTGGCTGTATATCTGTGCATGCTGTGAGCTGAAGTATCCTGGTTAAAATAGGCTTTATCACAATAACAGTTTTCTTGTTAAAAGGTGGGCTTTGTGCATAAGTGACTTCAGTCATAAGTATCTTAGGATGAATTTAGGTTATGGAAAAGCCGAGAACCTCAAAGGCCTCTTGTTTCTGTGCAGAGAACATTAAAATGAAAATATTGACCAAATTCACCTATGTTGTTTTGCTACATGTCTGGAATTAGAGGGAGAGTTTGGCAGCCAGTCAGTGGGAGAGGCTCAAATTACCAACTTAGCAGACTCTCTTAAATTTTTCAGATGTGATCTCTAAGGGCACATATAGGCTAGAAGTGAATTTAAGCTGATTTTTCTTCATGTCTTAACAGTGATTTTTAGTTATCATAGCAATCTGTCTGATAGAAATTGAACATGCCTCTTAACTTCTGGTGCCATTTGAAAGAGTCAGGCCAGATTTGCTTCTGGAAAGGTTTTATCATACAGGATTCAAAATGGATGCCCACCTATGCTAACATGAATGGAGCTCAACTTGGTTGCTCTATTAGAAAGACTGTGCCTTCCAAACTCTGTTCAAATCCAGTTTAGCTCAGTGATGACTTTGTTGAGTCATAAAGGAAGATTCATGATTTTTGGTCCAAACCCACAGTCCAAACCCACATTTAAAAGGCTTTGCAGTCTCTTTCAAAGAAGAACTCTTCTTACTTCAGATGTTCCCCTGCATTAGAATTCTGGTGTCCCCTACACACCCTCTGTCATCTGGTCATCAGACAGAAAAAGGTCAGAAAAGTGGCATGTTCCCTCTTTTCTTCTTTCTCTATCCTCCCTATCACTCATCTTTCAGACTTTGTGTACTTAAAGCAGGGGAGATCAAAGGACCTGACACAATGCTCAGTTTGTTGCTCCCAGCAAAATTCGATACACAGCGTTATCTCAGTGAAGACAAAGCCAAGGAATTTCTCTTGTTTGTTTATGGAACAATAAACACGTCTTTGTTATTTCACTAGAGAATTTTAAGTCGGGTCATGGCTTTGGTAGTGTACTGTGAGATCAACAGGAAGTACTTTTTTTATCCCTGGTTGTCAAAATCGAACTTTTGTTTTTGTAAATGAAATGCACACTGTATTTATCGAAGAAGAGCTAGCACCTGATTGCTTTCCTGTGGCAAAGAATCTCTTTGTCAGTGGAAATGCAGTTCCTCATTTTGAAATCCCCTGTTGGTTCGCAGTGATGGATTTGTAATCCGAAGCCCCCTGTTCCTCTCTCCGCCTCTGAGTTCCCACTGGGGTGTACAGACTCTGCCATCTGATATTTGCCACTATTAGCCACATGGGATTGCCTTGATTTCCAGTATCCACAGAGAGACTGATGGCTCAACGAGGATGGAAACTAAAGCTTGCATTGTTGGGTGTTGTAAAGGAAGTAGAGGTATGGGGCTGTGTTGGAAAAGCTGGAACTGCCACGGTGCAAACTTGAGCCTGTCCTCTGATAAAGTGCTGTCTCGCAACTCCAAATGTTCACTCATTCCCACTTTTAATGACAAAAATGCCATTTGTGGGGGAAAAAAGTGGTTTTAGCTTTGCTCTGTTACTGAGAAAACTCAGTCCTGAACATTACTGTGGTAAAATCCCTCTGGGTAAGCACATGGGTTTCTTACGTGAGCTTCTTCCCCTCATAAACATCATCTGGTCTTGTTCTTCAAGAGTGGTGCAGGATGGCAGTTATGTTTCAAATACATGAGAGAAAAGCTGAACATAAATTGTCACTGTGTTTTACTGAAACAGGCTAATGACTCACAAGTACTGCTGTATGCCTTATATGATGTTTTCTATATGGTTCAGCAGACGAGAGAATCAAGTCCCTCCATCTTGAAGATCAACATTCAAAGCTGTAAACATAGATGTGTTGTAACAAGTTTTGCACAAACTAAACTGAAGGGTTTATTTTGGTGCCAGTCATCTTGGGTATAGCTAAGTATGAGATAGATGTTTCTGTAAGTCTGAGCAAATTATATTCTGAAAGTTTCTTTTCTGATAAAAAGTATTTTGTGAGTAGTTTCTGAGCATTAGGAAACGGGGAACTAATCGCACAACATGAAAACTGAGAGGAATCTGCACCATTGGGAGTGGGAATGGTTCAGATTTCCCAGATTGCTTGTTTGATAACCTGATAGTGACAACAACTGATTAATTGGCAGTAACACAAATGCTGTATATACCCATAACTCCATTGAAAGATAATGCTGGATGAATAATGACAGCTGCCTGTGTAGTCTTACTGTATGGACATTTTGTGTCCTGTCAAAACACTAGAGCAGTCTGATGTAATACAGACTTCCTGCAAACATCTGCTCTTGGAAAAAAAACACCCCAAAAAGTTGGGAGTGCCAGCATTCAAACTTTCTTCCCTCTTCATCTTAGCATGAAGCAGGGCTTCATAATTATTTGTGGTTGTGTTCAGCATAATGTCCAAATCTGTCACTGTATGAATCAAGAGAGCCTCCCATCAGTGTCTAAGTGTGAAAGCATTTTAGCTGGGTCTCAGTTCTGGACACCAGTCCTTAGGAGAGCCCTGTGTTCTCTGACTATTTGTATAAAGATGAGGAGCATATTTAGACCTTAAACAGTCTGGCCAATTCCTATTGGAATACTTCCTATATTAGTATTATGTGAGTACTTGGGTCAATTAATTTTTCCTTCTACAGACCTGTTCTCTTAGTTGTGTGGTAAGATGCATACCAAGGACTGAATTTAAGTGGAATTTTAAAAACTGGACCACAGTTTTGGAAATATTTGGGCCTCAAGCAGGCACTGATTTTAGAGATTAGATTTTAAGAAAAATTAAGCCCATTTGGAGTTTGAGGGCTTTGAGTTGTTCATCCTGCTGTTATTTAGGTGTCAGCTCAGTACACATTTTCCTTTGGAATGCCTTGCTTTCAGGTATTTTAAGGATCCCTAATCACTGGGAAGGATAGAGCACTTTAACAAGTGTGCAGCTGCTGATCAGGAGGCAGAGTGTTCCAATGGTCATACAAGTATTCCATAAAACATCTGTTGAAGAAAAATTAAAGCCTTCTCAATCAGAAACCTTTTATTTTTTTCTTACATACCAGCTTCCTTTTGGCTTCTTCACTATTGCAGGGATGAGCTGCATATCTCCACTTAGCAGTTTGGGCTATTTCTCTCAAGTATCTCCTTAAGTTTCATTTGAAATGTTGCTGAGGATAGAACTTCCCCTTGCTCTTAAATATTGTCATGCATTGGAGTTTTTTTGCATATCTCTTTCTGATTTCTTGCTATAATCTCTATTTATAACCAGTTCTGCGAGATTAAACAGTTGACCTTCCAGTGTTACAACACCTCAAATCTGTGAAAGAAGACTGAAAAAGCTGTACAAACACTGTAGTGGTGCATCTGAATATTGAAAACTTTATTCTTTCCTTGTTTTGGGGAGTCAGGTTGCCAGAGCTGTGAAGACATCTGAATTATTTCTGGAGAAGGAAAGTCTAGTGCCCCGTTATTGTCTCTAGTGAATGTAGCCTAGAGATGGCAATACTTCATCCATTATTCATTTACTCTGCAGGCTGCATTGGTGACCTCTTTGGGATATTACTATTAATATCTCTTTGGGATATTACTATAACCAGTTCTTGCTTACAAGGAAGTAAACTGTTTCTTAGCAGTGCAGGGTTAGTTCTTCTATTTGCTGGGCAGTGTCTTCTTTTAAATACCATCTAAGCTGGCTTTTCAACAGTAAGAGTATCCTGCCCCTGTTTGTTTTTTTACTTTACCTGTCCTCATTAATTGGACTCTGACTTCATTTGTAGGGAATGAATCATTAGTGCACAGTTTAATTACAATATTATAATACTCATGCAATCCACTTAAGTATATATTAAAAAAAATAAAAGTAGAATTAGTTTTTCACTGTGAGCCCACACATGTGGGGATAAAAACAACCAAGTGCATGAAAAGCGACATTTCTCATTAGCATAACCAAAAGATGGCAGTTGTCCATCTGCCATTAGCTCAGTGCATGGCTGAGCTGTTTCCTACGGCCATCACAAATAACAATAACAAGAGGAGTAATAAAGCAACATTATTTTTTTTTTTATGTCCTTTTGAATAGTTTTTTTAAATGGTTGCATTATGCAGATCCTATATTCCCTGCTTCTGTCCACCACTTCTTCCTGGCTTTGTAAGTGAATGTGTTGGCCACTAGGTGTTTGCCACCTGTACTGCACATGGGTAGCCAAGATGGCTATTTCAAAAGAGGTCAGTGAGAAGACAGAGGTCCTTCAGCTAGAAAAATGTGGGGCCCAGAACTCTTCATGTAGAAGAAGCTACAACCATCTAACCAGGGTGAAGATCTCTCTGTTGTTGTGGGGTAAGTTGTCTTCTAAAGACTTTATATTTCCATGGTTTCTTGGTTTTTTCATGAAGTCTTAGTGATGGTAAGATACTCGTTAAACTATAAAAGTAAGGTGTGGGGTGAGAGGCTATGGATTGCCAAGAGCATCTCTGAAAAATCCCTACATTTTAAAATGGAAAAAGTTCCTGTCAGTTAACTCCAGAGCCAGCCTTGCAACTCCAGGGTGCAACTACTCCTCACTTTCTGGATACCTGCTGGGAGCTAGAGGTTGTGGTAGATTTTGTAAGAGCATGAACTACAGAACACAGCTCAAATAAATCTTGCTCATGGTGGGTAAATGTGCTTTGTGGTTGGCATTTAAATAGCCCATTCTTGCCTTTGATAGAGTCTTACACAACATTATGGGTAAACTCAATATAGTCTTATTAAAACAGATTTGAATGAAAAGCTTGATCACATCATTTTATCAGAATCCAGTCAGTTTAGGGAAGACAGTGATTACAGAAGACTGCATAGAAATGCTTTTTGTTTTATTGAGCACTGTGGATATCTGAGCACAGTGGACATTTACAGGCAGTAAATACACATGGTAGAACAATATCATGGCTACTCTATGGCTTGTCAAATTAGAACTCCCTCCCCTCTCCAGGGGAAAGAATTAGCAGTGGTAGCATATTAATTTTATCTAGATTAACAGTCCTTTCTGCATAACTTTCAGATTCCATCCATATCTATGAAAAATGAAAAAAGACTGAAAAATGACCAGCCTGTCTGCCTTCCAGTTGTAGCTCAGGCCTGCTGTTTGCTAGCAGACCTTTGTCTGCATGAGTGAATTTTCCTCTAGGTCAGAGAGACTGAATTCCCTCTTCCCCCTCCCTCCGACCCTGAGTCTGCAGGGCAGACAGGGAGAAGCACACATATGATTAATACAGCACAGCTGCAGGAGTGACTCATTTGCATATGTATTAATAGAGGCAAAAACAACAATTCAATTACATACAGAGACATTCTGCATACTAAGGAACATATGCAAATAGCCTGGAAGGAGTGCAGCCAGCCTTCTCTCTGACTTTCCTGAGCTCACATGGGCGCAGCAGTTTTCAAGAAGGAAGAAAACCTGTTAGGAGATGCTCATACAGTTATTACTCCTCCTGCCCCACCCCCTGGCTTTCTGGAAGACGTTTGACATTTGGACAATGGAAATAGCACATCTTTTCTGTGTTATTTCCTATTTACCAGCCTTCAGCTCCATGTTGCTGTCTCTTTACATATGAGCCCCAGCATGAGGACAGCAAATCCTTTGCTTTGCCTTGCATATGCATACATTTATCCTGTTCTTCTTTCACCTCATCACTTGTGTTGTTTCCATTTGGCTTTGTCCTTCTCTGCCACAAGATTTCTCGTCTCATGAATTAGCAGAAGATAACAATTCCTGTGCCTTTTTCTTGTAGTGTATATCTGATCACAATATAATTCAGTGATTTTCTGCTAGGGGACCATTAATCCTTTTAATGGGTCTAAAAGGTATCTCAGAAAAATTGACCTGTTTTAGGTAGACTGTTCTATCACGATACATTGGTCTTTGCTAAGAAAGTTGTGGAGTTCTCATATGGAAAAGATGAAAATCCCCAGGTGTTCAGTGGTTCATCCTACAGCTGATGGGGAACTTGATAACTGGTACAGAATCTGATTCTAGTGACAGAAACAGATGTTTTCCGAGCCTTAGAGGAATTTATTAGGCAGTAGTTTAGAGCAGCTTTCAAAAGCAGGTTGGAAGTATTGCAGCATTTCTATAGCATTATGCTGTAGAAACACTTAGGCTGTAAGTTAAGGGTTTTTAGCTGTAAGTTAATCCCTAACTTGGTGTTTTAACTAAAAAACCACCTATTGCTCAGTATGCTTTTCATACAGGCTATTCACACACTGTAAGATGCAACAAAATGTTAGGCCATGATCCATACCCAGTATTCCAATTTTTGGGAAATCAAGACATTTAACACTGACCTTCATGGACTACTTAAATAGAGCTCTATTTCAACTTGAGAAGAGATAACAAGTCACTAAAAACTTTTGGAAACCTGACAAAGCCATTAAGATGCCCAAGTGTCTTGGGTGGCAGCCCTCTGAGTTTCAAGCAGCCTGAATTACTGGGTATTTGTTTGAAACATCTCTGTGGTGTGAGCAGGGAAAAATAGGTCATGCAGGGAGGAGTGTGTGACTGTCTGGCAAGCGTGCTTGTGAGGTCAGGTCATCCTTAATTTCTTTTCTCTTGCAAAAATGTTACACTTGGTTCTTTTTGGGGTTAGCCTGACAGACGGAAGCAGATTACTCCTTGATTATTTATAAGGCATTAATTTTAGATGAATATTGCTGAAGTAACTGACATCATAAGTAGTTTTAGCAGCCAGCAGAAGAGCCTGTTTGCAGATTGGAATATGACAGGCTTCACTTATACTGTGTCCTAAGACAAAGTCTGAAGTGTTTGAAGGAAGAGACAGGGAGTGGAGGCACCTGTATCAGCTAGGACTTCGTTTATACTTCTGTGCCATAGAACCCAGATTCCAGATCAGTGGGACTGTGGTGTCAAAGCTGTGAGTTCAGCCAGCTGCAAGACAAAACCAGCGTCAAAACAGCAGCAGTGGCAGCACCTGCCTGCCAGTCTTTTAAGCCAGGGTGGGGAGAAACCTTCTGAGAGTTCTTACACTGCCCCAAAGTAACTTCTGTTGTTAAAGAGTAAATAACAACCCTTGTACATACCTGGAGATGCTTCCCTTCCTGTACTGGCAACAGTGCAGGTCTGTGAGATGTTTGTGTTTCACATTGTTTCATGGCTTACATTCATTGAGAATTGATGCTCCTGGGAAAGGTCTCTATGAAAAATCTGGTAACAGACCCAAAAAAACTTTTTTTTTTTTTTTTTCCCCTTACTTTGTGTCCTTTGCACATTCCAGACACTGGGTTTTGAAAGAGTTGGCTTATGCTACCGGTTTTCCTATTATGTTGTTTGCTCTTTTCAGAGGGATGTTGCTGAAAAGAAGATTATATAATCATGCAAATCAGATTGTATAATCCTGAGCAAACTGTCCAGAGGGGGGGAGGAGGCGAAACCACACTGAGTGCAGCTTGGCTGGCTGGGGGGAGCTCGGTCTGAAATCACAAACCAGGCCCTTGTGGGGCTCCTGTGAAACGTGGGAGCTGCAGTCAGACTGGGAAATTTTTTGTGAATATTTCTGGAGTTCACTGTCTTCATGCTGAACTCTGCCAACAGTGTGTATTTTACAGTCCCCCAGCAGAGCAGCACGGCAGACAGACATGCTGGAAAACTGCAAATCAGTGATGTGCACACAGGCCAGTGCCTGTGGAACAATGCTGCAAATAACAGCAGGGAGAAACACTGACAGACCTACACAAACTAATACTTACTGATACATACTGCTTTGGGTCCACTAATCAAATTGCTACAATGACTCATCCTGAAACACAGCACAAGAAATTCTCTCTGGAAGTGTTGCTCCCTGTTGTACCCAGATCAGATGACATGGTTTGCTGTTAAATGCAGATTGGTACAATATATGAATGTGTAAGGATTTCTGTTTATGTGCTATTTCTCACTACAGTCTATTTTATGACCATTCTTTTTTGTCCAAAGTTTAGGTCACTTTCAATAGACAAGGCAGAAGGGGATAGAAGTAAACAAACAGAATAGTAAATGTGTGCACGAGGAGTGCATCACTGGCCTGTGACATAAATTGCATATGGCAAGAACAGTGCAAGCCTTTAGAAGTTTCTGAACTCTTACCCTTTCTTTTATTAAGTCTGATTCCTTGCCAGGCTTGACTGTTAGCAGCCAGGGTATTTAATCACCCTTTTATGAATGGGGGCTAATATTAGGCACAGTTTGAAACTATGAAATACCTAATTACTGTAGACTGTAGATCAAAGTGTTAGACAACAAACCACTGAGGTCAGGAGGCTTGTTCTGTTTCGCTTTCCAAAGTCATCAATTGAACTTTTCTCAGTAGAATATACCTGGTATCTGGAGATGTGGCTTTCACAGTGTTAAACTTAATTATTTTGTTGTGCCTCGATAGTGTGAGCTTGTTCCTGAAGTTAAGTCAAAGTGCAATTTTTTCCCCATTACGTAGGCTCCATTTCCTCAAATTCCTTTTCTCCTTTCAGAGGTTCTTCATGTTTTCAGCTCTAGTGAATTTTGTAAGATCAATCTGAACAAGAAAATTTGGAGGCAGTAGTACCTGTAGCTCCTAGTACTCCTCAAGACTAGCTTTTAAACTTTGCAGTCTGCATGAGCTCTGCTCACTGGAGTCTGATTCCTAGAGTAGCTTCTGAGTAGCCCTTTCACTTTGTGTAACTGCCTTATTTGTTTGCCATTTTTACCAGTGGTCTGTTTCTGTTCCATTCATTGGATAACTGAGGAGAAAAGCACTGCAGACTGCTGGATTTCCATTCCTTACCCCTTAGCCATAGAGACCGGTCGCATCACAGATGAGTTACCTGCCTGGAAATATGCTGCAGATTTGTTAAGTCATCTCTCTTGGAGGCTGACAGACTGGAATCACAGGGAGCAGGGCTGTCAGAAAGCTGCTGTGTGAGTTGTCTTTCCTTAATGGGCAAGCATACACACGGAACGAAATAAAAATAATAAAAAGCAAAAGAAAAGGCATGTATGCAAGGAAGAAAAATGGTTTTTAGAAAGTGTGTGTTTTTCAGCTGAGAGAAACTTAGAAATCAGTATCCTATGATTATCAATACATCAGGAAAGCAGTAAGGAAGTTTTGAATGCTGTCATGGCAGTAGAAGGTGAGATTTTCAAAAGTGTTTTCTGCCTAGATCTGCACCCCTGTGTCTTGCTGTTTGGAGGTATTGGTATTTTTCTGTCTGTTTAAAACCTGCATTGTAGCAGAGGCCTCTCACTGTATTGCAAGCTGTGCTTTGCTTTGGGACCCACAGCTGTGCCACATTCTGCACCAGCAGCCACTGACAGGGGCAATCTGTTTGTGGCATACTGAGGTACTCAAATTGTCCTTGGGGACTGCTGTGGAGTGGCTTTTTCCAGCTCCTTCCTGTGGGTACAGTGTCTGTTCTTCCCAAAAGGGCTTGGGGCTACCACTTTGTGCTCAAGGGGATGAGGTTAATCCTTCAGAGACATGGGGGGCCATCAGGAGTGGTGCCTGATGTGCTCAGGGGTCCAAAAAAGCATCATTGCCGTGTGTCTCCCTGCAGGGGCAGGGCTGGGGAAGGGTGGCTGTCCCTCAGCACACCTGGGCAGCAGCACCAGTGGCTCTCTGCCCTTCTGACTGGGAAGTGTCAGCTCTGCTGGTGACTCCTCTCCCTGTGCAGGAGTGGGAAAATTGCACCTGGCAACAAATCCTTTTCTCTCTCTTTCCCCTTCCGTGGCTCAAAACAGTCTTTGTAAATTAAAACAGTGTGTTCTCCATTGATACACCAAAACAGTACAGCTTGTGGTAGTGTTACTAAAGTGTTTTAGGCCATTCCTGTAGAATACAGCAGCATATTTATTTTGTTAAGGGAACCAAATGGTTCTAGCTGAATTTGGCACGAGAGCATGGCTGAAGTCCTAGTTTATCTCTCATGTAGATTTTACCATTAAACTCTGAACTTCTGAAAATTGAAAAATTCACATTAGAAACACTAATAGGTGTGCTACATTTTACAGTAGGTTAAACTGTCCTTAAAAATCCCTTACTTTCTCCACAGTAGTTCTGCATTAGTATTTGTTCAGTATTGGAATTTCCTTTTTTCAAACTAGGGCTTATTGGTGTTAAGGGTAACACCAATGTTAAAGGTAAGCGATACATAGCATCATAGAATCACAGAATGGCCTGTGTTGGGAGAGACCTTACACATCCCCCATTTCCAACCCCCCTGCTGTGGGCAGGGACACCTTCCACTAGCCCAGGCTGCTCAGAGCCCCATCCAGCCTGGCCTAGAACACTTCCAGGGGTAGGGCAGTCACAGCTTCCCTGGGCAGCCTCTGCCAGGGCCTCACCACTGGAAAATTTCTTCCCAATACCTAATTCCCTCCCGCTCTGTCAGTGTGAAGCCATTCTCCCCTTGTCGTGTAACTGCGTGCTCCTCCATCTTTTCTGTGGGCTCTCTCCAGGCACTGGAAGGCCACATTTGGGTCACTCCAAAGCCTTCTGTTTTCCAGACTGAACAATCCCAATTCTCTCAGCCTTTCCTTGTGGGAGAGATGCTCCATGCCCACAGCGACCTTCGTGTCCTGCTCTGGACTCACTCCATCAGCTCCATGTCCATCCTGTGCTGGGGCTTCAGGGCTCTGGGTCAGGTCTCTCCTGAGCAGGGCAGAATCCCTTAATTTGCTTTAACTCCCTCTTCTGCTGTGCCAGTAGCTGCCCAGGAACACAGTTCTTTTAGGGCTGCCATCCCTACTTATCCCATTGTCATGGCAGCTTTGCTTCGCGCTCTACACTGCAGTGGTGGTGAGGGTAATTCAGACAGTGAGATCAGTGTGTGCTTGGGAAAGATCTTTAAAGAGCCCTGAAGGGATTTGGGAGCCCAGCAATAATTAATTTCCTACAGTGGCTTTGAAAACGGGATATGCAGCATTGGCACTTCATCGTTCCTCCTTTCCACAGCCATTTTTTCCATGTTTTGTTGTGCAGAAAGGAAGCAGTTGTCAAAATTCTATCAGACTGTGTGATGGTGAGGTGGTGTTCATTTGGTGGCACAGTTTTCATTGGATACAGCAAAAGACACACGTGCTTAGCTTTTCCTACCTCTAGTCCAAGTCACATTTGTGTGGTAGCTTGAGTTTCAGTGCTTGCTTTCACTTACTGTGAAAGGGAAAAAGAGAGAGTGAGCATCATTTCCCAGCATTTTGTGTTGTGCACTATGGTGTTATATCCTGCACACTTGTTCTGTAGAATTTCCTTATTATACAGGTGTGGGACTCCAACCAAACTGGACACTGCCCCAAAAACAGTGGTTTTATCCTGATTCTTATCCTGCTGTGTGGGCATGGGCCTGTGTACATAACCTGAGCTCAGAAAGAAGTTAGAAGAGATTCTAGAAAAAAACATGGCCTACTCAGTTAAAACTCAATCTCTGGTTAGATTTAAGCATTTCTCAAGTCTGATTGCTTTTATTTTTTTTGCAACAGTTCACTCAGATTACTTTATTTCACTTCCCATTAATTGTTCCTCTGAAGCAAGTCCTTAAGGGATGTAGGATAGGTAGGTACTTGCACAGCAAATGCTTCTTTCACACTGGGTGGCATTACAGGTTTTGTTTTGTTTTTTTTTTCACTAAAAGGTATTGTTCCCCATCAAGTGTGGAGAGAAATGACTACTAAAAACTGAGGAAGTGTTCTATTTTTTAAAAAAAGCTGATTTGTCACTTTCCTTATTGACTATGAACTGAATAGACGTCTAACCCTTAAAATACTTTCTCCCCCCTTTTCCTTTTTATTGCCTGGAATCTTAAGAGCTTTATCATTTGCAGTCATAAAATGAAAATATACACCAAACCCTCAAAGGGCAAGTATGAAATTAAATTATATTTGGGCAGCTGTAACCTTTTAAAACGATCAGATTCCAGTTAATGTATTTCTTCCTGTTCTGAATGCTGCCATGGTGTTTGATGGTGGGAAGCAGTCCAAAGGGCATTGGGAGATAATAAATTCACTGGAAATTTCACCCTGAGGCGAGCCTCGATACACCAAGGCTTCCATTTAGCAGGACTGACCTAAAAATCTTGTCACATCCAAAGGTCACTTAGGTTGGGGTTGGTGTGTCCCATCTATCTTTCCCTGGTGCAAAGAATGACAGCTGAGCTCATAAACAGCCACCAGAATATGGAAGACAGGCAGGGGAGAGGGAGGAAGGATAGTACTGCTGACAACTTCCTAGATTCCCCAGGCCAGTTTTGCAGGCCAGTGAGACCAGAGACCATCTGTGGGGCTGCTCCTTTCACTACTGCCCAAATGGCAGCTCAGTTTCAAGAGGTTACAGCTGACCATGGAGTCTGAGGCAGGGGAGTCCCCCCGTGTCTGCAAATGCCATGTAATCCTGCTAGGACACATTACACTGTCCCTGGACATTTCCTACTTGCTGCCAGTCCTGTTAGGCAAAACAATTTACAGTTTGTGCAATGCCTTACTTTCAAGGAGGGTCAAAAGTCTAAAAAGCTCTCGGTGATGACACTGGTAGGTGTCACCTGTAAGAACAATAGCTCTAACGGAGCAATTTGACACTCATTGTAAACAATAATGAAAGGTAAGATATTGCCAATCTCATGAGGAAATCTGTGATGTACATCCTCTAGGATGTTGCTTATCCTAAGCTTATTAAAATCAGTATAATCCTCTCACACAATAAATCAAAGCAAAAGGCCCTTCAGGATGACTGTTGTCTTTCAGTCAAAGTTTCTACCTCTGCAGCTGAAAGCTCTGGTGGACCCTTCCTATGCTTGCAGTATATTAAATATTAAGGTCAGGGCTTGGAGTTGCATAACAGAAGTGTGTTTGAAGGACAGAGATCTAACTTACCATAATTGCTCTTCCTTAATTGGGGATGAGCCCTGCAGCATATGTCCCTTGCAGCCTGATGGTGTGAATCTCCTTCTCAAAATTCCCTGGGAGGAGGATGAGAGAGACAGACTGCCAGTCACTGCTGGGGTGCAGGAGGCAAAGACTCCCTCTTCCACAGCATGTCATGATGGGAAAAAGAAATTGTTGTTCAGTGTCCTTCTGGAATGTGGGAACACCCCACTGTTAAAAGATACTGTGTATGGTATAAGCACCAGTCTGATTCTTTGGGAGACATTAAGTTGAAGATAAAAATGAAAAATAAATTGTTAAATAAAATCTCTGTAACCTTGGTCATGCAAGAAAAAAGCATCAAATGAAACACACAAGTTCCAAAATTCACAGGATATTGACTAAGTTAGGTTTTTAAGTCCTCCTGGAAATTTGCTGACGTCTCTCCATGAATTTTAGTAAATCAGATCCTTCTGAGGAGGATTGTAAATTGTATGTTCCTTTGCTTGTTAAAACTAAACAGAGTATAACCGTTATTTTCAGAAGTATTTCACACATTCTTACAAACATACTATATTTGAGGCAAACACAGTAAAGAAGGGCAAGATTGGCCAGCTGTCAGTGTTTGTCTTCATTTTCCTTGGGTTCACACTCTACTTTATGTTAACATATATGTTCTCCACACAAAGCCAAAGTAATTTGCAAGCAACTTTGGGGGAGTTGTGTGCCCTTCCCCACATGTTCTATCCTGAAAATGCAGCTCTGTGCCTTACCCCGTTGGATGACTTTGAGGAAGACAAAGTCACTCTCCATCTGACTCGTATAACAAGAAAAAAGGAAATGTGTGTTTTTCATGAGATACAGAGAGGACAGATATAGTTCACTTTAAATTCAGCTGCTGACACAAAATTTTTTAAAATTGCATAGATGTGCTGAGCACAGACTAGCTACTTTTTTCCTTTTTTTTTCTTTTTTTTTTTTTTTTTTTTAATTCAGGATGGTGGGATGAGAATAACCTTTAGCCATAGATGCCTAACATGTGTAAGTCATCTGGCATAACATTGCAAGTTCCATTCCAGTTTTTATAAAGCGAGATGAGGGTGATTAGCTCAGACTATTCCCACTTTATGTCCCTTTTCTACTGTGGCTCAGTTTCTTTTTTCATTTTCCTAGGTAATTCCAGTTAGTAAGCTAGTAATGGTGGACCATAAAGTCAGAATATTTCTGTGATGGCTGGTGGGGCATGGAGCAGCAAGACCAACTGACTCTGTAGTTTTGCAGCAGTTGGAATTTGGGCAAGTCATGGAGTAGAAGTCAGTGTGGACTTCCACCTCCCTGTGTCAGTAGAGTTTTCCATCTTTGGGAAGTGTGGATATCCCATTGTGCTGGTCTCAGTGCATTGCTCCCCTATGTTTTCATAGCCATGTTCTTTCCATTTCATGCCAGATGACTTTGGACAGTTGTCAGTGATCCTGATGACAATGTTGTCAAATACATGATAGAATCCTCATGATGGTGAGGGTAAGTATTGTATTTCATGGCTGTGATACTGGCAAGTGTTTTTTTGCTGCTTTAGCTGTGGCTTTTACTGTGGTGAATACGATCACTTTGAGCAAAAGTGCATGCATGTCCTGTGCCATGGTGTGAACTGGAGAAGTTGAGAGATATTTTGCAGTTGCTGACTTTGGCAAAAACAAGGAGTATCCCTGTGTAATGGAGGACTGAACTGTTCCTTGCCTTATTCATGCCTCCCACGCTGGAGCCACAAACACTGGGTAATGCTGATCTTTGTCACGGAAAAGTTCAATTGGCAGAAATGCTTCAGATATAAACAATACAAGGGGAGGCCCAGAGGCCTTCCCTCTTCTGGATTGTTCTGGATTCCTTGTCTCTGATAATTATAAAGGAAAGGCGTGTATGGTGGGCATTACTGCTCTGTGGAGGGAAGCAAGGAGAATCCCTGCATGACATTCCCAGTCTGGAACAGAGATAAATTTACCAGTTGCTGACTGAAGAAGCAGTGAGTGCTGTTCACCCTCCCACTGCAGGGAGCAGCACAAAGAGGGTCAATCAAATAGGTCATACATCATCTGAGGAGGCAGATGTTAGAACATATTGTAATGGGCTGCTGTGGGGATGGCTTGTGGAGTGAAGGGCTGGGGGGAGCAGCCATCAGTGGTGTTTTCTGTCACAGTCACTGAAAATGTCCAAGTTTTGAGGAGAGTCTCTGAACTCAAGAAATGCAAGCATGAGCATTCCATGTCTGTTAGACTTGTGGGCAGAATGTTGGAGGTAGAAAAGGAGCAGAAGCATGAGTTCCTCTGTAATACTCCATATAATACGAGTAAGTCTAGGTATTATCTGTGCTTTGCCAAAGTCGCTCTTAGCCTTGGAATGTGTGGGTATTTTACCTGAAAAAAACCAAAAATTACTGAGTTCCAGACTAAATTAAACGCAGAACTGTTAAAATAGCTTCTATTTTAGCAGTGCCCCTAATTCACACCCACTCAAACACCTCCTCGCTCATTAACCCCATCCTCAGACCCAAGTAACTCAAGTGAAACAAGATGGCATTGGGAATGAGGTAATAAACAAAGATTTCTGGGTAATGTTATTACTTCACGATAGCAGCTCTTGGTGTGACTGCAGTAAAAGCTTCTTGGTGTTTCCATTGCAAACTCTTTGGTGCTCCCACCCCTTCTGCTTTGTAGACAGCTACTCAGCCAGAAGCAATTTAAAATGTGCTTTTACATCAATTTTGACTCATTTTTTTGGATTGAAAAGAGTTTCATGTTTTGATACTTCATTATAAAACATGAAAATTGCTGGGTTTTTTTCCTCCTAATCCAAATTTCCAGACGAACAATTTAAAGATATGGATTAGCTTTTTTTATAACCTGGCTGTATTATTAACAATTGAAAAATGTCTCCTAAGATAATTTCTGTATTTCATGGTTTTGTACAAGCAGATCCATCTTGCTGTTACAAAAAATTCCATACTGGAAATTGGTATGGAGGACAGTTTTCAAAAAGCACTGTTTTCACTCAGGAGTCTTATTTTCTTTTTTATTTTCCAGTTTAATCAGGGCCTCAAAAAAAAGTTGTGGAAACCCAATTTAAAAAATAATCAGGGATGGATCAGATATACTAATGGTTTATAGAGCTTCTTACTAGTTAATCAGTGTTAATGTAGTTTCTGTGGAATATGTGGCTATGTGGAATTCTTGAAGAGGTAAATGAGTTTGTGGCCCTGTTGCCAGTGAAGGACATCCTTTTTGCCTCAATAACCAGAATTCAGAGGGATGAATTTCTGTGTTCACTCTTGTCTAATCTTAAGAGCAAAATGCTGAAGAGGAAAAGTAGAGAAGAGTGGGCCCTTCCTTAGGGTAACCCGGATGAGCTGGAATAATATGGGATTTTCCATCTTGCACTTGGAGGGCAGTGCAGAAGGTTGCATTTCCCCTGGTTGGGTTGATGCTAGGGACAAAGCTTCCCACTTGCTGTGGGAACATGAAGCTCCAGCCATTCCTGGTTGTCCACATGGATTGGTGGAACCAGGGGCAGCCATGTAGAGTTCCAGAGTTCATCTCGTGGCTCTTCTTGTGCTTGGGTGAGGCACAGCATGAGAGGGACATGAAAGTTAAAGATAAAATTCCCTTTGACTTTCAATCATGTAATTGTGCCTACAGCTCCTTAAGCCTGAAGTATAGGATGTGCCAAAGAGGAATACTGGGGTTAGTTCCAGGCTTTTTGTGCATGGGTTGCAGTCTGGCCACGCAGTGTGACTGGACCTTACTGTCTGCAGTTTCTTGTAGTGGGAGTCAGAAACTGAATCCTGAGGGATTTCAGATGTTTGCAGAGACCACTTTGAGAGAACAAATTCTCTAAGAATTAAAGACTAAACTTCTGTACATGGTCTAATGGAGTATGCAAAGTGTCACCTTTCCCATTACATCAGTGTAAGCATGGAAATAGTGAGATGAACCAGAAAACATCTTCTTATGTTATTTCCTGAGAAGTTTGCCAAAGCTTCACAGAGGTTTCAGGCTCTCTGGAGTTTTATGGGCTCCATTGGAGGGGGAGTTTTACAGACCACACCCATTTTATCATAAAATCAAAGAATAAAAAATTGAACATCTATTGTTTCTGTTACTTCACTTTGTTAAAGAGGGACTTTGCTATAATGAAGCAAACTCCAGAATAATTACATTAATTGAGTGCTTTCTGCTCTCTCAGCAATTCTGTGTTCAAATAATGGCACTCCCATACTCTAACATCTCTTTGTAGCCTGTCCTCTCCCAGGCTCGAGCATCCCAATTAAACTAACACACATTTGTGTTTTTAAGCATCCAAGTTATCCAGCTTCCAGCAATGGGGCTGATTTGAAGTTAGGCACTCCCATGAGTTTGAGGTTGATAGGACTCCCTGTTGAGAATGTCAGAAGTCTGACCAAAGCAAAACTCAGCTGCTTTCTGGTTTGGAACACAGATTTGCTCTGATACAGTGAGGCTCGAAATATTCTAATTCAAAACTGGGGCAATTTCTTTGTCAGTGGTTGGAATTACAGTTTCCCACAGGTCTAATAAGTTTGATGGACTTTTTCTGCAAGCCTTGTCTTTAGCAATACCTAGAACAAAAGAGCTCTGTTTTGGAAGAGGGGATTCCTTGTGGGTTAAGGCCAAAGGAAAGGTACTGTGAGCTGGAGCTTTCCTTCGTCCTTGTACAATATTCTGCTTCTGTGGAAAGGGATCACAGTGTGCTGCTGGGGAGGACAGCTGCTGCCCTGGTCTGATGCTTCACCTTCACAGCAGGATCTCACAGGATGAGGTGGGACTTGTTAGCTTTCTTGAAGACTTGGGGAAGGAGATTTTAAAGCAATGAACATGAAAAAAAACACATGAGAGGTAAATTTAGTTGAATGTATTTGAAAATTTTCTGTGGCACAGAAACTCATAAACTGGAAAGGTTACACTGTATGAGTGACATTCTTCTCCCCCAAAATAATCACTTTGCTCTACTTTCTCCACCTCCAAAAATAAAATAAAACTAAACAAAATAAAATAAAATAACTTGCACAGCTGAATAAAGATGCTGTGTCACATTCTATTAGTGCTTCTAGCTAAGTAAAAAGGGAAACAGAAAAATATCTCTTCAGAACTATTCTAGAAATCAATTTGGTTTAGTTTAGCTCTTGGAGCAAGTCCATTTTCTTCTGCAGCTTGGATGGTCCATCCATCACTGGCCTCTGCCTTTCAATGGTCTCCTTCTACCTGTACTTCCTCCTTTCTGTGTTCTTTCCAGGGAGGCTTGGCACGATGGAAATAGCTCAAACACAGTCCTGAGCTCCCCTTTAAGGCACAGACATCACATTCCTTCCTCTCTACCAAGCTGGAAGAGAGCAGCCTTGTTTGTGATGGACTGAGTGTTTGTCCCTCTCTACCTCCTGCACTTTTCTCCAGACCCTTTGACCACACAGTAAAGCTCAGGTCAAAGAGCAAATTAAGTTTCTGAGTGAGCTGAGTAGATGTCACTGAACTCCTGTATGTGTCAGATAAATGAGGAACAACGTTAATTTATCCCTCCAAGGACAGTGGATACAACTGTAGGATACTTAAGGTTCACAAATACTCTTAGTGTTAAAGGGGAAACAGACAGGAAAGAAAATGTTTCTCATTTGACTGTTTGATGTCATAGTTAACAGATAAAGGTGCAACTATAGGGGGGCAAAAAATATCCGAGTGTGCATCTGTTTCTTTTCCCCTCCAAAAAACTAATTTGGCATTGTTGCTTCTGGTAGGTGATTATCATCTCTTTACTCTTTTAAAGAGAGACTTCAGTATTTCAGGACTCACTTCTTACCACAGCTTTTCAAGAAAACATTTCTAGAGAAGGCTGAGTGCAGAGTACCTATTTCACTGCTTCATGCCTGAAGAAGAGGGACAAGCCACCAAGGAATCTTAGAATATAATCAATATATAAGAACCTGATAACATATCAGCATTCAAGTCAGCAAATCCATGTTCTCAAAATAAGAAATGCAGTTGACCTTAATCTTTCTACTACAAGCTCTGCACTTAACTTCAGGAGACACAGAGTATTCAGATTTGGAGTAATTAATTCAGTATCAGTCCTAAAGCAGGCACAGATTTTCCCTGACTTAATTCCCTGTTGAATACAACAACTTAAAATGCAAACAGAAAATCTATAAATAAAAAGTGGAGAAAGAGTTGCTTAAGGAAATGTGTGTAAAATAGTGAAATGCCTTAATTATAGCTTGGCAATTTGAAATATATAGAACTTTATTTACAGTAATTCTGCTGGCAGTGCTTGCTTGTTAACTACTCTGGTCACCTAATGGATAACAATGAATGATTTTCTACAGTACCAGTCAAGTAAAGCAATGCAATATGAAATAAGTGTTTTGTCAAACGGCCACTCATAGAATTTTGGTCTCCCATATGAAAAATTATACTTACTGAAAGTCAGGTGCTCTGAGCTAGTTGCCAAAAATCTGGATATATGTATAAAAAAATAAAGCTCTTGGGAAGCATGCCTGTGGTAAACAAATAGGCAGTAGTGAGCTTTTTCCTATGGAGTAAAATGTCTGGGCCACTTCAGTGACTTCAAGTTTCTAATTTGCCAGAGCTGTGCTGGAGCAGCAGTCTCCATGTGGAACCTTCATTCAAACACTTCATCTTCATTACAGAGCAGTCAGCTCTATCCTGCATTACAGAATAGTTGGTGATAAAGGCAATGCACTTTACAGAACAAATGCCCCTTCTGAAGCTGCGCGTGCCTGTTGTTTGTCACTGCTCTACATTGCCATTGGCTGTTTTACTGTATCATCCATAAGGAATATGCTGTCCAAAGTATGTCCTTACTTTAAAGACATTCTTTGTCCATTCTTTCTAACATAAGAAGTTCCATTGGCATAAAAATAATTAATGGCAGCAAGAATAAATTATATTCTGGTGCTGCACAGCAAACTGTAGGAATAAATTGTTGCCAGCTTATTTTTTTGAATAGTTTAAAATACAAACAATATTAATTACTTTCCTCTATGGGGATACCTTATCTGCAGCATTTCATCCAACAGGCTTTTTCCATAAGACATTATCAAATTTCCTCTCCAATTGCATTCCATATAGTCACTCTATTTCAATTAGTGTCATATGGTGTGAACATGGTATGTATGAATATGTAGACCACTTGGGCAGTTTTCCAGTTAAAATCTCTTTACTTGTAAGGAGCAGACAATCTTAAATACAGTTCACAATTATATTTTATCACAGAGACTAACAGATCTTGTTGGTCTCCGATAGGAAGTGTCTATTGATAAGTTCCTACAGTTACATCCTGTAGAAGGATTGTCTTCTTGTTAAGGCTGGGACAAAGGAGCCATGAGGTCTAGGCTCTAATCTGGAGTTTCCTACAGTCTTCCTGTGTCACCGGGAGCTGTCAGTTGTGTCATGGGTGCTGGTTCTCACCTTGCTAATAGCTGAACAGAATTTATCCACTGGCAGAATTAAAGACTGCTTTTCAAGGAAAACTGCATTTCTTCACATTTGAGGGTGTTACAGTTAGTGTCTTTCCCATAGAAGCTCCTACAAATTTAAACAGAGTTGTACTTTAGTTAAAATGTGTGTCCTATCCATCAAAATTGCACCAGTTTCTAAGAAAACTCAGAGCTACCATAAATTGTACATGCATGTTTTACTTTGGTCACCATTACTGTTCTATAGTCAAAGCAAGCATTGTTTTGGCCTGGTGACTACAGTGGGATTATTCTCAGGAATAAGGGCTGCTGGAACCCTAGAGATCAGCTACCAGAATCATATTTTGTGGAGACTTGTGGTCACTGATTCTAAAAGTGATGTTTAGAGATGGTGGTTACTAAGTCTGTGCCTGTGTATAAATGAAGCCTTGTTCTGTTTGTGAATGCTTCACAGTTTTTCTAATGAGAACTTGTTTTCCTCAATGTTTCCTTCTAAGTCTCAGGTTTTTTTAAGGCTAGAGAGGCTATTATGTTGTCTAGTCTGACAAAACAAGATGTAAAATATTACTGAGCACAATAAATCTTGTTTAAAGTTCACCTTCATGGAACACATCTGATCTTGACTGAAACATCATGAGTCAAAATTTCTCTAGGTAGTTCCTCCACATGTCACCAATGCTCTCTCATTAGAAGCAGTGTATTAATTATCTACTAACTAGCCCAGTCCCAAATTTCTAATACTTATTATTGTTCCTTGTTATGTGATTTACTTACCTGTCTTCTTCTCTTTGGCTAAACGCAGAGAATAGCCAGGGTGGGAGTTCTCAAAGAAAGTCAGCTGGATTTGGAGGCCATGGGAAGAAGCAGTGCAGCTTTTCAATATTTAGCTTGTTTTCTCTAGTCTCTGTGTGGCCCACAATTTTGGGGTGATTTCTTGCAGCTTGCTATTTTTTGCTTGGTGAGTAAAGGAAACATTAGTCCAGACGAGGTCCTTTGCCACAGAGAGTCTGTGCACACCTCAGCCCTGGGAGCAGGGCAGTTCCTTGTGGGAATTATTTGTGATAAAGGCAGATGTGAGATGGAACAGTAATAGCTCTCAAATGTGTTCAGAACTCTGTGGAAAAAACCAAAGTAGAATAAATCCCCAAATAAACCAAAATACTGTTAAGTGCATCTCAGGATCTTGAGCTCTGTTGTTCTTATCTGACGTTACCCCAAAGTGAAAGCTAGCAAATTCACCTTGCAGTGTGTTCTTCAGGCAAGTTTTGAAGGAGCAGACTGTCCTTGTGTTCAAATATTATCTTTATTTTCTGAAAATCTCCCATTTGATGCAAGCAAGGGACACTTAGAAGCCTTTGCTGAAGTTTGAATGTACAAATTACTGTGTCCCTTTGAAATGTTTGACTAACAATCTTTGAAGGAAACTCAGACAAAAATAAAATCTGACATTTCAAATATGTAAATAAAGAACTTTTTTTTTGGTAGAATATCTAGCAAGCATTGCTACCAATCACTAATAAGTGCAGCTTTAATTCTATTTTCTGTAGCTTTTATCTATGTTGCCAGTCATTTTAAAAACCTGTCTCACAGTAGGATGTACATCAAATGTTTGTTTTCAATGAATTCTTTTTTCCTTTTCAACTGAAAAACCACCTGAACAGATTCAAAATTAGGCAGAATTGCAAAATTCTTTTTGCCTTAATCTAAGTTTTCATGCCTTATGTAAGCATAAATTTGAGGTAAAGAAAAATGAAATTCATGTATTCTGAGTGAGTCTCATTTTATGCCATTCCCCCCCCATCCCTGATTATGCAAAAAAAAAAAAAATAAACAACATAAAACCAAAAACAAAGAACAAGGCCATTCATGTGTATATTTTTAATGATGGGTCTCGGAATGACAAAGAAATTGAAGTGGTGGATCAGTCAACAGTTCAAACACTCAGGCACAGTGGTTTGTAAATTCATCGCTGTGTTGTCTTCACTGAAAAACCACTTTATCAGAAACAAATTTATTGCAGTAACTGATTCACTTCCCACTACCACCTGTCTCTCTGTGTTTTTTTTTTTTACGAACAGCTCTTAATCTCCACTGTTCACTAATAAAAATATTTTAATAAGAGATAATACTGTAATCCAAATGCCTATAGGTGCTTGAATCAACTATTTCTGCCTGTGTAATTGCTAGCACTTTGTTCAACCCTTTTTAAAATTGCTATTAAATCTCATTCTCATTTTCTGTATTAATAGAACAAGAATTCATTTTTAGTGTACCCTCCAAGCAGTAATGAGCATTGTTAACGTGTAACAACAATGCCCAAGGGGAAAGTTTTCAGAGCTGGCCTAACCTCAAGGCTTTGCTGTTGATGTACTACAGAGTCATCAAGCCAAGAGCTCTTAGAACTAGTCCATTTAGAGAGTTCAGCTGAATATTTCTGCTTAATATATTGGAAGAATTATAAATTGTTTAGGTGGTGACCCAGGGAGAAAGGGGTATTTTTGTTTAATAACTTAAGAATAGAGGGGCAGCATTAAAAAATTAACAATACCTCCTGCTTATTTTAAAGTGTATCAAATTGTGCTTTTGTTCTGATGATTTTGCTTCCTTGCAGATTTTCATAAGAGGTTAATGAGAAAAGATTAACAAAACATGCAATATTGCACATGGGCAGGGGAGACGGAACATAATCTTTTAGTTATAAACAAACAATAGATGTTACTTTTAATTGCTTTTTCAGAAGCCCAAATCTGCCTTCTTGAAGAAGCATTACGTATCTTTTTAAATTCAGAATATTACCCTTATTTATTATGTATAGCAAAAATAAACCTGCCTAAAGCTGTAGTGCTTCACTGATTGCAAGTGAATGCCTCGGCCACAATAAAGCAGTCAAGACCCTATAGATAAAAATTCCTTATATCCTACCCAATGATGAAACCAAGACCTCAAAAAGTGCAAGGAAAACAATGTTATTCTCTATCACTCCTGTAATACACTGGGTTTGAGCCTCTTAATTTTTACCCTGTGTAAAGTCCTACACAGAACTTTATCCTGTGTAGGATATAAGGATTTTTTATCTATAGGGTCTTGACTGCTTTATTGTGGCCGAGGCATTCACTTGCAATCAGTGAAGCACTACAGCTTTAGGCAGGTTTATTTTTGCTCTAATAAATAAGGGTAATATTCTGAATTTAAAAAGATACATAATGCTTCTTCAAGAAGGCAGATTTGGGCTTCTGAAAAAGCAATTTAAAAGTAACATCTATTGTTTGTAACTAAATTATTATGTTCCATCTCCCCTGGCCATGTGCAATATTGCATGTTTTTAGATGTATTTTAGATGATAGTTGAATATTTCTGCAGAGATTTATTGATTGTTCCGAAATCTTCCGATGCCAGTAGGGAAGCAGGGGTAGAAATGTTCTTTTGTTGGAGTTCAGTTTGTCTATCAAATGAATGCACAAATTATTGTCATTTTGCCATCTTGTTTCACAGCACTTGGTCACACCATTGCCCTTTCCTTGGGTATAAGCTGGAGATGTCCTGAAAAATTTAAATATGAATAGACAAGTTCAATAATGAAAATGCTCAAAAATATGGAAAGTTTAAGAAATGTGCTGCATGTTGTGTAATTCTTTCCATTTTTTGAAACAGGACAGTGATATAGGAGCAGTCTTCCTGGTAAAACAGGTTTCAGACCCTTGCAATTTCATAAACACGAGCTTTTCCTTTGAGAGCTGGGCCTGATACTGCTTTTTCTGTAGAATAGTTGGTTTGTGTTGCAGACAGAGATTTTTAAGAGAGGACTCTTAACAAGGGACCTTTTATAAAATTTTATTGAATGTTTGGTTTTAATTCTCAAAATAAATCAAATTGAGGTGAGATGTTGAATCTGATAACAGGAGGACAGAAGGTTTTAAAAAGCATGAATGAAGGCTTTATAGATTTTGTTTCACCCCTCCTTCCAGGTTTCTCCACACCATACTGTGTGTTTCATTCTCTTCAGGTATGTCCATCCCCAAAGTGAGAGTAAGGCGTACATTTGAAATTTCATATATTCCGTTTTTTCACCTGAAAATAAGGCTTTCTTCTGCATGGAAAAATTCATTCCCAGTGCTTATTTGGTCTTTGCATGAATTGTCAGAAAGGTGGCTGAGGACAGAACTGTGAGGAGGAGCTGGCTTACAGCCATTGCTCACAGACCACTGGAGGGTGTGAGGTGTGCAGATCCCTGGATGTGGTGTTGTGAGTGTATTTCATGTTGTTCAGTTCTCATGATTCCATCTCTGGATAAAGATTCATTTGGGAAAGTCTTCCCCCCCAGAAATTTCTGTGAAGCTCAGGCCCTGTATGGTCTGTCAGGAATCTCCAGTTGTCCAAACTGACTGTCATTTTTACCCTATTTTATGTGGACTAGACATGTTCTAATGATGATATCTATATAGATGATATCTAATCTATAGATTAGCAGCAAGCTTGAACTTTTCTTGCTTAATGGCCATCTCACTTTGTCTTTTTCTCATAGTTGCCTAAATTTGTTTTGTCAGTTTTTCACCAGGGAGCAAAAGAAAAGGAAAAATCTTTCCCTAGATCTGCTCTGTCACCCCCAGAGTCCCATTATGTTTGAGATGTTCCCTAGTCATGGATCCTATTTCTTTAACAGCCATTGTTCCTCTGATATATTATATATATAATTCATACCTAATGCTGGCTTAGCTTTCATGGAACTGCCTGCTGTAGTTCTTCCCTGGTTCACAGAGACCCTGTTCCTTTCTCCCTGCAGAATTTGGGATTCTTTAGAAAGAATGAATGGATATGAGCTTCAACTGATAAATACAGGCATTTGAATCTGTGACTTACTTGGGGCTGGGTTGTTTTTGATGACTTTATCTGTCGCTGATTTGCATCTTTTTGGCTCAGACTCGCTAGGGGTAAATTAATAAATAAATTTGAGGAAAAGGCAAAAAGGGAGCAGATGAAGGAATGGATGATAGGGAAAGAGGCAGAATGGGGTGGACTATTGGTGATTAAGAAGTATGGAAAAATAAGGATCAAACAGTGATCCAAGTGGAGGAAAGAAATAAAATGGATTCAAAACTGAAAATAATAGAGTGAAAAAGAAATAAGAAAGAATAGAGTGAAAATGAAATAAGTAGGAACTTGGTGACTGATTACACTTGGAAGAGCAGCTACTTTTAGCTGTGTGGAAGGGCTGGGGCTGCCTTTGCAGCAGCAAAAGGAAAAGTTTGTGCAGGGAATCTGGGGAGATGCACAGAGCTGTGCAAGATTCAGAGCCCTTTGATCAAGGGCTTTTGTGCTGTGAGCTCATGTTAGCAATGTCTCCGCACCTTTTGCACAGATCCACGCAGAAAATCACATAATGAATTCTCAGGTTCCTCTTTCAGCCTTGCTGGTTTGGATTGGCATTTCTTTGTGCCCTCCCATCTTCATTCCTCTATTATAATATAAAATTAACTGAGAGAAACAGCAGCAAAACAACTCAGCACTGCCAACAAGACTCCTTAGCCTTAGCTGTATTGAAGCCACCCTGTTTTTTCACATCCAGTTCCATATTTCTGCATGCTATCCCTTGTCATATGGCAGCTCAGAAGCTCTGTAGGTGCTACCCTGCAGGCAGAGGGTGTCTTGGTTCAGTGTTACACACGTACTGCCCAGCACTAAGCACTCACACAGCACTAGGATGGGTCCTGGAAAGGGGTGCTGGGGCTGAGCAGGGAAAAGTCTTTGTTAGTCCATTCCTGCTCTCCTGGGCTTCTGACTTGGGAATTCCTCCCTGTTCACAAAGCAGCAGCAATTGTTGCTTCTCCTGCCCACCATGTTTATTTTCTCCATGTTTCATTAGGAGGTCAGGGGAGCTTCCAGGCACTTCTAGTTTGCTTTCTAACTTTCTAACTGCTTTTGATCTCTGTTCCTTAAACTCTACTGTAGTGCTTAGCTTTAAGCAGATGACTGTGATTGTAAGTATTCACATGTTAATAAAGAAGTATGTATTTAAAGTGCCTTACTGGTTTAGTTTTGAAGAGAAAAACATTTGCACTCTGTGTCTGCATTGCATCTATCACAGAAAGGCTTCTTAGAATTAACTGGGGTTTCTAATAGTTAATGGACAGCATTTTGCCATTGATATGTGTATATTTATATTGACTCTAGTGGTTTCCCACAACTCAACTGACAGTGGACTCCTACCATAATTACTAAATAAAATTTTGACATTCCCTGTCCCAGACACCTTACAGCCTGGGGGAAAACAGGGAAAACACAGCAAATAAAATAAAGAAACATGAAATGGTAGCACAGAGACCATCATATCCAGCAGCATATGTGCTTCACAGGGGTTGGTGCATATTAGTGGTGGAAATGCTGTTATGCCTGTGTCGTCGCAGGAAAGGAAGGATGGTCCAAGTAGCTCAGACAAACCATGGGGATTAGCTTCTGTTCCCTGTTGAATCCCTGGACACACAGGGAAGCTGGGACACTTCTCATGGTGACGTCTCTGGTTCATCCCTGGAGGAATGAGTCACAAAAGTGAAGATGACATTTCATGTCTTGAAACACACATGTGCTAAATAAAAAATGCCCATTGGAAGGAAAATGTATCATCTGCTGTAGAAGTTTTGGGAAGTTTATTTATTTATTTATTTATTGATGATGTGTCTCCTGTCTTCCTCCCCACCCCAATTTTTTCTCATCTTGTTTTTTGCTTTTTTTTTTTTTTTTTTTTTTTGTTCTGTTTTTCCAGCAGTTGTATGCTGCCCAACTTGCTGCGATGCAAGTGTCTCCGGGAGGCAAGATTCCTGGCATTCCCCAGGGGAACCTTGGTGCTGCCGTGTCCCCTACCAGCATCCACACAGACAAGAGCACAAACAGCCCTCCTCCCAAGAGCAAGGTACTGTACCAGGCCTGGGCCTCTGGGCTGCAGGAAGCTTTGTTCCCAGTACAGCTCCCTGAAATGGGAGAGTGTTGTTGTAAAATAGCCAGGAAGAATTCAACTAAGGAATTCAGGGAGAAAGCAGTCCTATTTGGGTGACAGCAAGATCTGGGTGAAAAACATGTCCTTCCTTTTTGTTAGTGCCCTCTAGCATGCTGTCCATGTCCTTTATCACGTCAGGAGAGATTCTTTGAATTGACAGTGGTGTCTTGTTTTTACCCTAACAGTAAAGCAGCACAGATTAAAAATAACCAGACAAATAAATAATACCATTGTCAGCTCAGTGAGGTATATGTTCAAAGAGCGAGAGACATGGCTTGAAATCAGTAGCTGCTGTGTTGATGAATCAAGCTCTAGGTTGTCTTTTCTCTCTCTCCTTACTGTAGACTTTATCACTTCCTGTGGCTTTTCCTTGGCTTGGCCTCTTAGAGCAAGAAATCACAAAGCTGTGCAGTACTTGAGGGTAGATGATTGGGTTTTGGGTTTTTTAAAAAAGTGTTTGGTTACCCACTTTGTGCATTTTATAAGGGGGGGGGGGGGTGTCTTGTGTGTGGCTGGCAGCTTGTAGATCTCCTACACTTAAAATCTCAGGGTTGATTTTTCTTCTCCTGTGCAGCAGGAGAGTTTCTCATGAGATCTAAGGGGCACAGTGTGTATTTTGTGGCCATTGCAGGACTCCAAGTCCTGCCATATCTGCTGGTCGCATCGAGCATAGCCGTTTTTAATTGGCAGCTGTCAAGATCAGCTCTGTTCTCTCCTTTCTTTTATTGCTTTTTCGTATTTTTAGGTGTTCCAGTGCCTTTGGCTTGCAGTTCTGTAGGAGACAAACACAACTTATTTTACAAAGGCGGGGGGAAAAATAAACTAAAAAAGTGGGCCAAAAGGAAAGGAAGGGGGCTCCAAAAGGCTGCAAAATTGTGCAGAGTAAGTCCTGTGCTGCATGCTGTTTTCAATCTGCTGTGTGCCAGTTGGAGGCTCTGAGAGAGCGCGAGAGAAAGAGAAGGGATAATGCTGAGAAATGATAGAGTGGCTGTGACCTCCACGCTCAGCCTGGAAATCCAAGACATTGATTTCACTTAGCATTCCTGCTGAGAGATCCGGCGGAGTTCAGCTGTAATAAAAGAACAAGATTCTGTTCTAATGGTAATGGCGTATGACAGACATATCACTCTGTCTGTCCTCAGCACCAGGGAGGTGGGAGCTGCAGAGAGGGCACCTGACCTGCCTGGGCTGCTGTGCCAGTGCTGCTCTGAGCTTTGAACCCAGCCTGGAAGCACAATTATTTATAATACTAAATGGTAAAGAAACCTTTATAGAGCCCACAGTAATTAGAAAAAGGCTTACACAATAGTGCAGTGGCCTGGCTCAGAAAACACATTGGCAAATCCATCATAATGGCAGAAACTGAAGCTTATGTGTTGGAACTAAACACCTTCCTTGGTATCTGTGTGGACCTTTCTTTGCTTTTTCAAAGCTTGTTTGTGTTCAACAGCTCCAAAAGTTTATTTTCTTCGCTGATTTTTTTTTTTTTTATATTTAGTTTTTTTCTAACTGTCATCAGGGAATACGTCTTGAGTTTCACAGACTTTTTAAATTTTTTTTTTTAAATCCCTATTAGCAGTTTGGTTCCTGAAGTTAGTTTGTGGTGATCTTTCTCACTCTTACTGTACATCAGACCTCCACAGATGAATAGTTAATGCCTCAGAATAGCTTTCAATAGATGCTGTTTACTGAATCTCTATTTTCAGACCACAGTTTACACTGGCACAGCTTTGGTAATACACTCGAGTGTTTGGAGACAAGGAGACAGCCTTACCTGAGAGTGTGTCAAGCTACTGGCAAACATCTAGGTCACTTCTGAAAAGCTGTGGCTTTTTCTTCTCTTGTGTAGTGTTAAAGTTAGTGTGCTGCTCTTTGCAAGGATTCTTCAAAGTCAGCCTCAGCAGCAGATGGAACAACTGTTGGCTCTAGAAATGCTGAGAAGCATCAGGGTGAGTTTGCCAAGGATCATCCTTTAAATCTAGTAAGACTTGAAAACATCCCTGAAACTCCTCTAAGACCTTGGCAACTCCTGTTTTGGCAAGGCTTTTATCAGTGGCCCTCACCAGTGTTTGAACACTGTGCTGGACAGGCTGCCCTGGCATCTCCTGCCATGCTGCTCTCCTCTCAGCAGATGTGACCTGGAATAGTCAGATTCACTTCCCAGGGCTCTGTCTTTCAGGAAGCCATGGAGTCGAGCTGCCATTATGCTGTGCTGCACACATTCTGTCAAGTTTTGGTTAGGAAGCCGAGCTGGTGTCGTACATTCTTCCAAGAAGAAATCCATGCCAGAAAAACTGATTTAAGAAACAGAGCTAGTGGAGGCTGTCCAAAAGAAAAACGCGTGTGTCTTGCGGAAATGGATTTTAACACAGCTTCTTCCCGAGCAGTTTTAAAAACAGCCGGTATGCTAATCATACCATTCAAATTTACCAAGGCCTCCTCCACAGCCCGCTTGAAAGGCAACTAGCTTTGAAGTTTGCCAAATTGTGCTGGATTTCCAAAGTCTGTCTTAAGCACATTTTGCCTTTGATCGTGTAAATGCCTGTGTGCTGCCCTGTTGGCTGTTCGAGGTGCTTGCAGGCTCCCAGGCAGGAGAGAGCAGGCAGAGGTGCAGATAAGGACTAGGCAGAATAACTTTCCAGCCCTCTTTGTGATTCATTTCCAGCCTTTTGCTTGCACAGGGCCATGCACAAGATAAAATAAAGCAATGTTGCTTGTAGACACTATGTTTGTCTGAACTGTGACCTCTGCCATGCTACCAGGACTCTCACCTGATAGCTCCAGTCTTCACTGCCTTCAGATCAGGTGCTTTATACCCTTGGATGAGGACAACAACTTCACCCCCACTTGTAAATGGTCGGGGCCCTGTTCATTCCTGCCTTTGTTTCTTGCTGTTTATGTGACGTGGATAAATATAGCATCTAGTGCCTGCATGCTGCAATATCCTGGCCCTTTCCATGTAACCTTTCAAGTGCAGTAATTCTGGAGTGAGTTTCCATTGCAGCTTGTAAATGTAGCTAAACGTTCCCCCTATTTAATGGAGCACAGTGTATTGTCTGTAGCATCTGCTGTAAAACAGGAGCAATTCAGTGTGAAATGTGACAGGAGAGAATTCCTGGGCACTTTTAACCTTGCTGTGGCCTCAGCCCTAACCCTACTCACACTTGTGTCTCCATCAGTGACAAGAGCACGCAGATTGTCCAAATCAATTCTTTTTTTTTGTTCTGTTCAAATACTTCTGGCAGCGATGCTGCCATTTGCTCCGCAGTAGCACCTGGGAGTTGTGACAAGGAAAGGAAATGTGTTTCAGGCAAGCCAGAAGAAGCACTAAGCAGCTGGATATACACAATCAGCTTCGCCTCAGCTGCAATATTCAGAGAAATATCGATCTGAATCTTTAACTGAAGAGGGTGCTTTAGTTTCACGTTATCTGATCACCAAAGTGAACACTTCTGATGGAATTTTCTTCATGTCACCTATGGGCAACAATTAAATGGCCTTTGAAAGTTTTAGTGCTTGTGCAGATTGGCCTTAAGATGGCCAGAGTCTCTCCAGAAGAACTTCTTCCACTTTTGAGGGGTGTCTGCTGATGGTGCTCCAGTTGCTGCCACAAGCACCAGCTGTGTGAAGGACAGAAGGGGACCAAGGTGTGCTTGCTCCATTTTCATCTAGGGAAGGTCAGGAAGCTACAGAGTCACTGCTGACTTTCTTACCAAGTCCATGTGAGACCAGGGGGAAAAATAAATTTGGAAAGGGGCATTTTAATTCAGACACGCCATAGGCTATGTTACGAGGAAAGGTAAGTGAGCTGTGAGGAGCTGATTGTGGATTTTCCCGTCCCAGGCAAAACTGATGATGGGACTACCTGGTTTTGGTAGGAAAGCTTTCTTTATTAAAATATAGTGGAAAAAAGAAAAGGAAGACATCTGAAGGAAAGAAGAAAAAAGCCGCAAAACAGTAAAAAGGCTCATAAAACTCATCTATATGATATTTCTGATTCAACTCCAGCCAAATTGTTGACTTGAAGTTCATTTTCGATGACTACCCTAAGCAGCCCTATGAAGTTGGGTGCACTGGTCTCCCTTTCTCTCATCTCTCCCTTTCATATGTTAGTGCAGAATGTGGAATTTTATCCTGGGGAGGTCTTGGGGAAAACATTAATCCCCATTATGTGCACAGCTGCATCACTCACTTGCCATATGACTGTGACTGTGGCAGAAGCCTGGCTGAAAAGTGGACATGCAGACTCCTTGTACCCTCAGAGCTGCTATTTGTGAACAGGCTAAGGGAAATCATCTAATTTAAATTAAAATTATAAAATGGCTGTGTACAGGTGATCAAAGGGCATGATTGTGTTGGAGGGGGACAAATTCTTATCTCTGAAGAGCAGAAAAGAGGAACTTGTCTGAAACTAACCCACAGCACATGTTAGGCCCCATGTGCTGATGGCAGGTCTTGTCCTGTTTAGTGGCTGAAGAGCTCAGCACCTGCTGAATGCCTGTCCAAGCAACAGGAAATTAAGGTATCCTTATTTTCATTAGAGTACTGAGGTATTTTAGAACGAAGGACAGCAGTTCTCATTAAAGTGATTCAAGACACAGCATCCCTGATAAAACACTGAGGCTATATTTACAGAAGTTTTATCTCCAGCAAGTTCTTCTATTTTAGAGAGTTTCCAAGCTGGACACAAATCTTCATATGCCACCGATTAAAAAAAAAAAAAAATTCTTGCTAAATTAATCTATTAATCTTTTCAGCACCGGAATAACAATTAGCACTAGAATATTATACATCAGTACATCCAAAACATTTTTCAGTGATTGCATTTCCCAATCGTCTTGCCAGAGCATCAGACAGGTCAGAAATAGCTATAAGATAATCAAGGAAAAGTTTACAGTACAGATGCAGTGATGAGTAGGGAGCTGTAAACTGAGACCTCATCTGTGTTATATTCTTTCTTCAGTCTTCCTGTCCATTCTTGTAGTTGATAATCTCTTCACCTGGGAGCCTTTCTCATTTGCTGCCCATGCTTTTGATCCTAAATAGTAAAATGGGGAGTTGGTGACAGAATCTTTGAAGTTGTTTTCCTCTTCCTTGCTCTTCTACCTGTATACGACATGCTAGCATATAAAACAATAAACTTTTTAAAACATTTACTGGAGCACAGTGAAATTATGAGTATTAATGGAACTTACTAAGATGCTTTTCTAAAATAGCTAATGGGTTCCAAACAATAAAAGCAATGTTAGTAGCAGTATCTAAACAGCAGCAGCAGTAGGGCCTTGCACAGCATTCTGCCTGCCTAACAGCCCTCCTTACTTTCCTAAAAATAAATTAGATATGTGGAGGGGCTCCTAGGATGCTTTTTCAGATGAGCTGTCCACAGCTCTTCTTTCCTGATACCGTGTCTCTCTGGCACGAGCATGCCTCACCAGCAGGAGCTGCCAGGCAATTAACCCTTGTCAGGCTCAGCTGGCACTTTTTATAGTGAAAACTCAGAAGAAAATACAACAAAAAGGGAGAAAAACCCTCCAAAATCTGCCAAATTTGCCAAATGATGGCAAAACAAAAGTGACATACACAAGTATCAAGCTTTATTCCTGAGAGAGAGGTCCTCAGAAACCAGACAGGGAACAGCAAAGGTGTAAAGCAAAGTGGTAAAAAACAGTCACTGTGTCCTCACTGTTTCTCTGCTGTTCTTTGCTGTTAATGCCTTCTGAACCTGATGTAAATACATAAAATTGGTGGGGTGGGCATCAGGTAGTAGCTCTCATTAGTTTTGTGTAGATGATCCCCATTCAAACACCAAGGTATTCCAGCAGGCACTGAGGCTGTTCCCAGAACCCCTCAGTGCTCAGGTGTGCTGGGATCTGGCATTGGGTTTCTGCTCAGTGTCTTACCCTTGTGTTACTTAGAAATACCTGAGCATTAACTTCTCAGGAGCTTTTTTTGACAGAACTGCCCTTCTTCTGTCAGTTGGAACGAAGAGCTTGGATGAGAAAGAGCAAGAAGAGACTGGATTAGTCCCAAATAAAAAAACGGTGTCACAAAGTCAAGGGTTTTTTAATGCCACTGAGAGAGCTGTTGAGCTGATGGTGCCAGTTGTCCACAAAGTCCTAAAAAAAAACAGTAAAAGGGCTTTAGGAGAGCGGGCAATCTGGAGCTGCATAATGCAACAGAGAAAAAATTTCATTTTTCTGGTTGCAGTGGTTTTTGCTGATACTCCTTGCATTTGGGTGGCCTTGGTCTGTGGGAGGGAGAGTTAAAAACAATTTGGCAGAAGGTCTTTATGCTGAAGAAGGGGAACCAGCCATGAGGAGAGCTACATGAAGTTCATTCTTCACTGTGTAGCAGCACTGAAAAGATGGGGAACCAATATTAGCTGTAAGTTAAATATAGATAACAAACCAGGGAGTTATGCCAATATCAGATTAATGTACAGTTTCCTTCAGAATGTGAAATTCTTATTAAACGTCATGCTTTATTCCAGAGACTTGTTTTTTAGACTCTGGGCTGTTAAGAGTCCCTGAATCAAGGGATGGGTTTATTCCAGGAGCACAGGCTTGTGCAGGTGATGGCAGTGTAGCAGTGTACCTGTCCCATGGATTAGGAGGGAGCTTGAAACGAAGCAGAGAACTCTCACTCTCCCAGAGACTTCCAGAAAGGAACCAGGCACTTCCCATCAGGAATTAAACCTTCCCTTTTGCAGCTTCAGCTCAGATGTTTGAGCATTTCACTGTGTCAGTAGTCAGAAGAGAAGTGCAGAGGCTGTGTTGGCAGGCCTGTGCAGTGGACAGCAGCAGAGCCGCCTCTTACCAAATGCACAACTCCTTTTCAGCACAGGAAGGGAGTTTCTGAGGTGATGGAATGAAGTTCCAGTGTGATCAGTCTGACAGCCCCCAGAAGCTGCTTGTTTTGTCTGCAGAAGGGTGGTTTGTAGCCACGCTACACGCTGGATTTGAAATTAGCTCCTCTTGACGTGTTCTGACAGAATGCAATTCAAAGTAAGCAGCAGAGAAATACGTTTTGCAGTAGGGATTCCTGTACCCGCAGCTGAATGATAATCACGTAACAAGGGAGCTCCAAAAATATTTTAATCTGAAACATTTTAATCTCTAATCCCTGGTAGCTGTGGATATCTGAAGAGAAGCAAAATTTAGCAGCAGAGTGGAAAAATCTGTTTTATTTTCAAATTCAAGAAGGCAGTTTCTTTTAGATTAGTATTAACTTCAGATTTATACGAAGTGCTTGGCAACTGTTTCACTCAGGTTTCTCAAAACTACACATTTGTTGTACAGAATGCAGTTTGAATTGTTCAGTGTAAAATGAGCTATTGCAAAAGAGGGATTCAGAAACATTATGTGGAAAGCATCACTTTAGAGTACACATATTTTTCAAAGCAGTGTGGCTACGTGTTTTGGTTTCATAATGTAGCCTCCTTAAGGTCCAAGGTCCTGAAGTCTTGTGAGTATGTAAGAATCTCATTAAAAAAAAAAAATCTTCATGTTGTCATGCCTGAAACTTAGAGATTGGTATAAATGTATCTCAAAGGCTTAGAAAGCAGCTAAGGAAATTAATCTATGAGTTACTTTTTTATTAAAGTGGGATTAATTTTCAGTCTCAAATGATAGAAGATTTCATCTTGACAATTCTGCTAAGACATAAATACCTCACAGCAGAATTAGACTTCCTAGTGTAGAATCTCCCAGTAAAAATGTTTCAGTAATGTCCAGAGAGAAAATTCAGGAGTATCTGAAGAACATCAGAGGCAGACAAGCTGATGAGACAGGCTCTAACGTATGAAACTGGTTTAAAATTTCACCCTTGATCACATGTCCTTATCCATTGATGCTGTCAGACTGTGAATTCCAATGTGTACGTTTTGTGCTAATGAATGAGTTTAGTTTCTGTTTGTTTCCTTTCAAATTGCTACATTTTTCCTTGCTGCTTTTAAAGAAAAGATAAGCTATTGCCAGAACTGGTAAAAAAAAGATATTAGGAAAAAAGTGTTTGATAAAAGATTTCTGAGTGTCTTGGCAGTGGAGGGCATGGAGGAGAAGACCATGTCTCTGATGGGAGCAACGCAGAGCAAGTTTTTCAATTTAGAATCATGATGTTACAGAAGTATTTTAACTTTAGAGGTGTTTCATAAGTTATTAGTGTTCCTCCAAGTTTCCTAGTGGCTGTGCCAGCACCTGCTGGTGTGTTGGAAGCCTGTGTGCTGTGTGTGTGTGGAGATGCAGCCCAGGAGTCTGTCCCGGGCTCTGTCTCGGCTGACGTGCCGGGCAGTGACAGCTCACGTCAGGATCAGCCACGCTGGGTTCTGTGAGTCCCAGCCCAGCAGGAGCTGCTCGGTGACAAACACAGCCCAGCCTGACATCCCCATGGGAGAAGGGGCACGGAAAGCTCTCCAGAGCTGGGTGCACTTATTCATCTCCAGAGCGCTCCAGAGAAAGCCGTGAAGCAGCGTACCACAAAAGGGAGTAATGCAGTGACAGGATTAGTAAAGCAGCTTAATTCAGTGTACAATTAGAGAGAAAACAGATGTATGTAGCAATTCTGGAGAGCATTTTTGTTGTGTGGGTTCTTATGAATTTCTTTCTTTCCAAAGGTAGCTCTCTCAGGGAGAGCAGTCATTCCAGGTCACTGATTATTTTTATCTTTAGCCATGCTAAGAGCTATATAGGCTTCAGGTTACAGCTGTAAGTTAATATATTTTGAATTTAGCTTGTTGCTTGCCTTGGTCAGTCTTGAGCTCTGCTAATCTAAACTCCTGGCTTTTTTCTGTCTTGCTTGCAGACCAGAATGACCCCTTCTTGTGCTTATTTCCAATACTCTTAGTCTTCTCTGAAATTATTTTCTTTCCCTTTCTGGGTACTCTCCTCCTAATTTCAAATGTCTACAGAAAAGAGAGTCTGCAATTAATTAATTGAAATTAATTAATTTATCTCTATTTGCTTATTATTTGTCATAAATTAGTGAATAGTCTGTACCTTCAACATTTTCTGTAAAGGCACAGAGCAAACTTGGGGTCAGGAAAATTCAACACATACATACACACAGACCTTGTGCACACTCACACACACAGACTGAAGCTGAGGTTAAAAACAGCCTCACATTTGGACAACTCTCAGCAGTTTCAGCAGTGTGACATCTGCAATCTCAAATGGATGTGGTATGTCCTGCTATTGCCTTTCCTGTGCTGCTGTTCCTCACCCCCAAATGGTGGTGGCTCAGTGCTGGCTGGAAGGATTCCCATGATGGTATCTTTTGGGACTCACTTTGTAAACCCCTCTGGGCTCAAGCAGAGGAAAATAATGCTGTATAAATACATGTTACTACTGGTGAAGAGATAAAATTATCTAATGCTTACCAAGTGCCCCAGTGCCTTGTCTTGATGATAATTAACTGGTGACATACACATTGAGTCAGTGCTCTAGGATTTGTGCCCAGAATAAGTCACAGAAACATAGCAGCTTTAGCATAGGAGAAAAGGGCAAAGGGGGCTTTTTTTCCCTTTTTTTTTTTTTTTTTTTTTCCTTTTGGATAAGATATGAAAACTGCCCAGAGCTGGCCCTGTTCAGAAAAAGTGAATCAGTCCCTTAGAATTCTTTTTTTTAAGATGTCAACTTCCCTCTCATACTCTTCTGTGAAGACAAAGAATGTCTTAACATCTGTATTGAAGTCATCATTGAAATAAAAGGAGATCTGTAGACATCAGCTATAAATCATCAAGAAATGGCTTGTGGGTAACCTTTGACACAGTTGAACCTACTTGAAATGAGCTAGAGCTGGATTCACTGCCTTCAGTGAAGCCAGTAGGTGGACTGGAGGTCTCTTCTCTCTCTCTGTCTCTCTTTCCATCTCTTACAGTGTCAGCTTCTGGGAGGTGAAAGTGTTCTGGCTGAGTGATGAAAATGCATTTGGATGTGTTCTTAAATAGACATTTGTTTTATGCCTGAAAAGAATAGGTTGGTCTTAATAGTGTGGTACTGGGGGATTTTAAAGGTATTTTGTAAGGCAATTGTCAGCATTACAAAAACTATTTTAACCAATTGTTTAGGCTTGAGGAACAGCATGGAGTAGCTATTGTGTGTGGTTGCATGCGTGTTCTCCAGAATTAACAGGGAAGGGGTAGATAAAAATCTGCCTAATTTTGCATAATGGAATTTTAGCTTTCCTGTGATCTGACTTCAAATTCCTGCTGAGTTTCTACAGTGTAACAAAAATACTAGTTTGCTGTTGTTAATTTTGATTTCTAAGATGCAAGGTTTTAAAAGGAGCTGAAAGTATACAGCATCTCATGGGGACAAACTATGAGTCTTACTAATGAATCCAGCAATTAGTGGTTCATTGTGCCTGCCAGCAATTTGGCCCCAGTGCTGGTCCTGATGGTGATTTCATTTCTGCTGGTGTGAATCAGGAATAGGATCTGAAGTCTGTGCACCAAGGGAGGGCTGAATACTTCTTCAGCATTCTTCTGCTTGTATTCTGCATTCAGCAGCAAATAGTAATAAACATAGGTAGGGTCAATATGTGTGGATATAGATATAGATATAGATATAGATATAGATATAGATATAGATATAGATATAGATGATATAGATATAGAGAGAAATATATAACACCAAGAGTAGTTCCTAAACTTAAAGGGTTGCAAATGGTGGTGTTGCCATGCAGTTTCATAAACATGTCTGATGTGTGCCCAGTTTGCATAGAATAAACCCTTTTCATAGGTGAAAGGTTGTCTTGTCTCCAGTTTTGTGAGAGAGTTGAGACAAAGGGGTGACCCTTTGCTTTCAGTAGCCATGTGCTCCTGTGCAGATCACTAGAATTTATATTTGGTGATATTTTATGGTAACTTCACAAAGATGTTAGTGGCCATGTACAGAAGGTTAGATAAGGAGTGGCTCACTCAAATTCACAGAGAAAGTTTGTTGTAAAGTCAGGAACTGAACCTGAGTCTCTCTGGCGTGACCTAGGGGATCAGCAATTGAAAAAAGGATTGGCTGCAACAATTCCCAGCCATTCCCAACAGATGTTCTCTCAAGTGGTTGACCCCCACATATGGGATCATGGATGGGGTACAAATATTAAACAAATTCTTCTATGAGTGCAGTATTTACTGAAGGAGCACGTGTTGCCTTTCAACGTTCCCTACAGTACCTTAAACTCCCTCCAGTTTCTGCAGCTGCTGATTACATTTCATCTTGCTGCTAAAAGGAGGTGAAACATAAAGATACCTGGCAGGATCAAGTGTAAAATCATTTTGATTCTAGTGATCTGGGATGTTTTTAATAGCATGCAAACATTAAAGACAGATGAGCTTTGTATTGATAGTTTTCCTTTGACAAGCTATTAGTTGGAAAAACAAATTGTCAGGCAGGTCATATCTACAGTTGCAAAACATATCTTGACATTTTTGTGTGCATCTGTACAGTGTATAAATACAGTGTATATTATCTTTGCACTACATATTCATAGGGCTGTGCTTGCTGCCTCTCTTAGTGAAAAATATACCTAGGCTGCATAGAGATATCCAAAGTCAGAGAAAGCACAGGTGTTTTTTGAAAAGGAATTTCTTAGCCCCCTGCCAGTTGTCCAAGCTGTTTGAAATCTCTTTTCTTTCAAGGTCTTTGGACTTGTTTCTTCTAAAGTTCTCAACAGCTGGGGTTTTTTTTGGGTGGGGGAGGGGTTGGGTTTGTTTTGTCTTTTTTTCCCCTGAATCTTAGCAACTGTGAGCATCTCTGCCTCTCCTGCCTGACCACAGCAGGATGAGGGGTCTGTTGCTAATTTGTTTTGATATGGTTCTCTTTGGTCTGTATTCTTTTTGAAATTAATTCCTTTTGCAGGTGTGGGGTTAGAGGTGGTGGTGTGCCCCCAGCGAAGGTGTCATCCACCACAGAGAGGAGGTGGGAGGCTTTGATCAGTGTGGCTTCTGTTTTCTTGTTGTTCATTTAAAATGTACCAGTTTGTAATGCTGTTTGGCTTTGCAGGTCCTTGTTCTATTTCCTTCCAAGTCTTTCCCCATCCTTTCAGGTTTGTCGTTTTTATTGCTGTTCATTCTGCGTGACGTTTACTGGGGATTATTCCTTGGAAGGTGGTTCAGTTTAGGCAGCAACAAATCCAGTCTATTTCCACTTTTTAAACAGCCTTGTTATAGGTGGAAGAGGGCATTAATAAGGACACAACTCCACACATTCAACCTTCTGGGTTTCATTGGGACAGAATTATGCGGAAAGGATTTAAAAAAGCAAAATTGACTGGGCACAGACCACTACAATTTCCACCCAGGACAACTTCAGGAATAGACAACCACAGATCAAACTGTCTGACCTCTGTCTACTTTTTTTGTAACTTGTTTTGAATCAGCTGGACATTTTGAGAGGTTCAGTACAGTATCAAAGGAACTGCCAAATGCTGCTCTGAGGAAGAGTGGCTCTGCTCTTCCTTGTGACTCAGCTGTTGACTCACTGTATAAGATTAGGCAAATCATTTAGCCACTTTGTGCCTTATTCTTCCCAGTTGTAAAACAAGGTAAAAGCTTTCAGAGTAAATATGAGTGCTAATTAATTAATATTTCCTATGGTACACTGGAGAAGTGATTTTATTTTTTCCCCTCTTGTACTTTCCTGGTTGCTCTGTACTGCAGTGGGGGCAGTTTGGGAGAAGCAGTCTTCATAGGAAGAATATTTTCCCTTCTTTTGCCCCATGATTTTGTGATCCTCTCTAAGGATTTTTACCCCATGTGATGTGATTTTCATGGTTAAAATTGTGAAAAACAGGTTGTCATCTTCTCCTGCAGATTTGTGGTGTCTGCATCAGTCCCTGCTGACCTGTGCCTAAATCACTCCTCCTGCTTAGCCTCTGACCTAAGCATTTCATTAATGACATTATACCAAATAAACAGGTGGAGCAGTGATGTGAGAAATTCAGTGAACAACAGTTAGATGCAAAATGCTAACAGCAGGACCCAGGTTTGGCATGAGGCACAGACAAGGAGAATCCCAAGTGAATAGTCTTTCTGCCCTGCCTCATGTTTTATCTTTACTCAACATGGACCCTTCTCATTTCAGGACCAACCTGCTAGATTTGCTCAGAAGCAGCTTCACTGAGCCTTTTCTGTATATGAGGCTGCTGAGTTAAATTTTCACTCACTCTAGAGATGCAGAATGGGAAGGAGGATTTCCATTACGAGGTGCAAGTAAATGCTAAAAGCTCTTTGTTCCTGCAGTACTGAAAATCCTCTTACTGGGTCCTCTCAGCCCTGTGGTGAGCAACTCTCACTTCGGCTGGTTCCAGTCAACAGAAGAGCAAATGTCCAATTAGAAGAATAATGGTGATAGGACTAAGTAATTTGCTTCTGTGTGGATGAAAACAAATGCTTGGAAGTTTGGAGCTGGATTGGAATAAGCATCCATAAGTCATCAGCTTTCCCTAGAGGTTGGTGTGACTGAAAACTCATGTTCAAGGAAAATGAGCCTAGAAATCTCATACTGGCTGCTTTCCTCAAACACATTGTGCTATTTGTCTGTGGAGATTACTAGCAGGGTTCACAAGGATGGTTGGGCATTTTGACAGCCCAAAGGCAGCCAGAAGCTGCAAGTGTGGTTTGGAGGATATGTCTCTGAAGATTTGTGAATCTAAACAAATGAATTTTCAGTAAACACGTACCAGGCTGTTCATTCTGCTCAGCTGCATGTTCTGGTGTATTCTCTTGTCCAAGCAGCCCGCCTTGTGCTCCACAAGACCCCAGAGGGCAAGGTCCAAGTGCAGTCTTTCCTGAAGACCTTTAAAGAGTTGCTTCTGTGTGCAGAGGTCTGACCAGATGCTGCACAAAAGGAAGGCCTTTACCCCAGGTCATCTCTGGATACAGACTTTGAACAGCAGTTCTGTAGTTCTCTCTCTAGACACTGCTTTTCGTCTGTCCTGCAACTGCAACATCCCACTCTTCCATGTCTGGGACAGCAGGAGGACTAAAGTGATCCTAGAATGTTGTGGTTTCTCCTCTGTCATTTGAGCCTCTGTGTTCTGTGCCTGACAGAGCAGGTGCTGTAGAGTGAGTGCTGTGTGTCGCATGCAAAGCTGTGGGCTGGAGAAGGAGTCTGCCATCTCATAAACAGGTCATTTTGCATGCTCCTCTTTTGTTCCTCCTGTATCTGCTTGGGAGTTCTGCATACAGCTTTGGGAAACAGCATTGCTAAATACAAAGTGAAAACCACCCAGCAGCTCTCTGGTTTTTTACTGTGACAATGTGCAGAGCAGACAAAATCAGAGCTTGGGCTTTTCAGGGTGGCAAATTAGTCTTTATGGTGGCTGACTTCTTTCCTGACAACTACACTTCCTGTAAAGAGAAAGGAAAGGGGAGGATGTTAGGGATCTCTATGAGAGGAAGAAGTCCCCAGAATATCCTCACTGAGAGTCCCTAGTGTTGCAAAAGAAGACTGGGGGAGAAGTCCTCTCTGTCCCAGGTGCTACAAAACAGATTCACTTGTTACGTTCCTGCACCACTTTTCTCCACGGACAAGAATGGAGACTGCAATAATCCTCCCGGTGTATAAATCACCCTTTGGGAGTGATTTATTCATTGAGGAGTTCCCTATATGCAGAGCAGAGAACAAAAAGAGTATTTGTCACAAGTGTAAGGCAGCTCAGTTTCCCCCTTTGTTTTGTGTCCCATGAATAAGAGTATTTGGGCAGTGTCAGTGAAGTACTAACTTGGGTTGGATAACATGCCCTGAGTCCAGAAAGTACCTGCCTCCTGAGAGAAACTCCTTGAGGAAAAGATACTACTCATTAAAGCAACACAATTAAAAAAAAAAAAATCCAGGCAGAGATCTTTCTGCTCCATCACAGAAGTAAAGATCTGTGCAGAATCAGAAGGAAAGAGCACCATTGTTCCTCATACCTACCCTCATCCTTCTCTTCAGTGCCTTTTCCTTTCTAACCAGAGTCTAGTCATGCCTTCTGCTTTTGGTGCTGAAACTTGTGGGTAAGAATACAATGAAGTGACTTCTCTGAACCTGAAGAATAATTCTGTTGGGTTTATTACAGTATCATAACCAAGATACCTGGTTTTATGTCTCGTATGTGTTTTTCTACGTAGTTAAATTTCCACCTTTGCAGGAAGGGACATATTATTCTTAATCAAAACTTGAGAATGTGGCAGGAGGAGGTACAGCTGCAGATGAGCATTATCTAATTCACCCATCCTGTCATGTGAACATCCCTGCTTAATTTAATACAATTATTTCATCAGTGAGGATAATATCAGCAGCATGATTCATTTATACGACATGTTTCACAACTGCCTTTACCTCTTGGCTTCTTATTATCACTACTGGTAGTTTCACCACGAGTGGCTTCAGGAGAAGGGGAGGAGATGTGAAGGAAGCTGCCAGTGTCTTTGTATGAGTGTGTGGACAACTGTAGTCTTGAGGCACACTGATTCCAGAGGATTTTCTTTGCATCTCTGCTGTGGTACCTCTGTTCCTTATTTTGGTTAGACATTTTTGGATAAGCAGGAGTCTGGATAAGCCACTGAGTGGCTGCATTGTTCAGTGGGCAACAATAGCATTATTGTCTTCTGCCCCAGACATGCCAGTAAGTGCTCCATATTTTGCATTTCTATTGAAATTAAGATCTCCAGGAAACAGAACTAGGGTGGGGGAATGAGGCTTTGTTTCTGTTGAGGTGGCAGAAGCAATCTTGTAGAAACCCCCCTCCCTGGCTTCTTATTTCTAACTCATTTGGCTGTAATTTGTACTGTCAAGGTCATTTAAATAGGCAGCAAGATGTGGTGAATGTGTTCCCAGAGGTCATGAAAAGCCTCTTTAGCAGAGCAGGCTGGGCTGTGCTTAAGCCAGGTCATTTAAGCACATTTGTATTGCCAGTCAGATGATACCCAGAGCAGTTCATGATTTTGTAATAAACCCTGCAACCTGGACTTCCAGCGTGTGCCACAGTGGGATCCAGCACTCGGGTGTAAATGACAGTACAATAATTCAGTAACTGTGTTTTAGTAGTGCACTAACCTTAAAATATGTGAAAAGGAGTGAGATTATCAAATCCTAATGAATCATCTGGGTTCTTCACCACCAGCCCAACCCCCCCCCCCCCCTTTTTTCATTCTCTGAGACTGGTTCATTCATGTGGACTATCAGTCTTTTATTCAGCTCTTGGTGTTGAAATAGTGCCATTTTTAATAAATGGTTTAGAGAGTTTCTCCAAATCAGATTTTATCCCCTTCTTTTCCCATATCTATTCTCCATAGAGATGAATTAACCTTTTATCCTAGGAGGAAGTAAATAGAGACAGCATGATGGAAAGATTAGAAAAGACATCATTTCAGCCAACTATTTCAAGGCTGGTGACTGCACGTGAGAATTCCTGGGTCTGTCTGAAGCTCTGCTGCTGTCACTGCCTGGCTGTGGCCAAATCCCTTCCTTTTCCCTCTCTTTCAGTTTTCCTCCCATGTTAATAAGCACTTTGTGTTAACCTATAGCGTTTTACCTTTCCAAAGGACCATGCAAACCTTATAAAAGCAGTGTGATCAGCACTCAACTTGCCAGCAGCATTTCCGTTTGTGTGGCATGTCAGGCACTTAAACTTGGAGATTTTCTGTGTCTGAAGTTTAAAGTGTGACAGCTCAGAGTTATACTAATCCAGGTTGAGTGAAGCTACAAAAAATACAGCTCTTGAATATTTTATTTACCCCCCCCAAATTCTGGTGTAGGTGGAGAGTTCTTTCTTTCCTCAAATACCTAGATACAACCTGTGAAAAAAAATAGAGGAAATCAAGGATTTAAAGTTCCCTGAATTCAGGTTTTGGTTAATGAGTCTTCCAGTCCTGGGAAGCAAATCAGTTCTCCCTAAAGCAGCAACTATTGTGACACAGCTGTGATACAGGGGAGGGGAATCTCTTTGCCAATGCTTTGCTTTCTGTGGGTACATTTTATTAGCCCCTCTTCCTGTGTTTTTGCTTATGCTTTATTCTCTACATTTTTTTTGTGCATGTGTGTATTTTGTTTTGTAAGACAAATGTGCTACTTTTAAAGCGGCATTTCATAACCTTTAATCAAGATCATATTTTATTTTCATCACATCTGTGTTTATATTATTACAAGCCTTTTGGGTCTTAACGTCTTCTAGTCTCAGCATTAATGTTTTGGCTGATATATAAATAAATGTTTGACTTTAACTCTTTAAAAAATCCTGGCTTTGGGGAAAAAACCCACCTTATCAATATGATCTTAGAATAGCTGCATTTCAAAAAAAGGCAGGGACCAATCAATGCTTTCTCTAATAAAACTGAGTGCAGAGAGTAACTCTGGATTCTGTGATCCACTGCATAAAATCAAATTTCCTGGCTTTTGAAAGATACCATCTACCTGAAGTGAAGATGCTACATCTGGGCTTTATCTTTTATGTCTCTTACTTGCCCTAGCAGTTTGGCATAATTGGGAAAATTCTGTTAATCTGTAATGTGGCAGAATGTTAGCTGGGAGATTTTATATTAAAAAATAAAGGTAGACTAGCATCTAATTCCTACTGGGGTTACACAGGCTCAGATCAATAATGAAGACAGTACAGTTATTGATTTAAGCTGGAAGAGCAGAGGATTCTGAATTTATGGCTGCAGAAAGGGAACAGAGTAACATGTTTCACTGACTAGGAGTGAAGATCCTAACAGTCATCTTCACACTTAACACAATTGTATGTTATTACTTGTCCTCCAGATATTTTTTAGAGTCCTTTGGAATAAATCAGTGTAGTTCCCCTATTGTAAAGGAAATTACTGAAGTTGTTACCAAATCATGATGCAACGTAGGATTTTTAATGCATTTGACTTCCAGCGAGGATTTGAGAATGCTCTTTGAAATAACAGAAGTAAAAATGTTATGAAGACCAAACACTGAAGTAGTATCATTTTGTAAATACATATAATAGCTGGAAATTGTTTACTTATCCTCCTTTATGAGAACCAAGCTTCTGTGACCTCTGATTAATTTACCATTAGCCTGAACACACAATGAAAGTGAATGAAGGGGCAATTTGGAATGACATTTATCAGCTCTGGAGCTGTCGACTTCTATTATTTCCACAAGGCCTTATATTCTTGGCTTCAGAGAGGGCTGTGCTGACTTGAAGGAAGAGGAGCATTCTTACTACCAAGAATAGTTGCAACACAAACAGCCTCATTGCTTCATGCCTACAATGAGGAAAAAAACACCTTCTCTGTTTCTAACTCGCATTAAACGAGATCAGAGCCACCCTTGTATAGTGGACTTGGACAGGACCTTGCCTTCACACCAGGTTAAGAAAAAGGGAACAGAAGAGCTGAGAAAAGGGAGAAGGAGCAAGAGGAGGAAAGGAAATAAGCTTTATAGGGATGGAGAGCTGAGGGACTGAGGCAGAAGGACAAGACTGAAAAAACCTTTCAGGATGGGGATGTAGGTTGGAACCCACGCTGCCTTTGCAGTGGGTGAGAGCCATTTCCATCAGGACTAGCTGCTACTCCTCCTGAGCCGGTGCTCTCAGTTGGATTTCTTCTGGGCAGAGAGCACATTGCAGCTTTCTGTACCATATCTGACACAGATCAGCCCCTTTCGGTGAGACTTACAGCAGAGGTCAAGAACCCAAAGTCTCTTGGACTGAGCTGAAGCAAGTCTGTGGGCAGGTTTGCTTTGCTCCTCAGGCTGTCTTCCAGAAAAATACATGGCTTTTCTAGTCGAGGATCCTTGTCTGGTGCAGGGTCGCTGTGTTTGGTTGGTTTGTTGGCTCATTTGTACTTAAAACTTTTATGCAACTAACTCAGTACCCATTTCACAACATTATAGTTGGATTGTTGTGAGACTTCTTTATTTTTTAATTGAAATCAGGGAGTAGCAAAGCAAGTCCCCTTCCATTTGGCTGATATTTTATTTTATTCTAATTTTATTTTATTTTTATCTGTTGTATTCTAATACAATGGATTTGTATTTCTGTAAAGTAACAAATCCCTTCTAAAAATATTGAATACCAGTTTTATTGGTGACATTTTTAACCCTGCAGCCTAAATCGCCTAGATCAAGAGAACTCTGCCATCTAGGTACCTAATTCACTTCTGAGAGTATAGCATGTAGGCTCCTAAGGCAATTCTATGCACTGATTTTTTCCCCATTTATTTTATGCACAAGTTGCCTCTAGGATGGCTTCAGCATCACTTTAAGGATGACAGCTTTGTCCACTATGCCTCTGATAATGTTTATCTGCTATGACTGTCACAAAACTGTGTAGAAATATAACCAAATGTAGAAATATAATCAAATATATCAAAGGTGCTTTGCTCAGAGGCACTGGAAAAGTTGCATGACAGTGCTTTGTGGAATTGTCTTTATGTTTGGAGACATCTACATCGTGTTTCCACAAGCAATAGGCAGCTGTAAAATTCCTTCTTTCCTGCAGCACACCCCCCTGTGTGGAAAAGAATCATTCTTATGTGATAGTTACAGAGACTTTGGTGGTAACAGTAAAACACTCAAACACGAAAAAAAATTACCACAAAATCCAAAAGCTGAGTCTAATCTCACTCAGCTTTGCGTTGTTGTAAGTAAGTCAGGAATAATTCTATAAAACTAAATGTACTTACAATTTAGGGAGACAAGAATCAGTTTCTTCAGTGCCTACAGCTGGAACCCAGTTGTCTGATGGAGCACTTCTCAGAGCTAAAGGATGACTTTCCTAAGTCACAGTGTCAGGCAAGAGCCAAGCTATTATGTGATGATTTGATCTAATATCATATCCATTAGTTCTGCTTATTTAAAAGTCAGTTAAAATGTTCCCCTTGTTGAAAATCCTTTTCTCCCTTCTCTGTTGGGTCTTTTTTTTTCCATTTTTCTTAATGTATTTTACTTTGGTCAAGCAAAAATACATACTTAGCATTTTATTGTTTTTTATAGCACTGTCTGTCACTCTTGTCTGTAATCAAGCCAGGTTTGGGAGTAATTCCATTACCCTGCAAAAAATGTCACCCAATTTTTCTATTTTCACATAATAATAATAATAATTGCTGAAATCTAGAAGTTCAGCTTTGGGCCAGATAAAAACATCTAGGGGTATGTGCAGAATTACCCAGGTTATTGTCTCAGGTTTTGTTAAGGTGGAAGAGAAGTATTTATTTCCTATGGTGTTTTTGTGCTTGGGATTCTAAGTCTGGGATGTTCATGGGAAAATAAAAGTTAAAACATAAGAAAAACTAAAGAAAAGGCACACCAAAAAAAAAAAAAAAAAAAAAAAAAAAACAAAAAAACAAAAAAACATAAAATACCCCAACTGAACCCTCATTCACTTGTTTGCCCAGTTTGGCTAGTGATGGTTAAATGAAGATGGTCTTCAGTTTTTAATTCATTAATGAATATAAGATTCAAAATAAAATACAACTGTAAAATTGCTCTTTATTTTCACAATAGAGGCAAATGTCTTGTTGATGGGAATAATTTCTTCAGAGACAGTGCAAATGGATGATGTTCTCTGATCATGTCACACTAATTTTCCAGTTTATCAGTCATTTCAGTTCCAAACTAGAGTGACAAGATGGTATCACATTTGATCTTCATATATGTGATACAAGCTCTCAGGTTTAGGAGTTCATGAGAGCTGAAGCCGCTGCCGTCGCTCGGGCAGAGCTGTGCCAGCAGCACTGTGGTGATAACATTCTTTTCTCCTCTGCTTTCACAGGATGAAGTGGCCCAGCCTCTCAACCTTTCAGCCAAACCCAAGACATCTGATGGCAAATCTCCCACATCACCCACCTCTCCTCACATGCCAGCTCTGAGAATAAACAGTGGGGCCAGTTCACTAAAGGCCTCCGTGCCAGCAACATTAGCAAGTCCTTCGGCCAGAGCCAACACAATAGGTGAGCTCAGCCCTGTGTGTGTGTGTCCCACTCAGCCCTGTGTGTGTCCCACTCAGCCCTGTGTGTGTCCCACTCAGCCATGTGTGTGTGTCCCACTCAGCCATGTGTGTGTGTGTCCCACTCAGCCATGTGTGTGTGTGTCCCACTCAGCCCTGTGTGTGTGTGTCCCACTCAGCCATGTGTGTGTGTGTCCCGCTCAGCCCTGTGTGTGTGTCCCACTCAGCCATGTGTGTGTGTGTCCCACTCAGCCATGTGTGTGTGTGTCCCACTCAGCCATGTGTGTGTGTGTCCCACTCAGCCCTGTGTGTGTCCCACCCAGCCCTGTGTGTGTGTCCCACTCAGCCATGTGTGTGTGTCCCACTCAGCCATGTGTGTTCCACTGAGAACAAGGGGTAGATCCTGTTGGGAAGGAGTTTTTATCAGCCACTGCCAGGCAGTGGGCCAAGAGCTGGCCCAGGGTGACCATCAGGCCAAGAGCTGGCCCAGGGTGACCATCATGCTCCAGTTGGTTGGTGTGGGTAAAGAAACTCGCAGAGACTTCCCTTTCAGGAGGGGTATCTTAACTTTTACGGAGTGAGAAAGCAAAGGCCTGTGTTATTTCAGATGCTGCTTTAACTTCTGATAAATGCTGGTTTTTACTGGCACGCCTTAAAGACAGTGACCTGCTAATGGTGAGCTTTGGAGACCCATGATATTGTCCTATGTCATCTAAAAGTGGTGGATGAACTTTCAGAAATACCTCTTTAAGTTAAAAGTCTACATCTTTCCAAACTTACAAGTTTAATCCTTAGTCCATCCGAATGCTGAATGGAATATTATTTCACCTTGGTGCAATAAGCAAAACAATCACCAGGTTCATTCAAGAAAACCCCAAATTTGTTGTTCTATGTTGCAGAAAGTCTTGATTGGCTGTTTTTAACATCTTTACAGAAAATAGTGATAATTCCTCCTCCTGCCAAAATTATGTCTTTGCCTAAAGACCATGTAATAGTAACAGTCTTATTGGTAATTTCATAAATCTGATGTGTTACAGGGACTGTTCTTTGTGTGTGTAAGGAAAATGTGTACACACCCCATTCTTGATGCTTTAACTGAAATGTATTCCATGAAGTGATTGAGTCTAACCCGAATCAAGGTTCCATTATGTAAATCAAGCTCTGTTTTGGGAATTGAGTGAGGTAGATACACTTTTTCTACTGTCTCCCAAAGCATCTCCTGCCTGGCCACTTTCAAGGATAGCACAGAAAACCCCAAAAGAAGCTATAGGTCAAACCTATCAGAAGCTATGTCTGTGATACAGCAGTGCTATGCAGTAATATTTATTTGATATGACACATTACAATTATATAAATATTCTTAAAATATCACATTACTGATTGTTAATGTCTGTATTGCTATTAACCCTACACTCTTTAACTGTGATACAGAGTAATGTATTTTATCTTCAATTTGCTTGACCCTGCTGCTCTCCATGCACAATGCATCAAATTTCTTTTTTTTCACATTAGATTTTTTGTCCTTAAGTAGAAGGAATATCATATTTCGATGGGAAGTTAAGCATCTGACTCGCATTTCAGTGGCAAAATATCCCTTGTTCTCCCCTCTCCAGTCCTCTTTCCCTACACACCTGGTATTTTCCATTGATTTGAGACCCCTGCAATTTACTTCTTTTAACAAGGTGCAGATTTTGAAATGCTGTACCTTTAATGAGTGATAATGTAATTGGATAAAAGCTGTGAGGATGAACAGAGCTTTAAAGGTCACTCTTGTAAGAAGAATTAATGCGTTATACCATTAATAAACCATGGAAAACTGTGGAGCAAAAGATAACATATTTAAGTTATTGTTAATGACATAGAGTTCACTGCTGTATATCTCTCTGCTACAAATATAGAAAGTGACTTTTTGAGGTTGCTGAGCAGTATCACTGTGCATGCTGTATGGGTAAGATAAGCTGGTGCAGGAGCTGGATGGACACTTCTAGCAAAGGTTTATCCTTTAATGGAGGACTGCAAGAAGGAAAAGCTCCTGAACACCCTACAAGGTCTCCTGCTAACTGCTAGGTCAGATCCAACACAAATCAGAGCAAGCAGGACTCCTTGCCATGATGAAATTCTTTGGTGATCTTGAAGTGAGCATGAAATCCCATGCCACCCTCCAGCAGGAGCTACACCAGGAGAAGTTCTGGTAGCATTTTTAGCAAAGCTACAAAGGTCCCTAACATGGTAGGGAAGCTGGATCACTTTCTCATCCTGAGTGATAAAGCCCTCTGCAAAGAGCCACTGGGAAACACTCAGTCACTTGTCAGACAGTTGCCTCCACCTCTGGAATGGTTGGAGCTGTCAGCACAAGGCACAAGCTGTCTGTCCTAGGTGTGCACAGCCCACCTTGCTGGCATGCAGCTGAGCTGTCCCTTTTCACCACCACTGACTTCAAATTAAAGCCCTTCTCTGAAAGCAGCCCTTCAGGCTCCTCAGCTCCCATGGCATGGAGAAATGCCTGCGTATTGTTCAGTTTTCTTTGGGGGATGTGAACTCAGAGCCTCAGGGATTATGAGCAGGGCTGCACCCAGGCATACAGCTCCACAGCCCTCTCCAGAGCTATCCCTATAGCACAGAAATTGTGCTACAGACTGAGCAGTCACAAATGTCATGGCTTCATGTATGACTTTAAATCCAAGCATTTCTTTTTGGGAACAGGCATATGTCCGTGTACTAAAAACAGAAACAACTTCTCTCTGCTCTTTGCCATTATCTGCAACATCTCTGTGCTAGTTTGGCAATCCTTGGAACTAAGTTCATTTTATGTAATGCAGTTCCCCTCTCTGTCAATAATTCACCACCTACCCTAAACAACAATAATTTACATTCAACTCGCTTCTATATTAATCATTTCCCTGCACACCAGCATCTTGGCAGCTACTGAAAAACATAAGGAGTGCTTGCTTTTATTCACTGTCATGTGCCAAACTGTCTCAAAGATAGCAGTATTCAGGAAAAGCCAAATAGTCTGGAGAAGGGCATGAATTCCAGCTCCTAGGCAAACTTGGCTCTGTTACAGACTGAAAGTATTATACCTAGACAACAGCAAAAGCAGCACTAATACTGCTGTTTGTTTGTTTATTTGCTTCCTTTTTAATTTATTCTGACTACATGCAAGGTTGATCAGATGCAAAGGTTAACAGATGCAAACTGGGGAAGAAACCAAGCAAGTTGGTAAAATGGAGATTAATAAAAGGAAAAAAACAAAAATCAGCTGGTAGCACTGTGCTGGTGCAGGCTGTATTCTTCCTTATGCTGGGAAAACTGGAATTACTGGAATTCCATTGGCTGGGAATTACTGAACTGGGTCGATTGATAAAAGCAATGTGGATCAAGTTATTTCATATAAAACTCTCAGGGTTTCTGGGATTTTAACTTAAAGCTAGCTGTTAGTACAATTAGCAACAGTCAAACTGCACAGGAACTTCTCTTTCTAGCTTTTTTTCTCCAGGGAAGATGGGAATATCAGTCCCACTCTATCCACAGTCAAGAAAAACCAACAGTAAAACCCCAAACCAAGCTAAAATCCTGACAGCAGCACAGCACTGAACTAATCTGACATCAGCTTCTTCCCCAGAAATGTTTTAAGCAGCAAGACAATGTCCTACGTTTTTTGGCAATCAGCAGATCAGATAGAAGAATCTAGCAATACAACAGGGATGTGTAATCTGACATGATTAGACAAGGCTCTTTAGGAACAGAACATTCATAATTGAGACAAAGAAAGAGTATTAATAACACTTTCCTAACACGGCAGTTAGCCATTTTATATTTCCTTTCTTTAATCTTAGTGTTTTTCAACAAATCATGGGATTTAATAGCGTGTTTTGGCAGATTAGAGGATTTATGGCCCAGATGTTTTTTGTTCTAAAAATGGATTAGGGTGTAAAGTTTGCTGGAATCCATGGAACATGTTGAGGCAAGCCGGTCATTTTGTGTGTGATTAGTGCCTGCCTTCTGTCTCACAGTCCCTCCATCTGTCACAATTCACCAATGGATCTGGTTAGATTTAGCCTCATGTCACAAACAGAAGTCCCTTTTCTGGGCAATTTCATATTACAGATTCATTTTATGCCGGTTTTATGCCCTAGTTAAAAGACAGAAAGAAGTGGTGTGTGTGTGTGTGTGCACACGTGTGGGGATGTGGAGGGGGAGAGGGAGGTTGATAGATATTAGCCTCTAATAGCTGAAAAATAGACTGGGGCTTGGAGTCTCCCATCAGTATTCTATCCTGCAAATCACATGCAGATCATAATAAGTATAATCTACGGTACGCTAAAGGAAAAAAAATGACAAAGTGTCACATTTAAAATTAAATAGTATTAGCTGTGCTGGTGATGCTTGTAACATTTTAAAAGGAAATAATTCAGTGACTACTAAGGCTAAGCCCTAGGCTGTGAATTTGCAGCAAAACAGTGGACATTTGACCTACTATTAGCAGCATGAATAGGAGTGGGAATGTAGGTCCGTGTAGCTGTGGTTTCTTGTACATTTATGAATGACAGGTGGTGGTGGGGAGGATTCAGTGGATGAGGTTTTTCTTCTCAGCCATTATGCATTTCATATGTATAGCAAACCACCGCCACCTGTGGTTTATTTTAATGTAGTCACAAGCTTTGAGAAGGGGAAGAATGAAATTGTCTATTTTTAAGAGTTTGGGATTGCTGGCATGATCGAAGCTTCCCCTAACTCTTACCCAGTTACATCCTGGAGCATGCAAACCGCAGGGCCAATCTCTGCAGTGTCAGGGAAATATTGAAACTAATGGGATCAAATAGCAGCAGTGAGGATTTTGGCACCAAGGTTTCTCAGGCTTTATGTCCAGGTGGCTCTGTCATAACAACAGCAGAATTACAGAGCACAGACAGGTTTGTGGGCATTGCCTTTTAACTCTTTCTCATTAACAATGATGAACTGCATTCCACTGCTGGAAGCTGAAGTGTTTTCCTGTAACTTCCCTTTTTTAAGACATCCTTTCTTCTGTCACGTTGCCAGGTTATTTAAATGACCACGATGCTGTCACCAAGGCAATCCAGGAGGCCCGGCAGATGAAGGAGCAGCTACGGAGGGAGCAGCAGGTGCTGGATGGGAAGGTGGCCGTGGTCAACAGCCTGGGTCTCAATAACTGCAGAACAGAAAAAGTGAGTTTCCCAGACTCCTTCTGCAAAGAGTCAGAGTGTTCTTTTGCCTCTGCCCACAGATACACAGATACCCACAGGTTCCTCCTCCCTTCTCGTCCTCCTTATTCTATTTTTCCTTCCCCATTTCTGAAACAGAATAGTTTAAAAAAAAAAAGTGAAAAACAAAATGGAAACCACAGCCAAAAGATGACATGAAAGAGAGACCTGGAGACCCCTGGGGGAGAGTGGGGGGAGGTAGAGATAGTTAAAGCCCTCACGAGAACTTTGGAGAACACTAAATCTCTGTTCCAGCCTGTCAACATGTATTAAGAGAAGGTGATCTTGGAAATCTCTGGGTCTAAGTGGAAATCTTGCTTTATGGAAATGCTTACATGTGTTTGTGAGATGAGCAGGATTTGAAAATATTCAAGCTTCTTTAGGAGCATAAGCTTTGCTGATACTCAGGCTCAGCTTCTGGGTATTTAGCCTTGTGAGGTCGTCATATATGATATTTTGTGACCATTGCAATGTAGCACTGTCATGTCACGTTAGATGACTGAACAAAATTGAAAAGCGGAGAATTGACAACACAAACTGCACCAAATATTTGCAGTGAAACTTAGAGGCAGCAGAACGTATGGGCCTTACCACCTTCTGCTCTTGGACTGGCCTGTGAAGCTGTGCTGTAACAAAATACCAACAAAGTGGATATTCTCTAGTAAAATTTGTATGTGCTCTCACTGCCATGCGTGTCAGTGAGGTTGTGCTTTGCTTCTTTTCTCAGTGAGTGCCTGATGTCTCTGTGTGCGCTGCCTTGGCTTCTGGAGGATAAATAGACCTGCCAGTGCTTGCTGCCACATTCATTGTGAGCTGTCCTTACAATGCTGCCACCTAAGATACACATCTCAGCTCTGTGTGTCTCAGCATCGTGTGCTTAGCAAGACTTTCTCCCCTGCTCCTCTCCTTCCCTGAAGTATTTTCTGGGGTGATACAGCTGTTGTTGTGCAGTACAAGGATCCCCATTGTCACATTTGGTGTCAGCTACATTTAATTGAAAAAACTTCTACTGTAAGATCTTGTGCAATTCACTGAGACAGGCAGATAAATAGACTGAATAAAAATGATCAGCTATTTAGCAGAAACTTGAAACCCAGTCATCCTAGGAAGCTTGCGAGTCAAACAGTATTGTCCAGAATGAGCAGATTGCTGATTTGGATAGCTTTCCATTTTGCCTGGTTTTAGATGGAGTTTGATCAATAAGCTGTGAGAAGCCAGCAGCCTGTGTAATGAATGTTAAATGTACATGTGAGTCTCTCACCGCTGCACTTTTTTCATTGGCCTGTCCTGGGTGTCAGTGATGTAGAAATTACTCCAATTTCATGCACTTTCTGGAGAGGAAGGGGAAGGAGAAAAGAGGTCTGTGTGATAGGTATCTGGCAGTACATACACTGTCTCAGAAGAGCAAGGGTGCTGCTATGGGGAGAGAGAAAGAAAGAGAGGGATAGAGCATGTTTATGGCATTTTACAGAGAAGAGCACCAGAAGGGAAAAGGGAAAAGCAAAGTGTCAGATATAAGAAGAAGTGATCACAAGCACAAAGGAATTTATATTCAAATATTTAAGCATTCTTGAAAGGATGCTCGGAGCAGAAATTCCTTTTTTCTGCTCCCCATGTAGAAATGACTTTAACACTCAGCCAGATGCTAATGCAAAGTGACTCAAGCTATTCCTCGCAAGCATAGCTAAATTGCCGTTATTTGTTAAGCGCATTGAATTCAGCTGTGGATACAGCAGTTGGTTGCATTCAGAAAGCATCTGTACCCTTTTTTTTTCTTTTTCCTTTTTCTTTTTTTTTTTTTTTTTTTAAATCCTCCAAAGCAGAGACAACTCTACCTATCTCCCCCCTCTCCACCCTTGTGCTGGCTGGGAATTGTCAAGTGACAACCGACCAAATCCTTTTGGACAGGAAGCCTTCATCCTGAGTTCTATATACTTGCAAAGCAGGCCTTGTGGTTGGATCAGGAAGCCCATTAAAAGCACTTTGATGGTATGGAAATTCATCTTCATGAAGCACCCAGGCCCCTAAGCAGCATGCTGTTTAGCTGTGGTTACAGATCAGTCATTCACATCGGAGGGCAGTAATTGTGCTGACGGCTTGTTCGGCAATGGAAGCACATAAAATAATCCCAGGCCCTCCACCATGGCATTGCGAGTTAATCTTCTTTAATACAGATCAGCTGTTGTTCTAACACATGACTTTATGCTGGCTCTAGTGACTCTGCACAGCCTTTTGATTAAGTAACAGGAGTGGAACCATCTGCATTCACTTTATTCTGTTACTTTCCTATTCTTGGGATTCTCCTTATTCCTTCTGTTTTCACTTCACACCCTCAACCTCAGTTGAAGTTTATTTTCCTCTCTAATTCATACCTCCTGGTAGGCTCGTGGAGGGCAGACAGGAGTTCTTTTACAAGGTAGTGGGAAGAAAAAATGGTTTGCTCAATAGAGAATTTTTCTAAAGCAGCTGTAGGCTTTGGGGGTTTTGATACAATTAGTGCCAGAACTTTTTTGGGACTCACTGATTTGAACTTGATGATCTCAGAAATGTTTTCCAGCCTAATTGAGTCTGTGATTTATTTTAATGTGTGAAGTTCATATCCAGACAAACAATCCAACTTCTCTAAAGTTTGTGTCTTTTTGCTCTAGGACATTAAGATTCTCTCATTAAGAGCAAGATTTGAGAGTAAAGCAAGTATTGCCATTTTTAATTAAACTTTATTCTGGTTTTCTCTGTTTTCAGAGGCAGAGAATGAGATAGTTGGGAATTTCGCTAGCAAGAAACAGTGGTACAGTTTTTTTACAGTTTTTCCCTTTTCAGAAGCTCAAGCTCCCACCACAGGACTTAGTGGCAACCCCTTAACTTTTGACATCATGTCTGTCATTTTTGCTTCCTGACCAGAGAATTTGAGATGGGGGGTGGAATTCAGAGAGCATCATCCTAATGTATATCTATATATCCCTGGGAATATTAGTACTTAGAAATGCACATTAGTATTTATAGGTAACAAACACTCATGTGGGGGCTATCCCAGATTTTTCTCCCTTCTTTGCTGCAGTGGGCAGTGTACTTTTGGAGGCCTATGATTCCCTGTGACCTGTTGAGCTTTTGTTGCAGGAATTGCTTCTGCAGCCTTCCAGTGGAGGGGGGCTCTGCACCATTCCCAGCGTTTATGGGAGACTCTTGCTGGGGATTTGTCTGCCAGGGGTAGCTGGGCAGGCTTGGGGCTGGAAATCATCTCTGGGAGTCTCTGTTAAAGCTCTTTGGGCTCTTCGTATGTGTCCTGTTTTCTTGCTCATGTTCCCAGATGGGATGATCCCTGTGGACAGCCAGACATGCCAGCTAAGGCAGTAGTCAGACAGGAATTTTGTGGAAGTAGAGAGAGACTGTATAAAAGGAGTCATACATAAGAAAAGATTTTTAAAAATGGCTAAGATGATTTGGGTGAGTCACTTTTTGGGCATCCAACTTGGACCATCTTGACAGATTTGATTTTCAGAGGATTACAGTAAAAACTTTGAGCATCACTATGAACATGGATTTTACTAAAACCTATTTTAATTGCAAATGCAGTAAAACATATTTTTACATTACTTTTCTTGGAAACATTTCCTTGTATAAATGAGAAGAGTATGTTTTTGTGGTTTCTTGGAAACCCGAGAGCATAGCTTTATTTGTAATTGTCGTCTACAGTTAATTATAGCTTGATACGTACCATACATAAACAGTGTTACCTGGAGTAAACAGCACGACAGGCAGCATCAGCTAGGGAGCTCTGGCCTCTCTGTTCAGCCCCAAAACAGCAAGGGAGATGTGCACAAGCACAAAGAGCCAGCACTCCTGCAGGGGTAGCAGCACAAACATGCACATTGCCAGGCAGTGATTCCCCACTGCTCCAGGCTCCAGGATGTACCCTGTGACAGAGGAGGGGCAGGGCACACAGGCAGCACCTCTTCCTCCTTTGTCACTGCTTTCTGAGTGCTGGCAGTGCCTGGGACAGCTGTGTAAGGACACCCAGCCCCAGGAGCCTTTCTGATGTGTAGGGATGGAGTCGCACTCCAAGCTGAGTAGATGCTGGTATCCCCCCCTTCCCTTGCTGGGGGTGTGTCTGAACCTGTGGTGCAAGTTCTCCCTGTTACTGCTGGGAGTGTGTCCTTCTAAAAGGCTCTGGCATGTGCTTGTCTGCTGGATTGTGACTAAACAGCTATTTGTAACAATATTTATTCCAGCATTGTAAGCCGGAGCCTATTACTCATGCTTATGGAGCACCGGGTTCAGGATGTCTTTCCTCCCATTCCCAATCACCCCTCCTCCCTCCATCCTTCCCACTCCCACCCCCACCTCTCCCTGTTCCCCTTAAGAAAGTGCCAAACATGAAATGACAGTGACCAATGTTGACTTAATGTGGATGTTTAATAATGAAAAAAGTGTGTCAGTTCCAGCGCTAGTTACAAATGGCAGAAAGTATATCGGGTGGCAGCCCTGTAATAATTTTACATCCATCATTCCTTCTGATGCCTCGCTGGCTGCCTGATGGATGGGGATAGCAGAGTTAACTCTTAAGAAACCACTGTGATCCGCTGAGCTGAAATGGATTTTGTCCCTGCTCTCCCCTTGGGAAGAAGGGGAATATTAAGAATCTCAAACCCGCAGCTCCTGCTGCCTTTGAGAAATAAAACACTGGAGCTCACTTTACTAAACACATATGGAGTAGTTGGTTTAACACATGACATTTAAATTTTTATTGCAGTAGAGAATTTTGCTTCAATAACTTTTTTTCCTTCCCCTAATGGTTAGATTTGAACCAGAAAGTCAAGAGAAAATTGCAGGACAGAATGGCAGGCAGGAGAAGAGAAGGGTTGGTACAAGAGACAAACCCTGGGTTTGCTGCAGACACTGAGAGGCCGTGGGTCAGGCTAGGCTGAGTAAGTAGTGATGATTGAAACTGGGACCTGGTGCAAGCCAGGCTTCCCAAGCAGGAGAGACCCACTGAAAATTACCCCAGAGGCACAGTACTAACATCATAAGCCAAATCACTTCACAAGAGTTGAAACCTGCCCATTTTCATAACCTCTGTCATATTTTACTGGAAAATTTTACTTCACCATTCTTAGGGACTAGCAGAGGCTGTGTCAGCCACAGATACTACACACGTGCACCCTTCTCCCTGCAAGCCCAGCAGACCTGATGGACACGTCCTGCAGCCCACTCTGTTCCTCCCTGGCCTGTAAAACTTCAGCAGAGCTGACAGTGTCGTGTTCTTGTTCTCTTCCTGCAGTGTGAGCAGAGATCCCTTTGTACAGTGTGGGGACCAGGCTGTGTCCTGCAGACAGTGACCTGTCAGAGCACAAAAGTTAATGTGCTATCCCAACAACTGCACATCCCCCTCTTATTACCCCTCTCCCCACTCTCTTTCTAAGTTTGTTTCACTGGGGTTCGTTGCCAGCAGAAGTTCTTGTGTGGGGATTGCAGTCCTCTTTGTTCATGCTGCCAGCACACAGCACAAAGTTTTCAAAATGTGTGACAAGTCAAGCGGGTATCATGTCATCACCCATCCATCACCCAGGTGTCAGACTTTCAGTCAGCAGCCTCAACAGAATCATGCATGGTCAAGGAGTCCTGTTCAACAGGGCTACTGTACCCACTGCCAAAGTCACCTGAAACTTTTCACAAATATAATTTAAAAAACACAGGTCAGGCTTGCATGCTGCAAAGATCAAAATTGGTTTTGCTCAACACAAAGCAATAAACATTTTGATTTACTTCAACTGAAAGTTTATCCACTTATTATCTGTCCCTCCCTTCCCTCTCTGCCTTTCTTTTTTTCTTTTTTCCTTTTTTTCTTTTTTCTTTTTTTTTTTTTACCATTTGCTTTGTGTGGAGCTTGTGTATATTTATATTTACAGCCTCTGCATTTAATGGCCACATGCCTTGTTTTCACAGATGGCCAGTGGAAGAACTCCCCTCCCCCTTTTCCTTTAGTAAAGCCTGCCTTTGGTTTTGCTGCTTTTGTCACAGTGCCACTACTCTCAGTTAGCAAGTGCCTATGCATGAGAGGGAGAGATTCTGCAGTGAGGACTTATTTTATTCCCCCAAGGATTTTAGCTCTTCATTTTAAAACACTGCTTTTTTTTTTTTTCCCTCCTGATTGACCATCATTTATTAAATGCCCAGATCCATTTTTCAAAGACAAGATTGGATATTTATGTGTGTCCTTAGTGCCTTGTGATGGCAGGGATGCATGGGCAGGGTTAGCTAATAAGAGATGAAGCCTGTGGAGGGAGGGATGGGTTCTGCCCACAGATATGTGTGTGTGTGTGAAAGTCCAGCTGAAGTTAAAGAGAGCAGCAGGCAGAGAGGCAAGGGGAGAAGCCTAGACCCACGTAGCTGCTGAAGTCCAAATGGGAATTCAGACTTGGTTCACTCCCAAGGGGTGGAGATCGGGAACATTCACAACCCAGTGTGGGTCGGGGAGGACTGCAGCTGTTTATGCTGTTGTGGAAGTTTTATGAATCCCAATAAAGATGGATCAACTTCCTCCTGAAAGTAAAAATATACAAGTGATGTGGAGTTCTTGTTACGAGTTTTGAGCTTTTGGAGTCCTTGGGTTTAAGTTCTAAGCTGTGCCCCACAGCCATGAGATCTTACTACTTCCTGAGATATTTTATTATTTTTACATGATCACATGTCTTAAGTCACTGGGGCTTTCAGCACATACATGGACTCCAGCATCAGTGCAGCACCTTTCTTCAATGTCATGGAGGCTGGGCCTGATTCTTCTGTGAGCTGTGTCCATTTGGGCTCCTGAGGGATCAGCCTGAGCTGTTCAGCAGGGCTGGAAGAAGTGTAAGCAAAGGTACACCAGCCTTCATAATTTGAATTCCTTCTAGGGAAAAATGGGAAAAAAGTAGTCTGTAATGGCTGTATTGCTGCTGTGCAGTTTAGTCACCCATTGTTTATTAAACAATTGCCAGGAAAGCAGAGACTGTGTTCTTGCTTTCTCTTTGCATGCATGCAGACCCTCCTTCCCAGGAAATCCTGCGTGGGTTGTGATTTTCCACTTGTTTCATTTTTAGTGTGCCACCTCTCTCCCCCAGTTAGTGTTTCCTTTCCATGCTGATCAGCTGTACCAGCTTTGCGACTCTCTGTGAAGTCCCTGATTAAAATTTACATGGCACATTTCATCTAGAGACCTCAAAACTCCTCACAGTGGTGGGGAAGCATCACTGTCTCCATCCTGTGGAGTTGAGGAAATTAAGATGCAGTGGCTGAACAATTCACAGTGAGTTACAGGCCATGTCAGCCCAAGGAGCAGTCTGGATGAGAAACTGGGTCATGGAACTCTTAACCTACTTGCAGTCAGCAGATTACAGCTGGATCTGGTTGAGGTCAATGCCTCTGCCCGTGCTAGAGCAACTTTCCTGAGAAGGAAACAGCATCTCATCGTTCTGCTTTGATTTCCTTTTCCTTTTTATTCCTTCTTCAAAATAATGGGCTAGGCCAGTCCTATGTGCATTTTCATGTAAATGTCCTGACTTGCTCTGTCTCTCAAAGAGCCTAACGAGAGAAAAGCAGGACCTCAGTGTCCTCTAGAATTGCTACTTCCCATCTGTTTGTTTCCAAGCCAAATAATACACTTTATAAATGAAGCAATTCTTCCATTCCTTCTCAAACAAAGAATTAATTAAAAAAAAAAAAAGGAAAAAAAAAACCACAAAAGACCCCACCTTAGGGTCCTGGCCCTTGCCAGGTTATTGAGGATTTTCCTATTTTTATTTCTTATACCTTCAGTGCCTTTAAAGATAATGACTTGAGAACCCTTAGAAACTGAAGCCCTGTGTCCACAGTAGGCAACAATGAAAAATGACTGTGTAAGTTTCAGCATATTCTCTCTGTGAATTGGTGTCTGCTCCTGAGAGAAGAGTAATTAAATGTCTAGGTCTTCATGGTCACTCTGATCTTTTCCCTGTAACACCTCATAAGGAACCTCTCTGCTGAGTCTGTGTAACACTTCATGTAGATTGCAAATCAGATGCAATGATTTCCAGGCAGTATTGAAGCAACAAGTGTTTTAGTAAGTGCTGTAAACCAAAAGATATGGTTCCTCTACCAACTGATATAGCCCCAACTTAGACTGCATGCCATCATTTTGAAAGAAGTACCATAAAATCAGGAAGAGCCACAAATAAAGAGTGTTCTTTTATTTTCTTGTTTCTAATGCTGCTTTTAGATTCTGTGGGTGGATTATTCCATGAAAAATAGAGATCTTGGATAAGCAAGATTGAAAGAGCTGAGGGGGTGGTAAATGCATTGTTTCTTCATACTCAACTTTGATGCAACAACAAAAAACCTCCCAAATGATAACTTGCTGTGACATTATAAATAATCTTTCATCTTCTTTGGTGGTCCACAGAGTTTATATAATTGGAAGGCTAAACCCCTTCTTTGTTGTTTCTTGCGTTTTCATTAGTACAGTAGAAGACTATAAAATTG